>NC_091469.1:402289583-402639583 GCF_036971445.1 Narcine bancroftii
TTGACAATAGGGATAAATAACAGACCAGATGGAACCAAAGGAGTTAGGTGGGGGAGGAGGGGAACAGTGGGAGAAATAGGAGTGGAGAGGATGGAACCAAAAGGGAGGTGGATGAGTATGGATTGGGGGTGGATGAGGGGGGAGGGAGAAGAAAAAGGTAAGAATGGAAATAGCTTGGAAGAAAAGAGAAGAAATTATAGCTGACATTGTAAAATTTTATGTTCCTACCGTTGGACTGCCCAGTTGGACTCTGAGTTGCTGTTCTTTTAGTTTATTCTGGCACTGAACAAACCCCAGGATGAATTGGAAGGGAAGATGAAATGGCATGCAACTGGAAACTTGGGAATGGAGGTTGAGGACAGAGTGCAGATGCTCTACAAAATGGTTCCAAAGTCTACGCTTGGTCTCACTGATTTAGAGGAGGCAACATTTTAGATAAGCATGTGGGTTGCAGAGTATAGCTGCTAATATTGGTGAAGAAAACCTCTGTTCTCAACCAATTTGACAAAAAAACCCACAGTTCTATGTCTATATTATTATAGATGATTTCTTAACTTTCATCTGATGTGGCTCATTGTGCCATTTTTATCAAACTGCTGGGAATCACAGTTGGGAGGGGTGACCTTGAATTTCCAACATTGATTATATAAAATCTCATCAAGTCAAACATGTGACTTTATTTTGTGGGGCCCAACGTTGCATCAAAATCACAATCTCTGTCCAGGGCGAACAGTACCCTTGGTCCAAGGGTCCACTTAATGCAGGAAAATATAATCTGTGAGTAACTTCAGGTGGCTTTCATGCTCTTACCTTAAATTGCTCCTGATCACAAGACTTGCAATGAGAAATCCTGTTGTGAAATATGGGTGCCTTTTTGTGCCCATTATACACTATGTCGTCTTGGCCTTCCTCACGAGAAATGGTGTAGAGTCATTTAAAGTAACAAACAACCTTTTACTAAACAAAGGAACTGATGAAGCAACAAGCAGCATAAGTCTACTGTGCCCTAAGTGACAAATAGGGAAGCAGCTTATCACCTCAGGCAGTTTCTTGGAATATTCTACTACAAATACTGTATCAATGCAATAAATATGCAGCAAGTAGTTGGCCACATTGTATAATTCATAAAGAAGTAATAATGCATTTGTTGGGACGTGGCAGCGAGGTCCTTGTGTCGTAGGGTCAACAAAGTCTTCGACACCGTGAGCAGGAAAGGGCTTTGGCAAATACTAGAGCGCCTCGGATGCCCCCCAAGTTCCTCAACATGGTTATCCAACTGCACGAAAACCAACAAGGTCGGGTCAGATACAGCAATAAGCTCTCTGAACCCTTCACCATTGAGAACGACGTGAAGCAAGGCTGTGTCCTCGCACCAATCCTCTTTACTATCTTCTTCAGCATGATGCTAAAATAAGCCATGAAAGACCTCAACAATGAAGACGCTGTTTACATCCGGTACCGCACGGATGGCAGTCTCTTCAATCTGAGGTGCCTGAAAGCTCACACAAAGACACAAGTGTAACTTGTCCGTGAACTACTCTTTGCAGACAATGCCGCTTTAGTTGCCCATTCAGAGCCTGCTCTCCAGCGCATGACGTCCTGTTTTGCGGAAACTGCCAAAACGTTTGGCCTGGAAATCAGCCTGAAGAAAACTGAGGTCCTCCATCAGCCAGCTCCCCACCATGACTACCATCACACCCACATCTCCATCAGGCACACAGAACTCAAAACGGTCAACCAGTTTACCTACCTCGGCTGCACCATTTCATCTGATGCAAGGATCAACATTGAGATAGACAACAGACTCGCCAAGGCAAATAGCGCCTTTGGAAGACTACACAAAAGAGTCTGGGAAAACAACCACCTGAAGAAACACACAAAGATCAGCATGTACAGAGCCGTTGTCATACCCACGCTCCGAATCATGGGTCCTCTACCGGCATCACCTACGGCTCCTTGAACGCTTCCATCAGCGCTGTCTTCGCTCCATCCTCAACATTCATTGGAGTGACTTCATCATCAACATCGAAGTACTTGAGCTGGCAGAGTCCGCAAGCATCGAATCCACGCTGCTGAGGACCCAACTGCGCTGGGTGGGTCACTTCTCCAGAATGGAGGACCATCGCCTTCCCAAGATCGTGTTATATGGCGAGCTCTCCACTGGCCACCGAGACAGAGGTGCACCAAAGAAGAAGTACAAGGACTGCTTAAAGAAATCTCTGGTGCCTGCCACATTGACCACCGCCAGTGGGCTGATATTGCCTCCAACCGTGCATCTTGGCGCCTCACAGTTCGGCAGGCAGCAACCTCCTTTGAAGAAGACCACAGAGCCCACCTCACTAACAAAAGACAAAGGAGGAAAAACCCAACACCCAACCCCAACCAACCAATTTTCCCTTGCAACCACTGCAACCGTGCCTGCCTGTCCCACATCGGACTTGTCAGTCACCAAAGAGCCTGCAGCAGACGTGGACATATCCCTCCATAAATCTTCGTCCGCGAAGCCAAGCCAAAGAAAGAAAAAATAATACATTTGTTATATATGATTTCCAACATCTTCAGAATACTGTTCCTCTCAATCCAGTCCAGTTTCTGTTTTCCAACCTAATTGCCATTGACTCCTTCCAGTCATGTTGATATATAAACACTTCAAGTGGAAAAGAGATTTTAATACAATAAAACCAAATAAGGCTCATAAATACAATTATGCTTCTTTCAAGAGACCACAAAGTGCTCTTGCTTCATGTTGCTACCCATCAATCCTGACCTAAAACAGACCTTTCTGTTTTGAAGTATTTCACCAATTTCTGAATTTCATTGTGCTTTCCAGAGGCCATGAATGATACTCCTTAAAAGGAAATCTTTCTTTCTATCCAGTGTTCTCCTCAAAATTCCATATACAAACTACCTTATGTTGATCTTTATGCTGTTGCTTGCTGTAATTACAATGACTGACACTGTGTCCTAGTCCATTCTACTATGACTGATGGGATGAGGAAGGGGTTGGAAAGTCTTGTTCCTGCAATTGCTTGATGGCGTTTGAGGCAACTAAGAGAGAAATTAACTTGGCCTGGAAATTGCTCTGCATAACTCCAAACAAAAACAAAGCCATGCAGTTCTTAACAGGTTTAATCTGGGGATACTTGCTATTGACGTGGCCAGTATTAAAGGTTACGGAGAGAAGGCGGGGACGGGGTACTGAACTTTAAGATCAGCCATGATCTCATTGAATGGTGGAGCAGGCTCGAAGGGTCAAATGACCTACTCCTGCTCCTATCTTCTATGTTTCTATATTTAAAATTCATTCTTTGTCCTTATTGAGATCCATGGTGTGAGCTGCAGCCTCACACATGACAACTGGACTGGGTTGTTCATGAAGGTCAAGCCACAGTTATTCCCAACTTTCTTAGTGTGGTGACATGTAATTACACCACTAGGTCACCAGGGGTCATCCCGGTGACCTTGTACATAAAGCAGTTCAGAGCTACAGTTTAGCCTTCCAGGTTTGTCTTGCAGAGAGACAAGGCCTCTTAGTGTACATATTAGTTTATTAAAGCTGTCTTATACTCGCACTGCTGTTGTGGTTATTGTCAGTACAATTTAATAAACTAATATGTACACTAAAAGGTCCTGTCTCTTTGCAAGACAAACCTGGAAGGCTAAACTAGCTCTGGAATGCTTTATATACAAGGTCACTGGGTTGACCCCTGGTGACCGAGTGGTGTAATTACATATCACCACACTTACGTCAGGCATAATCCAGACTATGGCTGTTGACCTCTACCACATCCCACAGTTTAATGTCACTGTTGCCCTGGCAGAGTCACCCAGACCCCAAGCTCATAGACAAAAAAGCTTTAGTTAAATTTTTAACATGGCTCATGGAAGCAGGACATTTGCTGGTGCTGCAGGCTTTCCTGAAATGTGGACATTCAATGTCTAGGGTTTTTCAGTCGCATTTTATGCTAAGAATGTGCCTGAAGAAGTAGAAGCGGTCCTTTAAATTGCCGTTCAGGTGGCAGCGTTTAAAGCGCAATGCTGGCCACCTGAAGGACACAGCTGCACAGGATGCGGCTCTGAGCACACTCTGGCTCCTGCCCAGTATCAGCTGTGATCAGCAGCCTGACCCTTTAACATCTGCTTTCAGCCAGCTGCATTCAGATGGCTGGGAGAGCCGCTAAGCTGATTATCCCTCTCAGAGGAGGGTTACATAGCTCGCCTCAAGAACGCCTCCTGCACATTCAGGTGGCCTCAAAACAGCCACATATTGCCTAAACATGCGGCTTTACATGCGGGGCAATTGGCCACCAGAAATTGCCTACTGTTTTCAGTTCCTTTATGAGACAGCCCAGAAAATTCCTACCAGGAGCATGTGGATATTGTCCCGGAGGATCTCAGCATTTCCCATGCACAAAGACTGTGATCTTCACCAGCTTGTTCTGTTCCTTCTGATCCCTGGTACACTCTCCCAGCCACCCTCCTACTACAACACCCATTCATTCATCACAGTTGCTGAAAGTACAATAAAACTCCTAGTATCTAGCACCTGTGAGGATTGGTAGATGCCAAGTAAGTGGATTTTCTAGTTGTTTGAGATTGTGCTGCGTGATTGGTGAATTAATCACTGGGGCGCCAATTTAAAACTTTTGTATTTCTTAACTATTTATTTTCCGTGATTTTTGTTGCTGGTTGCTTGAATTCAGGCTAACAGGGATTTTACTGTGTACTGTGGTCCCTCTTAACTGTGGTTTCGCTTTCTATAGTTTCAGTTACCCATGGTCTTGTAGCGCATTGTATAATTGTACTGTTCAATCATTTATATTGTAAGACAAAAATATTTTATAAAAGTAGTGTATATTTGACATGGGTACTCATTACTTACAACCCATCCTTCTTTCCATAACTATAATGTTTGGTATTGTGCATCAGAGTTCAAGCAACCTGAATCTGGCTGTGCTGGCAACCACGTAGCCTCCCAATAAGGATCTGCAAACCCGAACATTATTTTGATTGGTTGATGACTATGATGGTAGAAATGAAGGCTGGTCATATAATTTGTGCCCAAGGTTTAATTTTTATCCCATGCCCAATAGTTCCTATCACCATTAAACACAATGCCATCTTCATTTGTGCTGCATTGAATTTTGACTGTCACATCAACAATATTTCCAATGGAAAAACCACAATATGAATTTTCATGAACAAGCCAAGAAAATGTCATATTAATTTATATTGAAGATGCAGCTGGAATTTGTGGATTTTTCCTGAAAATGAAACCTCTTCATTTGGGATGAAGTTTAAAACAATTAGCTCATAAAGTTAAGCTTCTCAATTAAATACTGCCCTGCAATAAATTCATATTGTGGTTTTTGCATTGAAATATTGTTGATGTAACAGTCAAAATATAATGCAGCACAAGTGAAGTTGGTGATAGGAATTATTAACAATATTGAGGGCAAAAATAGTCAGGTGGAGATTGGATGTGTGGCTGAAGGAAGGGGTGGAGTAAAAGACAGAGTTTTAAGTTCTTGGACCACTGGGACCATTTCTGAGGGAGATGGGACCTATACTCTAAGGATGGATTATATCAAAATCCCAGAGGTATCAGTCTCCTGGCAGGGGTGTTTGCTAGGGCTTTAAACTAGTAAGGTTGGGGACGAGGGTTCATGTCAGGGAGGATAACAAGAACAGAATCTTTAGGCAAAGAATAAAAGCTTTTTCACACAATCTGGAGGTGGAACAGCAGCAGGTAATAAATAGTGGCCATAGTAACAATTGTAGAGTGGGTGAGAGGCAGAAAGTTAAATGTGGAAGATCACTGAGGTGCATTTATTTCAATGCAAGGAGTGTAGTAAACAAGATGGATGAACTAATGGAGTGGATTGACATGTGGCGTAATGATGTGATAGCAATTTGTGAGACACGGTTGAAGGAAGGTTGTGACTGGCAGTTAAATATTCCCAGATTTCGCTGCTTTAGATGTGACAGAATTGGTGAGGTACAAGGGGGAGGTGTGACGTTGCTTGTCAAGGAAGATATTACAGCGTGCTGAGGTAAGATAGACTGGAGGACTCATCGCGCGAGGCTCTGTGGGTTGAACTAAAAAATAAGAAAGGTGAGGCTACAAATATAGGGGTATATTATAGGCTGCCAAAAGAGGATAGGGAACTGGAAGAGCAAATATGCAGGGAAATAGCTGAGATGTGTTGTAGAAATAGGATTGTGATAGTTGGGGATTTCAATTTTCCTAACATTGATTGGGAAACACAATCAGTGAGAGCGCAGGACGGTTTAGACTTTGTAAAATGTTATCAGGATTGCTTTTTACAGCAGTATGTTGAGGTGCCTACTAGAGGGGAGGCAGTGTTAGATCTATTGTTAGGGAAAGGAATAGGGCAGGTGACAGAAGTGTGTGTTGGTGAGAACTTTGGATCCAGTGATCATGGGTCCATTAGCTTCAAATTAAATATGGAAAGGGATAGGTCAGGTCTGAGGTTGAAGGTCTTTGAGTGGGGTAAGGCTAGATTTGAAGGGATTTGCAGAAAATTATATGGGCTGATCTTTTTTTTCTGGAAAGGATGTAGAGGAGATTTGGAGGGAATTTAAAGAAGAGATATTGAGAGTACAGGATCTTTACCAGTCAGATCGAAAAGCAAGGCCAAAAGCTTAAGGGAACCATGATTTTCTGGAAAAATAAGGAAGTTGGTTCGGGATAAGAGGGGGACATTTACTAAATTTAAGAAGCAAAGATGGATAAGATATATGATTATTACATAGATTGCAGAAAAAACCTTAAGAAGGAAATTAGAAAGGCAAAAAAGTATGAGGAGTCAATAGCTGATCAGGTAAAAGTGAATCCTAAGGGTTTTTACAGATATGTTAATAGTAAAAGGAGGGTTAAGGATAGAATAGAACTGCTGGAAAATGAGAGCGGTGAACTGTGCGAGGAACTGTATCAGATGGGAGAGATATTAAATAATTTTTTTCTCATCTGTGTTCACGAAGGAAAAGGACATTGGACTATGTGAGATAAGTGAGGCAAACGGCTTAGTTATGGAAAAGATAGGGATTAGTAAAGAGAGGGTTTTGGAGCTTCTAGGGTAAGTAAAAGTGGATAAGTCTCCTGGTCCTGATGGGATTTTCCCCAGGACGTTAAGGGAGGTCAGGGAGCAAATAGCAGAGGTATTGTCAGTGAATTAATGGCAAAAAGCAGATAAATCAGGGACCAAGTAATTTGGCCAGTACAGCTGTTGTGTGACATTTAGAAGCTGGATTCTGTTAAATTAAGGAAGATTTATCAATTATATCCGGCATTGCATGAACTCATCTGTGTTTGTATATGAGGGAGGTCTGAATCACCCCATAAGTAATTCCTTGGTATATTAGATTATAGTATCTTGTCTGCTATGCTTTATTTCAATCAATTCATTTTGTAAGAAATAGTCTCAAGTGAAAACAGTGAAGCCTGTATTCCAGCACTTGGAAAATTTAATTGGTTTCCAAGAAAACTGGACATGTTCTTCATCCGCTCCTGCCCCATTACCAGTATAATAAAGTCCCCAAGTATATTTTCTCAGTTCACCTATATTTTTTTTGGAAAATTTTATTTAAAATTTTAAAAACCATAATAACATTTTACACACAGAACCTTTACTAAAATGACAATCATGTGATATGTGTTAGAAACTACATAAGGACATCACAATTGTTGCTTCACTGGCTTATTGTTATTGCAAACTGTGAATATTTATTAATATTCATTATTGCTTCCTTTTCTCTTCATATTTTTTAGATCTTTTTCTCTCTTTTTGTTATGTGTTGTGTGTTCAGCAGACCTGGAAGCAAGTAAGGCTTTCATTGCCATTTACATTGAAACAAAGTGCATCAGAGCTTGGCATTTTCCATCCATGACAGGCATAGACTAACACGATAAAAGACAGACATGGAATGAAGGAAAATATGGAGCACAGGGATACACCCATCTTGTGTGCATGGGGACTTTCCATTATTGGGTGCATGTCAGGTACCTCCAGGGTTAGGGTTATGGAAGTGTTTGGACGAACTTCTGATGGGAGCAAATTTAACTGGAAGTAAGAGCTTGATTAATCCAACCTAGTCAAAATCACTTTTACATTCAATAGCACCTCAAAAAATGCATCCCAATAAATCTCACATCTTGTCTCACGAAGTCTTGAAGAGGAAGTACATGATATGTGTTGAACAACATCACAACAAGCATCTCCTGAACCCTTGGCTCCAAACAGCTTTAGATTGAATGGCTGGGTATTAGTATGATGCTACAAACTAGAGCCAGCACAATTACATTTGGGAAATAATTAGGAAGCAATTAGAAGGATATCACTATCTGCAACAATGTTTTATTGATATTACAGCAGCAGAAAGCCACTTACTAACTCCCGTGAATCTTGTAACATGTATTGTTTATTTCCCTTTATTGAAATGTCTGGCTTCTTTTGACTCAATAATTGATTCTTTCTGTTCTCTGTAAATGGTTCAGATGTAGCAGGAGTCGGCAAACTTTTTAAACCATCGACCACTTCGTGGAATCCTTGATCTCTCATCGACCCCGAGCATGTAAAATAAATAAATAAATAAATTTTACCAATAATAATAAATTTCTCTATAGCCTAGACATTTAGTGACCCCTTGGATAGTCCCATCAGCCCCCAGTGGTCAATATGGACCACTTTGCCAACCCCTGAGATAGAATCATAATTTATGGGATTTTCATCAAAATGGGAAGTATTTTTAATTAAAAAAAAATAATTTATTTATCATTCAATGGTAAAGAAGGATTGTTTCCTGAAGTAAAAAGGCCTGATTTTATTACTATCAAAATCTTTCCCTGCTACTTTGCAAGATTCTATTATCTCCTTCCCAGTTCTGAAGGAAAACTTGAAACACTTGACTGTATTTCTCTTATCTCAGATGTGGCCTGACTTTGAGTGCTATCAACATTTTCTGTTTTTATTTTAGGTTTCTGGCATCTTAATTTTCACTCGCTTGAAATTTGAGTTTTGTTTCACTTTTAAAAGACATTGCCTGGCCAGCAGAGTATTTCCAGTATAATTTGCTGTTATTTCAGTTTTTCCAGGCCAAACTTTAGTTGGCTGGTTTCAGTGTTAACATTGCATGTGCACAAGCACAGCACTTTCCATTTTCTATCGACATTGACCAATATTTGATTGCAATTCATGGTTAAGATTAATCTTCAATATATTTGTAATGTACTTAGTCAAATAAACGGGAATGCAGGTTTACTGCATAATAAATTCACATCTCTGCTTCTGGCAAATAGGCAATCAAAGGTTCCTCATGCTTGTCTCCTTCTATGTTCCTTATAGATTTGAGTTTTGAGATGAATTATTTGTTTCATAATGCTCTTCGTTCTTATTTTCATGATGTACATGCTAGATCAAATATTAGAATAAATAAGATATTTATTCTGTATCATAAATGTAACCTTTAAATTCAATTACATGTTGAATTTCTGTTCTAGTGAGACAGCTTTGGTTTTGCTGCTGGTCAAGGAACATCTGTGGAAAGAGAAACAGATCATATTTCAGGTTTGAAACAGTGCTTCAGAGCTGAAAAGAAGAGAAAATAAATTAGTTCCAAGTTGCAGTGTGTGGGTGGGGGCAAGATGTTTCGGACAAAGGGGACGACTCTCATAGAGTGAGCTCTGGTTATACTGGGAAAAAAGTTGTAAATGAGGTAATTTAATCAATTGATATTGGGGGAAAATAGAGTATTTTGTTCATAAAACCTAAGAAATGAGGGCAGTTAGAGAACCCAGACAAGAGTTGTGAAATGCAGAGTTGTAAAACATGCCTGTTAGATTAGGCAATTCTAATGGAGAGAGAAAAATTTAAGCTAATATCATTGATGAATTATCTAACCCTTCTGATGCAAGCAAAGAAAGTGAGTGAACTGAAATTGTACTTTTCAATAATGGGTCCAGAAGTCTGTGCAACACCCAGATGGAAGATATGGTGATGTCCCTCACGCTTACATTGGGTGTTATTGTAACAGTGCAGGACACTGGAAATAAAGAAGTCAAAGTGGAATGGAGAATTAAAAATGACAGGCAACAGGAACCCCAGTCATACAATGAATGCAAATGCTCCAGAAGTGATCAACCCATTTGCATTTGATTTCTGCAATGCAAAGGAGAACACAATGCTCGCACGGCATGCATTACATTCGATTGGAAGAGTGCATGTAAATCACGACTTCACCTGAATTGAATGTTTGGAACCTTGGATTGTGGAAAGGACTGAGTTACAACTCATTTCAAAGCATTTAAACTTCAGCCTATCAGAGGTAGTTTCTGCATTTTCCACCATTCCTGCTACTTAATGCTAACTTATTTTCTCCTATTTGACTCAAAACTTTCAATCTGTTTCTCTTTCAACAGATGCTGGCTGTCACGTTGATATATCTATTTTCTGTTTTTATTTTGGTTAATAACTTTTTTTTAAACCCTTGTTTAGTTCCACTGCCTTTACCACCTGAAAGAAAGTTAATTTTTATTTAGCAGACAGCTGACTCTCCTCTTTTGATCAAATAATTTGTTTTACTTTAATACAGAAAGGAAAAATAACTCTCACAAAACCACACAGAAATGTTTGTAAACAACATTAGCAATGCCCTGCGGTTATTCTTGTAATAGTGTATGCTTCTTCTGGATTTTGACCCACATTTCTGCAGTTCCATTTCATCCGTTACCTTGCACTTTACAAGGAACGTCTTGTTTTTCTTAATTGGGTCGGGCATTGCAAGCTTCCTCAGCTCTGAAACAGCAATTCTCCCTCTTGAAACTTCTCTTTCAATTTCCTCTGACCCCTGTTTTTGACCCCCAAAAGACCAGATTTCAGAAAAAGAGTCCTTTTACCTCCACGTAAAAATATTCAAACTCTGTTACATTGTGAATAAACTGGTAAGGTACTAAAGTTACCAATAACAGAGAGAACTTGCCATAAAAAGACAAGGCCTGGGAATAAACAGCAACCAGATAAAACATTGTAGGACTCGTCATAAAAAAGCAACTGCATATGAACATGATTGAGGTTTTTGTCATATATGTAAGCTCAATGTACAGATGTACCAACATTTTACTTGCTGCTGTTGTACACGACAAAACGTACATCAGCAAAATTAGCATTAATTAGATTACCACAATGTAACACAGGAAAAAACAAGATAACAGAGGTAAAAGGATAAATAACTATTCACATTTGCAGTTAGTATAAAAAATGTAATGTTTCTATAGTGCAAGCAGATCTTATGATATGGGTAGTGTTATGATTAGGGTAGCGTAGGCGAGGTTCAAGAACTTGATGTCGCAGAAAATACTGTTCTTGAATCTCGGCACTGAACTTTGGGATTCTGTACTTTTTGCCTGAAGGTAGCAGTAGGAAGATGTTGTGACAAGGGTGATGGGAATATTTCTTGAGGCAGCTCCTCAAATCAATGTCTTCAGTGGACCGGAGGTTAGTACTAAAATTTTGTACCAACCATCTAGCTGGAGTGTTCACGGACATTTTCAACCTCTCTTTGCGGCAGTCAGAGGTTCCCACCTGCTTCAAAAGGGCAGCAATCATCCTGGTGCGCAAGAAGAGCAGCGTGAACTGCCTCAATGACTACAGTCCAGTAACACTAACATCTACTGTGATTAAAAAGCTTTGAGAGGTTGGTCATGCCAAGAATTAACATGGACCTAAACAAAGGACTGGACCCCCTGCAACTTGCCCATGATCACAATTGATCCATGGCAGATATAATATCACTGACTCTCCACTCAGCTCTGCATCACCTTGAAACAACAACTCGTACATTTGGCTGCTCTTCATCGACTACAGCTTGGCCTCCAACACCATTATTCCCTCAGTGCTGGACAAGAAACTATAAACACTAAGCCTCTGTAATTGGATCATTGACCTCATCATCGGAAGACTAGTCAGTACAAATTGGCAAAAATGTATTTTCCTTACTGACTATTAACACAGGGGCACCTCAAGGATGCGTGCTTAGCCCACTGCTCTACTTACTATACACCGATCACTGTGTGGCCATGCACATTTTCAAATGTGCAAATTTGTTGATGACTTCACAGTTGTTGGTAGATTCACAAACTGCAATGAGGATGTATATAGGAGGGAGATGAATCAGTTTGTCACACCAACAACCTTGTGCTCAATGTTAGAAAAAAATAAGAATATTATGTTCTTCAGGAGGAAGTCAGGAGAACATGATCCAGTCCTCATTGAGGGCTCAATAGCGGAGAGGGTCAAGAACTTCAAATTCCTGGGTGTCAATATGGGGTCTCCATGTTGATGCAAACATGAAGAAGGCTCACCAGTGGCTATACTTTGTGAGGTGTTTGAGGAGATTTGGTATATCACTTGAAAACATCCACAGGATGGAGAACATTCTGGCTGGTTGGGTCACTGTTAGATATAAGGTGCCAATGCTAAGGACAGGAAAAAACTTCAGAGGGTTGATAACTTGGCCTGTGACATCACAGTGTGGTGGAACACAGTACTCTGGGCATGACCTCACTGGGCTGGCCCACCTTCTGTACCTGTAGCTCCTCCACATAAGATCCCCTAATAAAACCTGTGAGCCCTAGTCTCCTTCTTATACCTGCCTTGGACATGAGCCAGTAGCATGTAGGAGCATGTCTGGCTCTTCTGATCAATAAAGCCTTTGACTCTTGCTTCGTGTCTGCGACTGATCATTGATCGTGCCACAATTTATTGATCACAAGTTTTAAAGTGCCATGACAAGGCAATCGGACTGGAGAACCTGGAGATCGATCCAGAGGGTTCTGTAAAGTTTGATATGTAGATGTGGTGTGCTGAGGTAACAGCAAGCAAGCACAAACTCCAGTAAAAGTCTGAACACCAATTCAATCCTTGGTGGCTCCCCGTGTAACTGGCTCAGAAAAGGCCGGCTCAGGTTTATAGTCAGGTCGGCTGATTGACAGCCAGCCAGGTAGAGTCAGCACCTTAGGTGGTCTTCCTGCAGGTACAGAGATCGCCCCCCCCCACAGTAGGCTGGTGGTTGTATCACCACAGTGGATACACTGTTCAAAGGCCTACCTGAGGCGCCATGAAATCACAGCTAATGGTGATCAGTACGACATGCTCTTTGCAGCTGTGGGCCACCGAGTATACCAATTAATTCACGAATGCACTGAAATCAAAGAGGCAATGGCCCTATTCTGACAGCACTATGATGCCCCAAGGAACACAATGTAAGTGTGCTTCCAGCTTGGCTTCCGACGCCAGGGTCCAGGTGTGATAGTACAGATCTATCACCAATGTATATAGTGTATATAGTTATAGTATCTAGACTGTGCTTACAGCGATTGGCTGAGAGCTAAGCCACGCCTATTGTCTGGGCATTAAAGGGTCCCTAGCCAGGTCGGATCATTCCGGACTGGTCGGCCATCTGTGAAGAGCTCCTGTCTTTTGCTAATAAAAGCCTTGGTTTGGATCAACAAGTCTTTGGTTCTTTCGACGAGCTCTACAATTTTATTAGCAAAAAGAATTTTTTTTGAAAGGGATGGAGCGTTTAACTCGGCCAGAAAAACTTGATATCGACCCACAGTCAGCTACAGCCTTCAAAGCCTTTAAGTTCTGGCTGCTGAACTTTGAAAACTTCCTGAGATTCATTGAAGTGGGGGAGGATAACGAGCGTCTAACAGCATTGCTGTCTATGGTGTCCTTGAGAGTCTACGAGAACATCCAGGATGAGACCACTTACACCGCAGCCATAAAGGTACTGAAAGAACTGTATGATCAACCGGTGAACAGAGTTCATGCCTGGCTCGTGCTTGCGTCGAGGAAGCAACAGCTCGGCGAGTCCAGCAGGGCATATTTACAAGTATTAAAGGCGTTGGGCAAGGACTGTAACTGTGTGGACAAAACTGCTGCCGAGATCACAAACGATCTCGTTCGGGATGCCTATGTGGCCGGGCTCTGATCGAATGAAGTGAGGCTGCGCTTGCTCGAGCAAGGGGTAGAAAAACTAGAGGACGTGGCCTGGATTGCAATCACAATGGAGGATGCAGCCTTAAAGTCCACCGAGTTCTCTAGGAACTGGACCCCACGTTCTGATGTGAGTAGTGTGCCCTTCTACCCTACCACGCCCTGAGATACTGACGGCCTGTCGACTGCTGCTACACTGCCCCGTGCGAACCCAAAATGTTATTTCTGCGGGAGGGACAAGCACAGCAGGTCCCAGTGCCCTGCAAGAAATGCCAGGTGCCAGAAGTGCCTTAAAAAGGGCCACTTTGCTGCAGTCTGTAGGTCTAAAATGGCCGCCGGCAAACACAGTGCCTCGTGTGAAGCCCAATCGCCACTATCCCATTCAAACTCTTCTTCCCCAGAGCTCTCGTCCAATGAGAGCGAGGGCTCCCCTGGACGGCAACGCCTGACGTCACGGAGACGCCGAACCCGGAAGGGGCAGCCCACCCTCGCAACCATGGTGTTGGCCCGCCACTTGCCCCCGTGCGGAACACCCGTCCCGGCCTCGGTCCCGACTGTGGCAACCACTGCTGCTGACGCCGCCACAGCCACCCCTGGGGCCGACACTACCGCTGCTGCTGCCGCCGACACAGCTACCCCTGTGGCCGACGCTGCTGCTGCCCACTCCCCGTCTGCCGCTGCCTACGCCGCCACCGATGCGGCCACCATGACCGGATGGTGGACCAGAACAGGCTAACCGCTACCTTCCCGTATCTGGACAATATCACCTACTGCGGCCGCGACACGCAGGACCACGACACCAACCTAGACAAATTTCTTCAAACTGCCCGTCGGCTGAACTTGACTTACAATTTGGACAAGTGTGTCTTCTGGACCACACGACTCACTATTCTAGGTTGCGTGGTGGAGAACGGGATAGTCATGCCAGATCACCCCCCCCCACCCCCCCATACCCAGAAAGCGCTCAAACGCTGCCTGGGCCTTTTCTCGTATTACGCCCAATGGGTTCCACACTACACCGACAAGGCGCGTCCTCTTATCAAGACCACCTCCTTTCCCCTCTCGACCGAAGCCAGAGCAGCTTTCGATTGAATCAAATCCGACATCGCCGCTGCGATGCTGCACACGATCGATGAGTCTGTCCCGTTTCAAGTCGAGAGCGATGCATCTGACCACCCTGGCAGCCACCTTGAACCAGACTGGTCGGCTTGTAGCCTTCTTCTCCAGAACACTCCAGGGTCCAGAGAGTAGACATTCCTCGATCAAGAAGGAGGGCCAGGCCATAGTTGAAGCGGTGCGTCGTTGGAGACATAACCTCGCTGGGAGGTGCTTTACACTGTTGACTGATCAACGCACGGTCTCCTTCATGTTCAGCAACACCCAGCGTGGTAGGATAAAAAATGACAAAATTGCCAGATGGAGAATCGAACTCTCCACCTTTAACTATGACATCCTGTACCAGCCTGGTAAGCTCAACGACTCGCCTGACGCACTCTCCAGGGGGACGTGCGCCACCATACAGATGGACAGACTACAGAAACTCCATGAGGCGCTCTGTCATCCAGGGGTCACTAGGTTTGCCCACTTTGTGAAGGCGCGCAACCTACCCTACATAGTCGAGGAGATCCGCTCCATGACCCGAGCCTGTTCGGTGTGCGCTGAATGCAAGCCCCACTTCTTCCATCCAGATAACTCCCACGTTATCAAAGCCACCCGCCCCTTCGAGCGTCTTAGCGTAGACTTTAAGGGGCCCCTACCGTCAACCAGCCGTAATAACTACATCCTTATGGCCATCGACGAGTACTCCCGCTTCCCGTTCGCTGTGCTCTGCCCAGACACCACTGCCACCTCAGTGATACAGGCCCTTCACAGTATTTTCGCCATTTTCAGGTACCCCAATTTCATCCACAGTGATAGGGGGTCCTCATTCATGAGCGCAGAGCTGCAACAGTACCTTCTGGAGTGTGGTATTGCTTCAAGCAGGACCACGAGCTATAACCCACGTGGTAACGGCCAGGTTGAGAGGGAGAATGCCACCATATGGAGAGCGGTTACACTGGCTCTCTGGTCTAAAGATCTCCCCACCTCTCATTGGCAGGAGGTCCTCACTAGTGCCTTACACTCCATCCGCTCCCTCCTATGTACTGCAACAAATGTCACCCCCCACGAAAGGATGTTCCTTTTCCCGAGGAAATCCGAATCAGGAACCACTGTACTGGCATGGCTCACCGTCCCTGGCCCCGTCCTTTTGCCTCGCCACGTCCGGCACTCAAAGAATGACCCCTTGGTCGACCGAGTGACTCTACTCCATGTGAACCAACATTACGCCTATGTTGAGTTCCCAGATGGGCAGGAGGACACTGTTTCGGTGCGGGACTTAGCTCAGGACGCGGTAGACCCAGCAAACCTCCTAACCCAACCTTCCCCAACTCTTTATTCCCCAGGCCCCGTGCCACAACAGAAGGACCAACAGCACCCCAATGACCCGGGCCACCCTGTCGACAACACGACTGGGGAATTGAGCGAAGGGGCGGTCGCACCTGATGAGCCCGCTGGCGACACCACTCCAGCAATCCCAATCCCGGCACCACAGCGGTCTCGCCGGATGGTCAGACCCCCTGACCGCTACAGTCCTTAACCTACCCCTTCCTTTCATTCTCTCCCTCATTTTTTTTTTTCCAGGGTCAGTTCTCCAAGAAGGGGTGAATATGATAGTACAGACCTATCACCAATGTATATAGTGTATATAGTTATAGTATCTAGACTGTGCTTACAGCGATTGGCTGAGAGCTAAGCCACGCCTACTGTTTGGGCATTAAAGGGTTGTGTCCCTAGCCAGGTCGGATCATTCCGGACTGGTCGGCCACCTGTGAAGAGCTCCTGTCTTTTGCTAATAAAAGCCTTGGTTTGGATCAACAAGTCTTTGGTTCTTTCGACGAGCTCTACACCAGGTGAGTCAGTTGATGATTTTGTGAGGGCCATGTGGGAACACTGACAAGACTGCGGGTGCTGGGACATGACTGCAGCGACCTACCAGGAGGAGATCATCCACGATGGGCTAGTTGCTGGATTCCAGTCCCATCACATAAGAGAATGACTCCAGGAGAAAGACGATCGGTCCCTAAGGAAGTAGTGCAGAAGGCCCGAGCAATGGAGACTGCAGGCCACGTGGCCACAAGATGGGGAGAACAGATAGTGCCATCTTCAGTCTCAGGGTCCCTGACTGCTGCTGCCATTGGTGAACACATGAGGTGCAACTACTGTGGCCATAGTAAACACCCCTGAAAGTATTGGCCGGCCCATAACGCGATCTGCTCGGACTGCTGGAGGAAAGGACATTATGCCAGGGTATTTCATTCTAAGCGCCTCTCTAGCAGTGCCGCGTGCAGACCGCAACCTGTGTCGCCATCTTGGGCCGATCCACATCCGTCATCATTTCCGGTTGCTGAGAATTGAACTTCCGGGTCAAGGGTGCAAAGACATGGAGAGATGTCACATCCGGCTTCACTTCTGGACTCCACCATCTGCGATCTATGGGGCAGCCAACATCACAATCTTCCGGTGGCCATCTTGGCGGCAGCCAACCCAATGATATGGCAGCATTGATTCAGACAGCAGCTGAAGTTGGCTTCCATGGTGCTGGACCACACCAACTGGGACAATTGATGATGGATGTTGAGGTAAATAGTCACACCACTGGCTATCTGTTTGACAAGGGAAGTACCAAGAGTGCCATACACCCAGGCATGGCTGAATGTTATTCCCTGACTATGTCCCCAGCCAAGTGCAAGGTAACACTAGCTTCCAAATCCCTCTCTGCAGAAATCCGTGGAAGATGCACCGTGTGGTGCACAAAATATAAGAACTTCAAACTGCTGGTGATGCCCCTCCTCTGTGCACCTGTCACATTGGGTCTGGGTTTGCAATGTCAACTTAAGGGCGTGCTGATGCAGTTTGATGGCCCTCAGCATCCCACACCCACCACCACTGTCAGTAATAACCAAGTTTGGGAGGCCCCTCCCATCCTCCTGAAGAGGTCCAATCATTCGCCCGAGTGCCGGGCTAGACTCCCAACCTGTGGACTGGCCAACCGCTGGGTCTCTCCACCTCCACTGTTTCAAAACCTCAGCCCGAACTGCAAATCTGTGGCCTCTAAGAACAGGTGATACAGCCCCAAGAGCAGGGAATTCATTAAAATGGAGGTGGAGTGGCTACTGAGGGAAGGCATTATAGAACTAAGTAACAGTCCCTGGATAGTGCAAGTAATAGTGGTGAAGTGTGGGGAGAAGTACTGGATGGTGCTAGACTAGTCAGACCATCAACCAGTTCACCTTTCTGGATACCTGCTAAGGAATCCTAATCAGAGTGGCCCACTGTCACCAGGAGTGGGTGTTGCCATGGGAGCCATCCATTAACTAAAAGACTCAAAGCCTTGTGACTTATAGTATTTACACAAGCTTGTGACTTCAAATAGTTTACGCCATTTCGTGTAAATAGTCTATGTCTTGAGAATCGAAGTAAAGAGCACATTGTTTTGGGAAACCTCTGTCTGTAGTTTCATTCCTCTAGGTAACCAAGAGTGAGAGTTCGGTTCCTCATTTAACATTTTATGGCCATGGTTACTTACACATTGCCAACCCTGTGCCCCGCATAGCTGATAGGCTGAACGAGATCATGAAATATATTCTTCTCAACCATAGACCTCAAATCAGCGTACCATCAAATCATGATTCACCCAAAAGATCTGCCGTACATGGCGTTTGAGGCCAATGATCGACTCAACCATTTCCTACGGGTCCTATTTGGCCTCATGAATTGGATATCATGGTTCCAAAGGGAAATAGACCACCTGGTGGATAACATTGAACTAAAGGCTACATATCCATATCTGGACAATGTCACCATCTGTGGCCATAACCAGAAGGAACACGACGAGAACCTACAGAGGTTCCTGGTCACCGCAAAGGCCCTCAAAGTGTGTATTTAGCACCAAGCAGCTGGTAATCCTGGGGTACGTGTTGGAGCATGGTGTCATCACCATCGACCCCGAGAGCATGCGGCTCCTTTTGAAATTACCTCTGCCACAGAACCCCAAGGCTTTAAAATGGTGCCTGGAGCTCTTCTCATAGTATGCCCAATGGATCTACAAGGCCCAACCCCTAGTGAAAACCATGACCTTTCCCCCATCAGCGAAGGCCCGTAAGTCTTTCAAGGGCATCAAGGACAAGATTGCCAAGGCAGGGATGCATGCCATTGATGAATTCGTCCTGTTTCAAGTGGAAAGTGATGCCTCCGACTTTGCTCTGGCTGCCACACTGAACCAAGCAAGCAGGACAGTGGCAATTTTTTCCCACACCCTCCAGGCCCTGAATGCAAGCATTCCAACATTGAGATGGAGGCACAAGCTATAGTGGAAGCCGAGCGCCATTGGAAGCACTACTTGGCCGGTAGGCCATTCACCCTGGTGACGTACCAGAGAGCCATCACTTTTATGTTTAACAATAAACAGCGAGGTAAAATCAAAAATGACAAGATCATGAGGTGGAGAACTGAGCTGTCCACCTAAAATTATGAGATCTTGTACTGGCCAGGCAAGCTCAATAAACCACCCGATGCCCTGTCCAGGGGAACCTGCGCTAGATGCAAGTTGATCGTCTCCATGACCTCCACGATAGCCTCAGCCACCCGAGGGCCACAAGGCTCTACCATTTTGTGAGGGCCTGTAACCTCCTCTACTCAGTGGAGGAAGTCAGGGAGCTGACTCACAATTGCCTGGTCTGTGCGGAATGCAAGCTACAATATTACAGACCAGAGAGAGTTCAACTCATCAAGGCCATTCGCCCCTTCGAATATCTCAGCATGGACTTCAAGGGCATCCTCCTGTTCATGAATAGGAACATCTACTTCCAGAGCATCGTTGATGAGTACTCACATTTCCCATTCTCCATCCCCTGCCCTGACGTGACCACATCCACGGTCATTAAAGCACTCTGCACAGTATTCATTCTGTTCAGATACCCAGTTATGTTCATAATGACCGGGGATCTGCCTTCATGAGTGCAGATTTGTGGCAATACTTCCTTTCCTGGGGCATAGCTATGAGCAGAACCACTAGCTACAACCTCCATGGGAATGGGCAGGTGGAGAAGGAGAATGGTATGATCTGGAAGGCAGTCCTTTTGGCCCTCAAGTCAAAAGGGATGCCTGTATCCCAGTGGCAAGAGGTGCTTCCAGAAGTTCTGCATGCCACCAGGTCCCTACTTTTCACTGCAACTAACGCAACACCCTATGAAAAATTGTTATCCTTCTCTAGGAGGTCATCATTGGGAACCATGCTGTTGGTCTGGCTGACGACCCTGGTGCCAGTGCTTCTCTGGAAGCATGTTAGAATGCACAAGGTGGACCTATTGGTAGAAGAAGTGCACCTCCTGCATATGCATTGGGAAGGTACCCAGATGGACAGAACAATACAGTGTCCATCCAGGACCTGGCGCAAGCAGGAGCCCCGGCATGGGACGTGCACCAGTACACCCGGGCAGTGACTGGTTGGCCCCAGGGATCACCCTGACAGGCGAAGTAGAGATCCCAGCTCCAACACAGTCCTCTGAGTGTTCCCCTTCCCCCCACTCCCCCCACAGATACAGATGCTGTTCAGCCCTCCAACACTCAGTCAAGCGAACAAGCCACCGTTCAGTTGGAACCAAGAATACAGCCAACAGTATTTCAGAGATTTCAGTGCTGAATAAAATCACTGGATGGCTGAACCTATGAATTGTATGACCTACAAGACCCATGCCCTGCATCACTTTGCCATATTCCATTCAAAAAAGGAGTGAATGTGGTGCAACACGGTACTGTGTGCATGTCCTCTCTGGGCTGGGCAGGCTGACCCGCCTTCTGTACCTGTAGCTCCTCCCCATAAGATCCCCTCATAAAGGCTGGGAGCCCTAGTCTCCTCCCTCATACCTGCCTTGGTCATGAGCCAGCAGCATGCTGAGAAATGTCTGGGTCTTCTGATCATTAAAGCCTTTGACTCTTGCTTCGTGCCTGTGAGTCTTCATTGATCGCACCACACATGGGCACCAGACTTCACTCCATCAAAGACATCTACAAGAGGTGGTGTCTGAAGAAAGCAGCTTCGATCCCAAGGACTGTCACCACCCTGGCCATGCCCTCTTCACTCTGCTACCATCGGGGAAAAAAAGAGACGGGAGCCTAAAGATGAGCTCTCAGCTTCTGCCCCGCTGCAATCAGATTCCTGAATGATCAAGGAACCTTACCTTTGAATTTTTGTGCAGAATTTTTATTTATCATTGGAAGGTGGTTTATATGAATATTTGCACTTTAATGCTGCTTCAAAACAATGAATTTCATGACTTATTCATAACAATAAATTCAGATTCTGATTCTGCCTGTGATGGACCTGGCTATGTTTGCCACTTTTTGAAATATAAACCTTTCACATCACATTTGCTTAATGGCCTTTCATTAACAATCTTTCATACTTTTAATAGTAGCAAGAAACTGCAAGATGGATGATGCCATTTGCCAAAACCCTCGGTTACCCATTGCACTGTTAACAATCATCATTTTAATGCATGTAATTGTGCAATTTTGCAAAATAAATTACACCGCTGCTTTTCATTGGCAATACTTTGGTGTTGATATGTTTCCTCACCATTTCTGTGTGCTGCAAGGTGGAGCCTTACACAGATGGGACAGGGATGTGTGATTTGAGAAGTGGTGTGTTCAACCCACTTTATACACTGGGCTTCTGTGTGGTTCCCATGATTGGATGGGAGGCAGATCCTGAATGCTCCTTCACCATTTTGAGTGGTCGTGGACTAATAATTCCCTTGAGTCAGTGAAGATGTCATACATTTTCAAAGAGGCTTTGAAAATACGTTTGAATCATTCTCCTGTCCCTCTGTTAAACTTCTGGTATGAAAGAACATAGATTTACTGTTTTGAAAATCTGGTGTCAGGGTTGCAAACGTACCAGACTATTTATTGGATCGGATTGAATGTAATTCAGGACTCGACATCAGGCTACTGGGCCACGGAGAAGATGCTAGGTTATTCTGCCAGATGATTGAAAAATGTCTATTGTAGGCAGATAGTATGTCTGGTATACTAGACTTCTGCTTATTTAACTATATGGTTTGATTTGGGTTTGATGGGATCTTCAAACATTTGTTTACTCGGAAGCCAAACACTCTGCAGATATGCAGAAGATAATGATGATAATTAAGAAGTGGTTGCTGACTTAGGGGAAATAATTTTCAGGGTCTTTGGATGGGTCTTTTTAAACTCTCTGTCTTGTCTGCCACTTCCTTCTAAATTCCCTCCTTCACAGTGGCCAGTCCCCAGACCATTGTGTGTATTGTGATGCAAGTGCAGATGACCTTCACTCTGCAGCACTTTCAATTGGTATCAAGTTCTCTCCATGCCTTTCCGACCTCCCAAATGTCTTCAACTTCCTCAGTTAAGAGAGGCTGTGATGAATCCCTCTCAAATTTGTCTGGTCCTCTCACAATTTGGTATGCATATTAACCAATTTATTCACAACAAACCCAATCTCAATTAAGGCAGAAATCATCCCAGTGCCCAAGAAGAGTAGTGTGAGCTACCTCAATGACTACTGCCCAGTGGCACTAACTTCTACTGTGATGAACTCCTTTGAGAGTCTGGTCATGGCTAGAATTAATATATACCTTAGTAAAGATCTGGACCAGCTGCAATTCACCTACCATCACAATTGTTCCATGGCAGATCTAATATTGCTGTCTCTCGACTCAGCTCTACATCACTTTGAAAACAACAGTTCATACATACGGCTGCTCTTCATAGACTACAGTTCAGCCTTCAATACTATGATTCCCTCAGTGCTGGTCAAGAAGCTACAAACTCTAGGTCTCTGTACCCTACTCTGCAACTGGACCCTTGACTTTCTCATCAGAAGACCACAGTCAATACGAATTGGAGGCAATGTCTCCTCCTCACTGATTATCAGCTCAGGTGCTCTCCAAGGATGTGTGCTTAGCCAACTCCTCTACACATTATACACCCACAACTGTGTGGTTAGGCACAATTCCAATCCCATCTACAAGTTCGCCCATTACACCACAGTTGACAGCAGAATCACAAATGGCAATGAGGAAGTGTAGAGGGAGGATAGATCTGCTGCATGTTGAATGGTGTAACGACAACAACCTTGCGCTCAATGTCAGTAAAACCAAAGAGATGATTGTAGACCTCAGGAGGAAGTCAGGGGAATGTGACCCACTTCTCATTGAGGGCTCAGAAGCAGAGAGGGTCAAGAACTTCAAATTCCTGGGTGTCAACATCTTTGAGGATCTGTCCTGGAGGCTGCGTGTTGATGCATAAAGGTGTCTGAAGAGATTCTGTATGTTACTGAAGACTCTAGTAAACCTCTACAGGTGTTTGCTTCATTGCCTGGTATGGAGGCACTAACTCTCAGGACAAGTACAAACTCCAGAGGGTTGTTGACTTGTCCTGCAACATCACAAGCACCAAACCTCACTCCATTGAGGACATCTACATGAGGTGGTGACATCAGTTTCTATCCTCAAGAACTCCCCACCACCCAGGCCATGCTCTTTTCACTCTGCTACCATCGGGGAAAAAGATACAGGAGCCTAAGGATGATCATTCAGCTGCACAAGGACAGCTTCTTCCCCACTGCCATCAGATTCCTGAATGATCGATGAACCAAAGACACTGCCTTAATTTTTGTGCACTATTATTTAATTTTTAAACTACAGAGTGTCTCTATCTTGTCTGACACTTCTTTTTATATTCCCTCCTTCACAGTGGCCAGTCCCCAGACCATTGTGTGTATTGTGATGCAAGTGCAGATGACCTTCACTCTGCAGCAACTTCAATTGGTATCAAGTTCTCTCCATGCCTTTCCGACCTCTCAAGTGTCTTCAACTTCCTCAGTTAAGAGAGGCTGTGAAGAATCCTTCTCAAATGTGTCTGGTCCTCTCACAATTTGGTATGCATATTATTATTAATGTATGAATTATTGTTTTCAAGGTGACCTAGAGCTAAGTGGAGAGACAGCGATATTGGATCTGCCGTGGAACAATTGTGATGATAGGCGAATTGCAGCTGGTCCAGATCTTTACTAAGGTATATATTAATTCTAGCCATGACCAGACTCTCAAAGGAGTTCATCATAGTAGAAGTTAGTGCCACTGGGCAGTAGTCATTGAGGTAGCTCACACTATTCTTGGATACTGGGATGATTTCTGCCTGAATTGAGATGGTTATAATATGTATGTTTTCACTATGATTCTGCCACAAAACACCGAATTTCAGGACTTGTTCATGACAATAAATTTTGATTCTGAATCAAACAAGTGGCCATTGTCTCCCAAACACTTCACCCAATCTTTCACATTACAATGTTGCAACTCACTCCAATTAGCTTCTCATGGAGTGGATCCAATCTTCAGGACAAATGGAAACTCAGTTAATCTACATTCCAGAACTGAGGACAGTCAGACTTCAACCACCATATTGCAGTGCACAGTTGGAAATTGCATATGCACACATTTTCAGGTTTAGCTGTCAACTGGAGATTAGAGAAAAGTGAGAGCTAATCGTATTAAAACATTTAGGTGAGAGGTCGTAATAAAATGGATGCTTTGAGGATGTTTTTCCCTTATGCCAGATCCAAGAACATTCATATCATATTTCTATGTGAGAGAGGAAGCCTTTCAACCCAACAGGATAATGTTGCTCTCAGAGAAATTTCATCAATGTTCTTCCCCCCCACCCCTTACTTCCCTGTAACCCCCTTTCTACATCAACTGGTTCTGCCACTCACCTGCACTAGGGAGCAGTTTACAGGTCCTCCAAAGTATCTTTTGGTTGTAAGAAGATATCAGTGTCTCTGAGGAAACCCATGTGTTCCCTGGGAGGACATGCAAACTTTACCCAAGAGCAGGATCTTGAAGGGGGTCATTGTTTAAACACAAATCTATACAAATTAAGACGGAAATGAAAATAAATTTATGCTCATAGAAGTTCTTCAATCTTTGGAATCATCGATCTAGCAGAGATTGAATCATTAAGTATATTTTTGCTCTATAGGTGTGTCAGTAGTGATGGTGATCTGCAGTATAATGGAGCTGGGCCCAAAATTGGACTCGACATGGCTTTCTTTAATAGTGGACCAGCGACTCAGATTAAATCGTAAACTCTTGGAAGCATTTTCACCAATCCTTTGGTCTGAAGGAGACTGAAAAACCAAGAGCCTGAAATGCATCACATATCTTTGAACAAAGCGGCAAGAACTGGTGACACAGCCAATGACATTATGGAATATACTGGAATCATTTTGTTTGAGGAGAGTTTGTGAACTTTTGAAAGGAAGGTGAGATCACAGAATATTGTGTTCCGTTCTGGTCATCAGGTCATTACAGGAAGGATGTGGAAGCTATGGAGAGGGAGCAGAGGAGATTGACCAGAATGTCGCCTGGATTGGATATCTTATGAGGCAAGGAATGAGAGGCTACTTAACAGAGTTCTACAAGATTATGAGAGGCACAGATAAGGAAGACAGCCAACACCTATTTCCCAGGGTGGGAGTAGCAAACACAAGAGGACATCTGTACAAAGTGAAGAGAGTTTAGGGGAGATATCAGGTGTAAGGTTCTTTTTAACACAGAGTGCCTGGATAACATTGCCAGGGGTGGTGGTGGAGGGTGGAACAATAGGGACATTTAAGAGATTCTTAGACAAGCACAATAACAGAAAATAATAAGAAACAAAAAAAAAGATGTTTATAAGGTAGAGAGGTTTGTTTTCTTTGAGTACATAAAGGTTGGCACAACATCGTGGCTGAAGGGCCTGTATTGTGCAATATCATTTGTAATGCTTATTGTGTTCACCCTTAGTTTAATAGGGTTGGCTCTTCAGGAAAGGCTTACATGTTGGTCATTTGCTTCCTGAAACATACCAAAGAAAAATTCCTGAAAACTGATCTGAATTTGCATTTTACTTTATACATTCTGAATCCTTGTTCTGCTTGGCACAGCATTTTGAAACACTCAGCAGCTCAGCATTCAGAATGATTCATGAGCATTTGATCATTACTGATGGAATTTTGCTCAAGACCTCTTCAAGGTTCTATGAGAAGTATTATTTTCTTGACCATTTTCTTTTGTATTGGTTCTTCTGTAGAGTTTTGCATTTCCTATGTTTCAGTCATATGACCTTGTGCACAACTGTGAATTAAATCAGTCATTGTCAAACTCTTTTTGGCTATGGCCCCCTTAGGACTCTGCTCAAAGTTTACAGACCCCTTCCCTGTGAAGTGGTCAAGTTTAGTTGGTTTCTGCTGCATTTATCTCATCAACTAGATTAAAAAAAAAGATTTCAGTCCATGGACCTCCTTACCTGTAATATGGCCCACAGATGGGGGGAGGGGTTGTGTTCTCCATTGAGAATGGCTGAATGAAATAGCCTTAACTGTATCACCCTAAGGTTTTGACTGTGCATTTAAATTTTCATTATTTTCTATATTAGGGTCTATTCTCCTAAAATGTTGTGCATTTCATTCTTTGCTCTTGAAAAACTGGACCAGAGATTTGATTCCGCCTGTTTTTGATGCAGAGTTGTGAACATACTAGAAAGGCATACCAGGTGTCCTGAGGTCGAACCAAATTTGGGCTTGTGGTTGCTTTCAGCTGTGGATTTCAGTAAGATCATAAGATGGAGGAGAAGTAGGCCATTTGACCCATAAAATCTGCTCTGCCATTCCATCACGAGCTGATCCACTCAACCCCACTTCCCTGCCTTCTCCCCATAACCTTTGATACCCTAATTATTCAGATGGCTATCAATATCTGCCTTAAATACAGCCCATATCTTGGCCTCCACAGCAATCCCTAGAAGCAAAGTCCAGGAGTTCACCACTCTCTGACTAAATTCCTATGCATCTCTGTTTTAAAGTGTTGCCCTTCAATCCTGAAAATGTGCCCTTTTCTAGACTCTCAAACCATGGAAACAACTTTTCCACATCTACACTGTTCAGGCCTTT
The DNA here is from genome assembly GCF_036971445.1 of Narcine bancroftii. Taxonomy (NCBI): domain Eukaryota; kingdom Metazoa; phylum Chordata; class Chondrichthyes; order Torpediniformes; family Narcinidae; genus Narcine; species Narcine bancroftii. The sequence continues at coordinate 402,316,671 of NC_091469.1, forward strand.
CTGGAGGACCCCACCCTCATTTTCTGAACTCTAAGGAGTATAATCCAAGAGCAGTCAGATGTTCCTCATATGCTAATCCTTCCTTCCGGGAATCATTCTTGTGAATTTTCTCAGAACTCTCTCCAGTGTTGTACCCCATACCCCAATGAGACCTTATAAAGCCTCAGTAACACATTCCTGCTTTTCTCTCCAATTTCCCTAGATACAAATTTCAACATTGCATTCACCTTCTTCATTGACTCAATCTTGAGGTTAACCTTTGGGGTATTCTGCCTGAGGACTTCCAAGACCCTTTGCACCACCAGATTTTAAATGTTCTCCCCATCTAAATAATAGCCGGCCCTTCTATTTCTTTGCCAAAGTTCATGACCATACACTTTCCAACATTGTATTTCATTTGTCAACTCTTTGCCCATTCTCCTAATCTAAATCTCTTTGCAGCCTCTCTGTTTCCTTCTCACTACCTGCACCTCCATGTATCTTTTTTTATCATCTGTAAATTTAGCCACAAAGCCACTTATTCAGCAATCTGAATCATTAACTTGCAGCATAAAAGGAAATGGCCCAACACCGACCCTTGTGGAACACTATTGGTAACTGGTAGACCTTTATTTCCACTTTCTGTTTCCTGCTTATCAGCCAATGCTCTCCCTACGCTAATATCTTTTGTGTAATTCCATGGCCTCTCATCTTGTTAAACATCCACTGCATTTCCTTTATCTAACCTGCTTGTGGCTTCCTTGAATAATTGGAAAGGGTCAGTCTGAATTACCTTATCAGTCATTATTCTTAGTTATCTTCTGGAGTTGGATTTTTTTTTTGGTAGGTATACTGTATATAACCTGGCACTACTTTGTGGACTGAAGGGCATTTTCTGCACTGTAATGTTTTATGGTCTATGTTCTGCTCCCTCCACCTTCATGTTAAGGTAAATTTAAATGTGAATAGGCTATAAATGTAACACCATTTATTTCTGTCAGTGCTATTTGTGTGCAACTTAATTACTTCAGAAGTGGAACATGATTTGTTTCTGATTGCTGATTTGGCTCTTCTACTCTTGATTTACCCTTGCCTTTTCCATGTCACTTACATGAGGGTGATCATATTACCCTTACTAACTGCTGCCACAACCATGATTTCATAACATTGCTCCCTCTTCTGGGGGTTTCCTGGAATGATGCAGAGTTTGGAACCTGACCTGGGTAGGCTGCCTTTAAATTCAGGTAACATGTTTGCACTCAAATATTCCTTATCCCTTCTCCTCCCCCCCCCCCCCCCCCACTTCAGCATCCTCCCATTATCCATCCTACCAAATGTCCACCATCATGCTCTGGTATCTCATTCTCATGACTGAAGCTCATGAAGGACATGTTCCTGACTGGGACATGAGCAGTTGGCTCTCCATTCTTCTGAATACCACCCACCATGGACTCAGTCTCCATGCTGGCGACAAGGATTTTTTTTTTCATTGGCTGGTCTACAACCTTCTGCAGGGTCTCAGTTGCATATTTCACATTACAGATATTAGAGAAAATTGCTGAACTCAGATTATATGCATCCTTGGACTGGAGGATGTTGGTGCCTTCTGAATTTCTGGTTCCTGAACAAAGCTGAAACAGAAATTAATTTGTCCTCTGGTGATTTTTGCTGCAATATTTTTTTTAATTAATTTATTTTAAATTTAGACATACAGCATGGTAACTGGCCCTTTTAGGCCACAAACCCATGCTGCCCAATTAACCTACAAACCCCAGTAAGTTTTGAATGGTGGGAAGAAATCGGAGCCCTCAGAGAAAACACACACAGACATGGGGAGAATATAGAAACTCCTTACAGACAGCGCGGGATTCAAAAACCAGTTCCGATGCTGGTGCTGTAACAGTGTTGCACTAACTGCTGTGCAAACCATACCGCCTTTAATGTGCCAACTCTTCTTCAAGCAGTCTGTCACCATGTTTACAGCTGGAAAAGTGAACTCGAGAGGGAGTTATTGACCTATCCAGGACATCAACTCTACTCAACAAAAAAAATCCTGTTTCCTCTTTGAACTGTCTCTGTTGTGTTTTCTCTTTCATTCACTCTCTCTCTCGCTCTCTCTCTCTTTCTCTCACATTGTTTCAAGTAGATGTTGTAGAGAAATGGAAAAATGAAAATTCTGTCACCCACTCGTTCTGGATTTAACTATTAAGTCCCTTCTTAAATGAATTCCCTTGTTCCATATTAATCGAGGTATGGACCACTGATTAAACCTGGAAACTTTCTGCTCTGAATAGATCAGTACCACATTGTACAATTCATGCATAAAATGAATAATTGGAAAGCCCAGAAGTATGTTAATATCTTATTTACACAAGCCACATCAATGGCAATTTGTACATATTATTTTTAAAATAAACAATGCTTTTTTTGTGAGAGTCTCAATTTTCCATGAGCTCTTTTTCAAATCCAGCAGCTGAACATAATTTACTTTAGACTGAGCCTAAGCCTACCAGCAATACTGCAATTGTTTGCACATCTGGCAATGGCTTGGAGATGTGGGAGTTGAAACCACGTGAGCAGCAATAAGTTCAATTCGAGCTGAGTCAGGTATTTCCATTTGCCATTTCTTCAACTCATGCCATCAGACACAAACATACAATATTTCAAATTGTTTAGGTTTTCATTTACCCTCCCACAAAAATGGGCAAAAGAATCTCCACATCTTTATATCCTGTGCCCATCAAGTGGATTCCAGGCAAAGTGTCAATTCACACAACTTGCTCATTATTCATTACATATATCCATTACATATTACATTCATCCAGGGGAGGAGGTAGGGGCCAAGCACTAATAACATTACTAACTTGCATTTCTTAACACTGGCCGGTGCTACTCAGTTTAAAAAGCAAATAAAATGTTGGTTTTATCTCTAGAAGGCTGGAATGCCAAAGTGAGTGGAACTTATGAAACACAAGAACTGCAAGAATCTTGAAGAAAGGGCATGGATCCAAAACCTTAACTCTCCATTTCTCTCCGTGGATGTTTCCAGACCTGCTGAGTCCCTTCAGCTTCTCTTTGTTTGCTTGGATGGAATGTGTTTGGATGTTATCTGGAGAGGTGCATTAAGTCTAGCCCAGTGGTTCTCAACCTTTTTCTTTCTACTCACATACCACTTTAAGTATTCTCTATTCCATAGGTGCTCTGTGATAAGTAAGGGATTGCTTAAGGTGGTATGTGGGTTGAAAGAAAAAGTATGTAAACCACTGTTTTAATCATACTTAATTGACTCGTTATGTGCCCGGTTTCATAATTCCAAAGGAAATGGGCCAATGACAATTTTTCTCAACCAAAATATTTCAGTAACAATTGGGTCTAGAGCAGTGATTCTCAGCCTTCCCTTCCCACTCACATATCAGCTTAAGCCATCTCTTACTAATCATAGAGCACCAATGGCATAGGGATTACTTAAAGTGTTATGAGTGGAAAGTAAAAGGTTGAGAACCACTGGCCGCTAATATGCATTGATTCAATATGGTTTACTGGAATTAACTTCGATGTAACTTAATCTTTCAATTTTGATGACTTGAATCATAGACTGTTTTAATGCAAGAAGAAAATGATTCCAATCCATATCATGTCATGATTCATTGAGAGTCCTGAAAAGAATGAGTGAAATTAACCTATTTTTTTCTTGGCAGGGAGGTGGGTGGGTTGGGAAACACATCTAGTCAGGTTGGTAAAGGGATGAGAATTGAATTTCGAGGGAGGTCTGAACCTCACTGAGTGATGGGATAAAAAGAGGTAGAAACTCTCAGGCTATTAAAACAATCTTGGATGAACACTGTAGCCTTTAGGTCAAGGAGCTAAGATACAAGATTAGTATCTTATATTCTTTATACAGGATTCTTTATAGGTGCCGCTGAGTGCTAATCTTTAGGCTCCTGTACCTTTTTCTCCAATGGTAGCAGAGTGAAGAGGGCATGGCCTGGGTGGTGGGAGTCTTTGAGGATAGAAGCTGCTTTTTTTAAGACACCGCCTAATGTAGATGTCCTCGAAGGAGTGAGGTCTGTGATGTAGCAGGCTGAGTTAACAACCCTCTGGACTTTATTCTTGTCCTGACAGTTGGCGCCTCCATACCAGGGAGTGAAGCAATCAGCAGAATGGTCTCCATGATACACCTGGAGAAATTTACGTGAGTCTTCATTGATATACCGAAGCTCCTCAGACACCTCACAAAGTATAGCCACTGGTGAGCCTTCTTTGTGATTACATCAGCGTGGAGGCTCCAGGACAGATCCTCTGAGATGTTGACACTCAGGAATTTTAAGTTCTTGACCCTCTCCACTATTGATCCCTTGATGTGGACTGGGCCATGTTCCCCTGGCTTCCTCCTGAAGTCCACAATCATCTCCTTTGTTTTGTTGTCGTTGAGCACAAGGTTGTTGTCTTTTCACCATTCAGTGAGCTGATCTATCTCCCTCCTGTATGCTTCCTCACTGGTCTTTGTGATTCTGCCAACAACTAAGGTGTCATCGGCAAACTTGTAGATGGCATTGCAATTGTGCCTGGCCATACAGTCATTGATGTATAACGTGTAGAGCAGTGGGCTAAGCTTACATCTTTGGGGTGTGCCTGTGTTGATAATCAGTGAGGAGGAGATGTTGTTTCCAATTCGTATTGACTGTGGTCTTCTGATGAGAAAGTCAAGGGTCCAGTTGCAGAGTGGGGTACAGAGGCCTAGATTTTTTAGGTTCTTGACCATCACTGAGGGAATAATGGTCTTGAAGGCTGAACTGCAGCCTATGAAGAGCAGCCGTATGTATGAATTGCTTTTCTCGAGGTGATCCAGAACTGAGTGGAGAGCCAGCGATATTGCATCTGCCATGGAGCGATTGTGACGATAGGCGAATTGCAGTAATAAAGAAGCCAGTGGCTGTGCTTCATGAGGAATTTTGGGAGATTTAGTATGTCACCAAAGTCACTCACATTTCTACAGGTGTTCCCTGGACAGCTTTTTGTCTGGTTGCATCACTGACTTGTATGGAGTTGCCAATGTACATGACAGGAAAATACTCCAGAAGGTTGTTAACTCAGCCAGGGACTTCACTTCATCGAGGACATCTACAAGAGGTGGTACCTTAAGAAAGCAGCCTCTACCCTCAGGGACCCCCACCACCTCGGCCATGCCCTCTTCATTCTGTTACCGTCAGGAAAAAGGTACAGGAGCCTAAAGATGACCACTTAGCAGCACAAGGACAGCCTCTTCCCCTCTGCCATCTGATTTCTGACTGGACCATGAACCACAAAGACTATTTCACGTTCTCCTATTTTATTGCACTATTTATTTATTTTTGAAATTTAATTTATAGCAATATTTACATTGTAATGCTGTCACAAAACAAAGACTTTCATGACAAATAATTCTGATTCTGAAAATATCAAGGAGTACACAGGCTCATTGACTGGTTCCATCAGCAAGTGCATTGAGGATGTAATTGAGATCAAATGCTTCACAACCAGGGCTAATCAGAAGCAATGCAAAGGTCCAGGCACTTCTCAGAGCTCCTGATGCTATCTTCAGGACAGAAGACAAGATGGCACAAATTCAACCAGGGCTGAAATCGACTGTACAAATCAGAAGGCAAAGCATGGGTACGTACAGATGATCCATAGACAGATGGGCGACGCTGCCATATGGCCAGGGATCAAGACCTTGCAAAGTAAAGACAATGGTGCCTCCCTTCTGAACAGACTGTAGATATTCTATGCATGGTTTGAAGAAAATAACAGGCTAATGCCAAAGAAAGGTCAATGTCCCCCTGATGAATGGGGCTCTGACATAGCCAGAGCTATCCAAGGTGAACCCACATGAGGCAGTGGGATCAAATGACATACCTGGTCAGGTTCAGAAGGACAGAGCAGACCAACTGACAGAGGTCCTTGTGGACATCTTCAACACTTCACTGTGGCAGTCCATTGTCCTGACTGGTTTGAAGACAGACATCCTCATCCACCTTCCAAAAGAGGGTGAGAGTAACAGGCCATAATGACTACCATCCAATGGCACTGACCACAACTATTATAAAAGGCTTTGGGCACCTGGTGATGAAATGCATCAAAGCATACCTCCCAGAAGCCCCTTTCACACTGGCATTTTATCCCAGTAATTAACTGCCAATCTACAGGTTCACCTGCCAATGTGAACGCTTCTGAATTGGTAGAAGGGGATCAAATCACTCAGGGGATGAATCATCTAGGTAGGATCATTGCCAATCTGTTTTGAATTGGCATGCAGTGTTGCCAACTGTGAATAGGACATGCGATATGCTGGGTCTAATTAGTGATGTGTGGATGATGTTCTTGTGTGCGTGCAGGAACCTGAAAGAAGCAGAAGATATTCTTCCAAATAACAACACTGATTTTAAAAAAGAAGGTATAAACTTTGTATTCAATTTACTAAATTTGCAATCCTGATCAATGAATTATGATCGTACTTAATTATGTTTTAATTAAGCATGAATAATTTTGTTTAAGTATTATGTACAGCATAGTATGAGCCCTGCATCCAATGATGTTTTGCTGACCTATATAAACCTACACCAGTATCAGAAAATCATAGCAGGAATAAAATGCACACAAAGAGCATGGGAAAATATACTCACAATCTAATAAAACATAAGTGCACAAATGATAAAGGAAAATGGGAAAGTAGAAGCGGAAATAAAACACACAAGGACCAATTTATATCGAGTGGGTGAAAGTCGCAATGGGGATGAAATATACGCGCACACACACACACACACACACACACACACACACACACACGCACAATGAAGTGGTTATATACAACAATCAAGGATGGATAGATAGAAAATGATGCGGAGAGAATGAGGGTAGGCGGAGAGAGAATATGATGTTCTCCCATTTTTCAGTTCATTTTATTGTGTGGGACTGACCCTTTAAGAGAACAGATTTAACAAGCTGCTTGCAGGATTTGAAGTTACTGTGAAAGTAGCAGGAGGCTTTGAAGACGTCGTGTTCCTAAATGGATAAATTTGAAGTGAAGTAAGGCAGTGCTCCTAAAAATCCAGGTGCAGAGACCATGTGACCAACAGATTAAGATTGAATACACAATTTTGCTCGGGGGGCCATTTTAAGGAAGCAGCACAAGAGCCAACAGCTCTTCGACCTCCTTTGTGGGAATGAGAAACCCTCTTGGCCTCATTGTGTGGTTATAGACAGAATTGTCAGATTTCCTCCTTTTGCTTACAGAGGAATGAGAGGCCACTTCGAATGACCCACGGAAAGGGTTTTAAAGTTTGCAGAAGAAATGCTGCACTCTACTTGACTGACCCATGAAAAAGGTTTTAACTGCAGAAGAAGGCACTCATTTAAAAAGAACATTTTCTCTGAAGCACCTCAACCAGGGTGTCATGATTAATCAACATTCTGTCACCCCTGGTCAATTTCACCCACTTCAGGAACTGGTATCTTCATCTTAAGACCTGCATGCCTCATCATTTAAAGCATGCATTTCTCACCATTCATCTAAGACCTACATGCCTCAACCATTTAAAGCCTGCGTGTCACATCAATTTCAAACCCACCTGTCACCATTGAATTTCTGAACACTGAACTTGGAACCGCCTTCTGAGAAATGAGGCTTGAGCTGTAGTGGCTTGGGGTATTCCACACACACCAATATATTCATGCATAGATAGTGTTTAAGTTAGATAATTGTTTACAAATTTAGTTAAGTTTGCAGATGACACAACTATGAGTTGCACCACAGAGAAGAGATGGAAAATCTCATGATGTGGTGCAAGAATAACAACCTGAGTCTCAGTATAGACAAGACAAAAGAGATAATTGAGGAACAGGAATAACCACCCTCCAACACACATTAAAAACTCAGTGGTGGAGAGAGTAGAAAGCACCAAGTTCCTTGAGTCCACTTAACAAGTGAACTATCCTGGACACACAACACCTACTCACTTGTCAGGAAGTGCAACAGCGACTGCACTTTCTGAGAAGGCTGAGACGGGCAAGGCTTCCAGCCACCATCTTGTCAACTTTATACAGGAGCTCCTGGAATGCTGCATCACAGGTTGCTGTAAAGCATTAGATGGGAAGTTAATCCACAAGATGGGAGTCTCCCTTCCCCCATCGATGTAATCTACTGGGATCGTTGTCTGATGAGGGTGCGCAAAATCATTGAGGACCCCTTCCATCCTGCACACAGTATCTTTCAGCTGCTCCTGTCAGGTGGCTGTTTCCTCAGTTTTCAATCTAATCAAGAAATGGCAGTTAACAGGAATGGTGGAGGTCAAGTTGAGGCCTAGAAGACCAAGAAAGCTTTCCAAGAGAACTACTTGTAGGGTTACTAGAAAGGCAAATCAAAACCACCATTTTATTGCAAGAGACCTTCAAGAAGATTTAGCAGACTCTGGGGTGGCGGTGTACAAATATGACCTTCAAGGAAGAGCCATCAGCAGAAAACCTTTCCTGCATCCTCACTCCAAAATTCAGCATCAGAAGTATGTAAAGGAATGTCTAAGCAAGCTTGATGCACTTTGGAAGCAAGTCCCGTGGACTGATGATGTTAAAATAGAACTTCATAGCTGCAATGAGCAGAGGTATGTTTAGAGAACTTAGGGTGCAGAATTTTATGAAAAAACACCTCTCGAACTGTTAAGCATAGGGGCGAATCATTCATGCTTTAGGCTTGTGTTGCAGCCAGTGGCGTGGGGAACATTTCACTGAATGAAGCATCATATCTCCGTGTAACAGATGGTGTGATGTTTGCTTCCAGAATTTGCTGGTATTTAATTGAATTCATCGTTCCCTCTGTTACATGGAGATATGATGCTTCATTCATTGTTTAATACAAATCCAAAATGGTTCCCCATAGCTCACAGTATGTACGAGTGACGATGACATCATCCTCAGTGTGATGATGTCATATGCACACAGGAGTAAATACAAAACACTTCCCTCCCCCCACCAAAATAACATATGGGCAGACTTATACTAAACTGCGACAATTACGTGCTGGCCCTAATATTAATGGTGAGGATTATTATTACGCTATAAATTAAGTATGAAATGATAAACTGCCAAGTCACGGTACATAGTTTTTCAGTCATTCTGCTGGATGCCTTTTCCTCTTTGATCATCTCAGAGAGGTAAAATCTGTCTGGTTACTTTGTTCCTTATTTGGACTCTTCATTTTGGGGTAGTACTTCAGTTGGTGGCAGGGATTGTGAAGTTTGTCTTTGGCGAACCCCATTTGGACATTGCATAGGACTGTATTGTTGAAACAGGATGTAGTGTAGGACTGCTCTATTGAGAAGGGGCCTCACTTCTTGAAGATATATCTGGAACATAGACAGTGGAATGAGCCCAGGGAACCTCATTGGGATCGTGAGCAGTGGGATGGCGATAGGATCATCTATTGCTCCTAACTGGTTGATGAACTATTTCCATATTTCCATCAGTATAGAATAAGAACAGGGACTTCATTTTTTAAGAATAACCCCTATCACCTACAGCCTCCTATTGTTTCAGTCATCTCATACCAGTACTGGTTCTCCCATTTCTAGAGATCTGGTAGATTTATTTGGAGACGTGGATTGTTCTATTTGAAGGCCAATGTTCGGGTGTACATTGGAAAGTCTTCTTCTGAAATTGTGTCCAAATATCAATTCAGCTGGTATTAATTTGGTGGTAGAGTGTAACGTGTTTCTCTATCCTAACAGGAAATCTGCGATTTTGCGACTCCATGATGAATTTAGGAGTTTCTTAGTTTTCATGGTCTTGAAAGTCTGCACAAAATGTTCTACTTTCCCATTAGAGCTTGGGTGGTAGCGAGCTGACAAGATGTGTTCAAATACTGATGTGGTGTAGGAATACCTTAAAAGCCACTGATACAAACTGTAGACCATTATTGGAAACCAGTTCAATAGGTCATCCATATAATGCAAATATACTTTGTAGTTTTTCAATTGTCTGGTCTGTGTTTCTCATGTGAAAACAATAGCTATTTAGAATGTGTATCGACAGCAATGAGAAAATTTTCTCCCATAAAAGAACCAGCAAAATGAATGTGAATCCTGTGTCATGGTCAAGATGGCCATTTCCATGGGTTAGCTTCAGCTTGAAGGGCTTTGCGTTGCATATCTTGATAAATGCCACATCTTCTTACCATCTGTTCAATATAAATGTCTATTGACATGTATACGTGCCAATACCTTAATCTGAACCATTCCTGGGTGGCTGTTGTGGCTCTCTGATAACATGACTGGCCGCCATTTTGTAGGAATGATTGTCCTGTCCCCAACAATATAAAGAACTTTCTTCAAATGGTCTCATGGCATCATGTCTAATAAGGCTTTAGTTCTTCAGAAATAATTTCAACTTTGGGCCACCCATTTAATGTCAAATAGAGGACTTTTGATAGCGTAGCTTCTTTCTTCACTTTGCTGATCGTTTTTGCCATAATGGGTAAGCGGTGAATTTATTCTTCATTGATAGTTGTAGCCTTCGCCATCCATTTAATTATCTTGTCTTCCTGTTCAGTTTCTGGAAGAGGTAAGTGAAATTGAGCATGGCCGTTTTGTGTTGCTGATTTATGTTTCAAAGCATAATTATATGTGCAGCATGACCCACCTTTGAATTCTTGTTGCAGCTAGCACTGGTATCCCCCTTTTTAGGGCCTAGAATCAAACACAGTGGTTTGTTGCCTGTTACTAAAGTAAACTTTATACCAGTAAATATTAGTGGAATAATTTGATTTTAAATATTGTGGCAAGCCCTTCTTTTTCCAATTGTGCATAATTACATTCACAAGTCATCAAAGACCGGGAAGCATCAGCCACCGGTTGTTCCCCTTTTAACGTTACCTGTGACAACACAGCTCCTAATCCTACTGGTAAATCATCCATCGCCAGGGTCACTTCTTTGTTTGGGTCATAGTTGTCGTTTGATGTTAGTAATTCTTTCAAGCGATCCACCGCATTCATTCCAGCACCATTTCTGGTCTTTTCTTAACAATTAGGTTAGTGGGCTGCACAACGTTGACATATTTGGAATTTGCTTCCCATAATGGTTAATCAAACTGAGGATCGGCTGCAATTCAGCTCAGTTTGTTGGGTAGGGTGCTCTGCGGACAGCTTTTGTACCAGCGAAGTCCATTCGGACTCCTTCACTGTTTTACTGTAAAGCCTAAATATGTTATGGAAGGTACCATAAATACACACTTGTCCTGGCGCAGACGGAGGTTTGCTTGATGTAATTGGGTTATGACTTTTCCTAGGTTGAACAAGTATACAGAATAGTCTTGACCTGTAATTATAATTTCATTGAGGTAACAACCTAATTAATTCAATGTAATAATTTGTCCATGGCCGCTTGGGTTGTTGATATTCTGTTTAGCATTCAGGTATAGGTGAATAGCTCTAAGAGAGTATTGATTCCCACATATTTCTTTGAGTCTTCATCCAATTTTATTTGTTTGTATGCTTGTGCTTCATGAATTTCTTTCCCCTGTTCAGGGTCTGGAATAATTCTTTCACTTTGTGCATAGGATGTTCTGGTATCTGCAAAGCTTGGTTAATATTGTCTTTGTAATCACCACAAATTTGTCTTTCTCCATTGGGTTTTCACACTGGCTCAATGGAAGCAGCTCAATCACTGTATTGGATTCTTCCACTTTTCCCTCATCTCTCAATCTGTTAAGTTTCACTTCAATTTTTCCTTTTATTGCAAATGGTACAGTTCTAGGCTTAAAAAAACTTAGGTTTTCATGTGTAGTTTCACCATGGACTCCTTGCATTTTTCCTAGGCCTTTTTTTGATAACTGTTTGGTAATACTTGAGAACTTTCTCCAGTTATGGCTTGGCCTTATCTTCCAGGCATAACTTCATTATGGATCCAATTTCCATCCAATCTAGTTGAATGTGTGATAGTTTCTTACAAACAATGCTGGCCCCTTGGTTGCAACAATGTAGAGGAATAATCTTTTCGATGTTTGTTCTTTATATTTCATGTTCATGTTGTATTTTCCAAACACCTTGACTTTCTCCCCATGAACGTTTTTAACATGGTGTTGGCCTCTTTCATGGTGATTTGGAGTAGCAGTTGTTTTAAACTTGATGGCATTACAAAACTGCGGCCCTTGTGTCCAGCTCCATTCGACAAGGTTCGTTTTTGATTTTCACCTTGACATAGAATTCTGATTTTCTATCCTTTAATTGGTGAACATACATGACTTCCACTGTCTTGTCTTCCTCTGAGTTGTTTGTTTCAGTGCTGGTGCTTTCATCCTTCTCTTCCATCGTTCTCACTCTTTTTAAAAATCCTTTTTACCTTTGTTTCTTCGACACTTGGCTCTGATGTGCTCCCCTTTGTCATTTAGATAAAATTTAGATCTTCTGAAATAACACTTATCAGGACTGTGGTTGCTTTTTCCGCAATTAATGCATTTTTGGCGGGAAAATTTGCACACCACTAGTGGTTTTCCTTGGCAGATATCCAAGTTATTATTGGCCATCTCGAAACCCAAGGCTGCATCATATGCTGAATTAAGTGTTACTTCTTTTTCACTTCGTTATCGTTGTCTGGCACTGCGATCTGTTAAACCCATTACCAATCGGTCTCTTAATGCTTTGTTTAAGAATTCATCAAACTCACAGTGTCATGATAGTTTATGTAATTCAGCCAAAAATTTGCTTATTGATTCTCCTGTTCTCTGCTTTCTGTAACAGAATTGTTGTCTTTCTGCTATAACAGGTGGTATGGGACTTAGATGTTACCCTGTTATAGTACACAACGCTGTTCCTGGTGTTTCAGATGTTATCAGTTGAAATGTTTTACTTCCCTTTTGGCTTAGAAATAGTGACCATTTTCAATTAAAAGATGCAGTGTCAATAATATTATGTGCAATACAGTGATGATCAAATCTTTCTACATAGTTATATCAGTTTTCTTCAGAGTCCACGAACTTTCCAAACGGTGACTCTGTCATTTTGAGGCTTTGCTCTTTTTTTCTTTGTTCTCTGTGAATGAGTTTGTGGGGTCCACTGAGGAAATGATCTTTTGTTTTCTTTTCATATCTCCATTCCAACGTGTGGAGCATTGAGGAGGTCTGTTTTGATCCTCGTCACCAATAGATTAAGAGATGGGGAAGTGCAGAGAGACCTAGGGGTACTTGTACATCAGTCTCTGAAGGCGAGCTTGCAGGTACAGCAGGCGGTTAAAAAGGCAAATGGTATGTTGGCCTTCATATCAAGAGGGTTTGAGTATAGGAACAAGGATACCTTACTGCAGCTGTACAGGGCCTTGGTGAGACCCCACCTGGAGTATTGTGTGCAGTTTTGGTCACCTTATCTAAGGAAGGATGTTCTTGCAATGGTGGGAGTGCAGAGGCGATTCACCAGGCTGATACCTGGAATGGCAGGAATGACTTATGAGGAAATATTGCGCAAATTGGGATTGTACTCCCTGGAGTTTAGAAGATTGAGAGGGGATCTCATAGAGACATATAAAATTCTGGCAGGACTGGACAGAATGGATGCAGATGGGATGTTTCCAATGATGGGAAAATCCAGAACCCGGGGCCATTGTTTGAGGATAATAGGCAAACCATTTAGGACCGAGATGAGGAGGAATTTCTATACCCAGAGGGTGGTGAATCTGTGGAATTCATTGCCACAGAGGGCAGTGGAGGCAGGTTCATTAAATATATTTAAGAGGGAATTAGATGTATTTCTTCAGTATAAGGGTATTAAAGGTTACAGAGAGAAGGCGGGGACGGGGTACTGAACTTTAAGATCAGCCATGATCTAGTTGAATGGCAGAGCAGGCTCGAAGGGTCGAATGACCTACTCCTGCTCCTATCTTCTATGTTTCTATGTTTCTATCTGTTATGTATTTGAAGTTTAGAAATATACTGCACACGGAGACATGATGCTTCATTCATTGTTTAATATAAATCTAAAATGGTTCCCCACAGCTCACAGTATATATGAGTGACAATGTCATTACGCTCAGCGTGATGATGTCATATGCACGTGGGTGTATATATATCTCTCTTCTTTCTTCTCTTTGGCTTGGCTTCACGAATGAAGATTTATAGAGGGGTATCTTCACGTCTGCTGCAGGCTCGTTGGTGACTGACAAGTCCGATGCGGGACAGGCAGGCACGGTTGCAGCAGTTGCAAGGGAAAATTGGTTGGTTGGGGTTGGGTGTTGGGTTTTTCCTCCTTTGTCTTTTGTCAGTGAGGTGGGCTCTGCGGTCTTCTTCAAAGGAGGTTGCTACCCGCCGAACTGTGAGGCTCCAAGATGCACGGTTGGAGGCGAGATCAGCCCACTGGCGGTGGTCGATGTGGAAGCCACCAAGAGATTTCTTTAAGCAGTCCTTGTACCTCTTCTTTGGTGCACCTCTGTCTCGGTTGCCAGTGGAGAGCTTGCCATAGAACATGATCTTGGGAAGGCGATGGTCCTACATTCTGGAGACATGACCCACCCAGTGTAGTTGGGCCTTCAGCAGCATGGATTCGATGCTTGTGGACTCTGCCAGCTCGAGTACTTCAATGTTGGTGATGAAGTCATTCCAATGAATGTTGAGGATGGAGCAGAGACAGTGCTGATAGAAGCTTTCTAGAAGCCGTAGGTAATACTGGTAGAGGACCCATGATTCGGAGCCAAACAGGAGCGTGGGTATGACAACGGCTCTGTACTCGCTGATCTTTGTGTGTTTCTTCAGGTGGTTGTTTTCCCAGACTCTTTTGTGTAGTCTTCCAAAGGCGCTATTTGCCTTGGCGAGTCTGTTGTCTATCTCGTTGTCGATCCTTGCATCCGATGAAATGGTGCAGCTGAGATAGGTAAACTGGTTGACCGTTTTGAGTTTTGTGTGCCCGATGGAGATGTGGGGGGGCTTGTAGTCATGATGGGGAGCTGGCTGATGGAGGACCTCAGTTTTCTTCAGGCTGACTTCCAGGCCAAACATTTTGGCAGTTTCCGCAAAACAGGACATCATGTGCTGTAGAGCTGGCTCTGAATGGGCAACTAAAGCGGCATCGTCTGCAAAGAGTATATATATATATAAAACAAATAACCACAAGAGGCACAAGCTGAAGGTTTTGCTCTGGTCCTCACAGTCTCCCAATCTATACATCAATGAAAATCTGTCGATAGACCTTAAAAGAGCAGTGCATTCAAGGCAGGCCAAGAATCTCACAGAGCTAAAAACCTTTTGCAAGGAATTATGGCTGAAAATTCCCCAAACAAGCATTGAAAAATTCTTACAGAAAGCATTTACAAGTAGTGATACTTGCCAAAGGGTATGCTACTAAGCATTGACCATGGGAGGTGGCCAAACTTTGGCTTCTGGCCCTTTTCTTTTTTTTTGTTATTTTGAAACTGTAAAAGATGGAAATAAAAAAAGTAACCTTGCTTAAAATATTAAAGAAATGTGTCATCTTTAACTTCATGCCTTTTGGAAATCAGGTCATCTTTTACTTGCTTAGTTATTCACAGTACCAGAAATTTTGACATGGGGTGCCCAAACGTTTGCATATGTGAATGTGTGTGCCTGTATATGAGTACTCATCTCCCTTAGTTCCTCATTATTTGTTTCTTCAGTTAATAAATGACAAATATTGGAAACTTTAAATAAAACAAAAAATGCTGGAAGCTGTCATCAGGTCAGGTAGTATCTATGGAGAAAGAAATCTGTTAAGGTTTCAGATTGAAAAACACAGGATTAAGGGAATTTTAGTCATGTGCAGAGGTCGCATGACCCCTTTAAAATGTTTATTTTTATTGTTATGAGCCCAGAGGACCCCAAAACCCAGCAGCAATCAAAATTCACCAAGACAAATGGTTACTTAACAGAAGTTACTTTAAACAGGAAAACAGGATCAAACTTGAACTTATTACTATTAAATTCACCTAACTTAACCCCATTCTAATTCTAAGCGCACGTGTATGTAATGTGTATATAAGTTCAAAAAAAGTTCTTTGATTTACAGTCCAATCTCACTTCTCCTCCAAGTTCATCGGTATCAGGCAATTCTTGTACTGTGCACAGAATTGAACATTTATGAATTTCACCATGCTTTTGTGCTTGAAAGGTAAATGGTTACTGCTCAGGAAGGTTCTTGTCAGTTTTCAGAGAGAGATTTGTTGCTCGTTGGACACCCACAACTGATCCCTTTTGATCAGCCACTTTAGTGTCTTGCTGAAGAAACTTGCCCCATCAGGGTTTTCCAGATGATAACCTTTTCCTTTCAGAGTTCCTTTTCTGTTTCTCTTATTTCAAGTGAAACATTATACAGCTAGCCATCTCCTCTTTTGTGGACCACAAGGGTTTTGACCAGGCTGAACTAAGAACTCACAACCAGTCTTCAAAATGGGGTTTTTCCACAGGCTTTGCAGCCTGTCCTGTTCCAGTCCCAGCTGCTGCTGAACTGTAGAATGAATACTCTCACTCTCACATAAAACCACATGACCCTCTTAAAACAGCCAACAGCACTCAGACTGCAGCTCCAGACCTAATCTTCCGAGTGCATTCATCTGTTGCTTTCCAAAACAATAATCCATTACTCCACAGCATGTCCAATTAACACCTACTTGTGAAGTCCTGATAGGCATTCTTCAAAGTTTGTGCAAAGTCACTCGGAGCCTGAACTGCCTGGCTTGAGCAGAACTCTGGCATTTTAAATGAGATCTGTTTTGAAGTGTTTGTATATGACCTACACTAAAAAACCTGCCACAATTTATCTCCTTTAAAACATAAAATATAACATAATCTGTTACATTATGAATACAGTGAAACAAGAAACTCTGAAGATGCTATAATTGTTGTAAAAACACAAAAATGCTGGAGGATCTCAGCAGGTCTTGCAGCATCCATATGAGGTAAAGATATAACCGTATAATCATACAACAATTACAGCATAGAAACAGGCCCATGGCCACTTTAGTCCATGCTGAATATTTTCTCAAACCTAATCCCACTGATCTGCACTCAACCTGCAACCATCCATTCCTTTCCTGACCATATACATATCCATCTTCTCCTTAAATGCTAATATCAGGCCTGCCTCTGCCACTTCATCTGGAAGCTCATTTCACACACCCACCACTCTCTGAGTAAAGAAGTCCCCCCTCATGTTTCCTCTAAACCTTTGCCCCTTTTTTCTCATGTCCTCTCATTTTTATCTTCCTCTTTCTTAAAGAAAAAACCTCTCTAATCTATCTATACCCCTAATAATTTTACATACCTCCATCAAATCACCTCTCAACCTTCTATGTTCCAAAGAATAAAGACCTAACCTATTTAACCTTTCCCTAGAACTTAGACCCTGTAACCCTGGCAACATTCTAGTAAATCTTCTCTGCACTCTCTCCAATTTGTCTATCTTTTCTATACTTTGGTGTCCAAAACTGTACACAATACTCCAAATTTGGCCTCACAAATGCCTTGTACAATTTTAACGTAACATCCCAGCTCCTATACTCAATGCTTTGTTTATAAAGGCCAGCATACCATGAGCTTTCTTTGCAACCCTACCCACATGTGACTTCACCTTCAGGGAACTATGTGCCATTGTTCCTACATCCCTCTGTTCTACTGCACACTTCAATGTCCTACCATTCACCATTTATGTCCTATTTTGATTCGCCCTACCAAAATCTAATACCTTGCACTTATCTGCATTAAACTCCATCTGCCATCTTTCAGCCCATTCTTCTAACTGGCCTCAATCTCTCTGCAAGCTTTGAAACCTTTCTTCACTCTCCACAGCTCCATTTAGTATCATCTGCATACTTACTAATCCAATTTACCACCCCATCACTACCAAAGTTTTCTCAAGATGTGAGCAATTTTATGAATGCACTTTTCTTGAATGTCCAGAACATGGAAGTTAAATGAGAGATTATGAATTCTCCCTTTTGACCCATTTAAATGGTCCTGTCTTGTCTGGGACTCCTCAGGTGGGACGGAAGTGATGATCTTAGTCTTGAATCTTTCTTTGTTGAATTTCACATTGTTTATGCAGATACTCCATGGATTTCATGTGCAGCTGAAGCCAAAATTACAAATGTGTCTACCATGAAGCCTGTTCGTAATGAATTTAATTCCACAACACAAAGTAATTTAGGTAAATTACAGGATATGTCATATGAATTTTAATTTGCATGAAAAGTAGTTGAAAATTAAGTTAGATTATCTGTGAGGATGCATGTGAAACTCTGCAATTTGATAATTATAGATACAAGACCACTCTCAGCAGTACAAACCTTTACAGTCAGTCAAGTCTTCCTCTCAATTATGATCTGCTATAGTGCTGTTCTGTTAAATGCTACTGATTAGCCAGGTTGAAAGTAATAACAGAAAAAATATTTGTATTTTCCCTGTTGTTGTTTACTGCCAGGGATTCAGTACTATTTAAGTAACTTTAGACCTCAGGCACTTATTTTCAGCTTTTGCTTAAATTATATTTTGGACCTGTTGCATAAATATTTCATGAAATCAGTCCATTTCTTAAACATTCAAATCTCCATTTGTCTTTGAATGAAAAAAAAAAGACATTAATTGAACTAATAAAACATACAATTGAAAATGAAATAGCTGTTCCCAGTGAACATTTCAATTTTTAAAATTACTGATGCAACTTTTCTCCTCTGGAACAAGAAGGATTGTCTATGAGAGCCACACCAATTTCCAAAGCACTTAGAGTGTTTGATAATTGCATTATAAGTGGGACAACTTTAAAATGTTAATGTAAGACTATTATTTACTGTGATTCATTTATGACACTGTCTATGTCAGGTATGAACTGCATCAATGAAAACTGACAATGCATGGTGTGGGAGCAGAAAACTGACAATGTATGGTGTGGCAGCAGATTTTCCTTTTATTTTGGATCTGGGTGCATTTTGTTTCACAGTGCTTTATACAGAGAAATATTTAATGTAAAGAAATGTATGCCATGAACTGAATCACTGATCCTTTGGCTCTGGTGACCCATGGTCCATCTTGACTTCTGGTGTTTTCTGTATAGAGTTTGCATTTTCTGCTTATGACCCCATGTGAATTTCTTCTGTGTTCATGTTTGTAAGCTTCCTCCCATATCTCATCAATATATAGTTTGGTAGATAAATTGACCACTGCAAGTTGCTCCGAGTCTGTAAGTAAGAGATAGAATCAGGGCTCTGATAGGAATGTAGTGAGAACAAAAAAAATGTGATGGCATGTATAGTTGCTTGAAGGTTGGTGTGGCACAAGGGTCAATTTCAATGTTGAAGGACAATAACTATTTATTGAGTGGTCATGTGTGAAAACTGAAAGGATCTGCCATTTTTTTCCCAATATCTGTGGAGATTAGTATTTTACTTTTCAACCGATCATCTTCAATAAAAGAGTAGAAAAAAAAGATGCAGAAATTTGAATAATCATAGGAAAGGTGTCCAACATGTCATTTATTGGACAGACAAACTAATTAAAAAAAAAACTTAAAGGTCTGATTCTTCAATATATTGCTGATGAGATGAACTTTGTCATTGGGAGGACAGATGATGATTTATAATGATTGAAATATGAATTCTGAATCAGTAAAACTATTGTTTATCATGTACTGTAAAACCCCTGTTTTCCAGAATTCAAGCAACCAGCAGCATCAAGCCACCAGCAAAAATAAATAGTGGAAAATAAATAGGTAAACTATTTGGAAGTTTAAAATTGGCATGCTCGCCGTTAATTCACCGATCATGTAACACACAATCTCAAGCAACCTGAAAATTCACTTATCCATCATCTTGCCAAACCTCATAGATGCCAGATAAACAATGTTCCAAATAGTCTATTCGTTCAGTATATCGATCTACAGTGTCAGTACAATCATGTAATGCTCGCTTGATATTCTTAAATTCCCCCTGGACCACATCCACTTCTCTTAAACATTTAACCACATCTTGCTTAATCGATGCCACTTCACCTCTTAAATCAATAAATTGAAGCTTGCTTTCTTGAAAACCTTGAGTAGCTTGAACAGCCATATTATCCATACGTCACATGAACTCCTTTGAAACAGACAATGTAGCATCTTCTTCCACCTGTACTGTTTTAAAAGTTTGTAAAGTAGGAGATTTACTTCTGGAAGTTTTTACAAGTTTTTGAAACATTTGAGGCCTACCTTTAATAAGTCTGGCAGCTTTCAATATCAGTTCTGGTTCTTCTTCAGAATGTTCTTCTATCTCCTCTTCTTCCCCTTTCTCAGCTGTTAAGACAGATGCAGCTGCTTGGGCCTCCCGACTCCAGGTCAGCATCCCCTCCCACACAGGTCCGACATGTTTGGGCCATCAGGGGAGGGTCGGCTCTGTCGTCCGCACCCATTCCAATGTCGTGCACATGCGCGAATCTTCGTGCATGACCAGTCCCAACTGGGCCCCGCGACAGAGGCCCAACATTTCCACCGTTGGGCTCGGTACATCGGCAGTGAGTCTGACGTGCTCAAGGCCTCAATTGGGTGTTGGGCCTCCACTTGCAGAGGTCCCCGTGTCTCCGGGAGTGCGCTCCGAGTCGTGAACGTGACTCTCCTTGGACAGATGGTCAGTGGCGGCGCCATCTTGTGTCGAGGGTGCTGGAGTTAAAGTTACCTTTGCCTGGCTGGTCTTTGGAGTCTTCAGCTGTTCAAAAATCGATCTCTGGTGATCTTTCAACGAGGTAGGCCTCAACTCCTCTGCACTTTCTGCTCTTTTAAACTGTGCCTTTTTTGAAGTTTGAGTTTTAGTGGCTTTCATTATGACTGTCATAATTCTTTAAAATCATAAAAAAACACTCTTAATATTCTATCAGTTTTAAAAATTCAACTGGGGGGAGGTGGAATCTCACGTCTACTCCCTACGTCATGAGTACTGAATAGTTTGGGTTAGAAGAAATTTCCTGTCACTTGAAACATACTTTTTTGTGCCTCCACCAGCAGTGTTCCAGCAGGAGTCATAATGATATTTTTTCATCTATACATGCATATAATTGGACTATTTTTTCAGATTTGTCTTAGGCCTGCAGTTTTAATTTTACAGCAATGGTCTTGTTTATATCAATCAATAATGCCTGAATGTAATTTTAAATATGACTTTAAAATTGATTTTAAAATTTGACTTTAAATATGATTTTATAATTTACTATTGGTTGTAAGAAAGGGTATGTGTTCAGATTAACTTTTTGTCAAATGAAGGTACATTCACCTAATTTCATCCAAGCTCCTTAAAGGAACACATGCAGATTGCCAGTCATTAACATGCAAGTATGAGTTCAGTTTTAATGCCATCAAAGAGCTGAATGTATAATTTGTTTTTCAAAAACATTTAGTGGATTAAAATTCAAATAAAAATTTCCTTTGAACACCAAGCAACTGTCTATAAATATATTAAACAACATCTTGCAGCAATTATTAACACATAACAGCCATGTGAGTTCAATGCACTGTAAGGTCTACCTGTCAAAACTCAATTCTCACTTCAATTTCACTGAATAGAGTTGTTTTGGTCCAAAAGTTAAGCAGATTCGCATGGCGTAATAAGCTCTGAAGTAAAGAGCTGACTTCTGCAAACTTATTAATAAACTCAAATAAAAGCTTGGAATAATTTCTGTAAATGTGTGAACTGCTAGTAATGAGATAATAAACTTCCCTGTGCATTTGAGTGAGGTGAAAATACTGGAACAAACTGCCAGTATCCCATAAACCATAATCTTGTGATATCTTGCCAAGGAGTTCCCAATTCTATCCCCAGATGATACCAGCCACTTTTGAAAACATCAGAAGAGTGTGGCTTTGGGTAGATAAGGTGGATTTGAAAGCTATGTTCAGTGAATCAAAAATAACATTAACGATTGACAATCTGGTTACTGATTCAAGAAGGCAAATGAAATGTTGGCCTTCATTGCTAGAGGGATTGAATTCAAGAGCAGGGAGGTTGTGTTGTAATTGAACAAGGTACTCGTGATATTGTATCTGGAGGTTGTGTGTAGTTCTGCTCTCCTTACATGAAGAAGGATGTACTGGCTTTGGATGATGTGCATAGGATATTCACCAGGTTGATTCAAAAGATGAGGTGTTTAGCCTGTGGGGAAATATTGAGTCATCTGGTATGAAACTCTCTGTAGCTTACAGAAATGTATCATATTAAGAGAAGGATAGATAAGATAGAGTCAGGAAAGTTGTTTCCACTGGTAGATGAGATTTGAGCTGGGATTCACAGCCTTAAGATTAGGGGGAATTGATTTGGGATGGAGCTGAAGAGGAACTGCTTTCCTCAGAACAGTGAATCTGTGCAAGGAAGCAATAGAAGCTGCCTCATTAGAGAGCCAGGTTTTTGCATGGTAGGGAAATAAAGGATTCTAAAGGAAAGTTGGGAGGACAGAGTTGCATTCACAGACAAAACAGCCTTGATCTTATTGAATGGCAGAGCAGGGTTGATGGGAGAGATGACCTACTCCTGCTCCTGTTTCTTATGTAATTTATGTTCTTGTCACATTCGTATCTAGAAGGTTTTAACATTTCATTGAAATATTGTTGGAATTCAAAGGGCATTTAATGAATTTCATATTTTGGATTTGTCATTTGTTAGAGATGTATATCCTTGACACCTGCTCCCAACCAACTCCCGACCATCACTCTCAATCTGCTGCCCATATCTTTTATGTGGATTTTAGTGCCCTCGAGTACCTCCACCTTAAACTATGAGGATAAGCTTTAGTGGTGTCTTCACATTTTAATATAGGCCTTCAACTAGTGCTGGTAAACAAATGGCTTTTCACATTAAAGTAAAGAATGGTTTTAATTGTATGTCATGGAGTGTGTTGGCATGGAGGTTTCAGATGAGTATATGGTGAAAGAGGTGTAAAATAAGTGAAATCTAATATTTGCAGGTTGCGACCACTGTCCTCTTCAGAAAGGTATAAGACCAGATTGTGGTGAAGATCAGTGTTACAAGTCTAACCCCAAGGACCTGGATTCAGGGCTGTCAGATGTTTAGTGAGTTGATGCTAATGCTGAATTAATTTCTGAAGGCCACACATTAGCAATTGTAATGTTACCCTCAGGCCTTGCTGAAAGCACCACATTTCATTTCCCACCTCAGAAAAATCTGTGTAAATTTGGAGCTGTATCTAACATTCATGTGTTTAATTCTCAGAGGCTTAGTTTGCTCCAAAACGTAGATCTATGCCATTCAGCAAGAATGCTCCATAAATCATTCATCATGACAGCAACATCAGTTTAAAAATATTCATGGGCTACTGAAGATAGGACTGATACGACTAGAGTAACAATTGAAAATTCATCTAGGCTTTCCACTGAGATTGCCACCATTAGAGATGTTTGTCTCCAATCAATTTAGCTTCCTCCATAAGGGTATAAGGGTATTAAATGTTACGGAGAGAAGGCGGGGACGGGGTACTGAACTTTAAGATCAGCCATGATCTCGTTGAATGGCGGAGCAGGCTCGAAGGGTTGAATGACCTACTCCTGCTCCTATCTTCTATGTTTCTATGTTTCAATATAACATCAGGAAAGTACAGAGTGCATAGGGAACAGCAAATATAATCAGAAATATACCACATTGTGCTGTGGTTCAGTAAACCTGTCCTCAATAATTAGCAGTAACTCTAGTGAATCTACAACACTAGCATTTACCTGACAATATAGAAAATTGCCAAGGTATCATATTTCCAAAAAAGCAGATTTCTAGTCCAACTTGTTACTGCACTCTGAGTTTATTATTCTGTTCACACTCATCAGCAAGATGATGAAAATTGTCTTCAGTACGACCTACCAGCAAGTGGTGTTGACTCATCAATGATCTGCTCACTGATGTGCAGATTGTATTTCACCAAGATCGGTCAGCTCCAGCCTTCATCACAATCTTCATGGCACAAAGAGGTGAATGCTGGAGATGAGATGAGGGTGACTGTGTTCGACATCAAGACATAACCAAATTAAAAGGAAGAAACTACTAAATTTAAATGAATAAATGTATTCCATTAGAAAAAATAACATATAGGTTAAGAAATAATATTGAAATATTCGAACAAGTATGGGAGCCTTACATTAAATACAATAGCGAAAACCTTCCGGGGACAAACATTACCTAAGTTGATGGAAGGAGAAGGAAAGAAAAGAATGGACTCAGTAGAAATTCTGGTGTATTTTTGTTGAATGACAACATTGTCTGACTGGCTTAATGCAACCTAGATTGTATACCTAAAATGGATGAGAGGGGGGGTGGGAGGGTGGCTTGGGAGGAGGGGGGGGGGGGGGGGAGAAAAAGTCACTGTATATGTGTGAAAAAGAAATAGTGTATATCATGGCTAATGTGATTTATGGTGTGAAAAAAAAAAGACAGTACTTGACTGAATGTGGTTGAAAACTCAAACAGTACAAAAGTTGTACAAATTTCTTGTACAAAGGAAGATGTTTGTTGTTGTTGGAGGTTAATTATCTCAGTCCCAAGACATCTGTATATGAGTGTCTTCAGACCAACCTTCTTCAGCTGCTTCATTTTCCTTTTCCTTCCATCAGAAAACCAGGCGAATACAAAGCTATCAATGCCTGGTTACTGCAAGGTCCAGACAATATACATGCTGTGCTGAAATTTACATCTCAAGGTGCCAAGCAATAAACATTGCCAATAAGATGAATTCTAAAACTTCCTTTGAATGACACTGGAGGTCATCAATGACAAGAATCTAAAGTATACGAGCCAGATAAATAATCGCAAAACCAGATCAGGGTTTGTGGATGTTTTGATACCATAAGGTATAAAGCAGCCCACTTGATTCACACTCATAAAACTCATAAACATTGATTTTCTTCTCCACCAGAACATAATAGCTGTGGAATGTATGATCTACAAATTCCTCTGTGTTTGCACATCCAAATTTCACCAATAGCATCTCCCAAATTCCCAACTTCTACCATCAACGATAAGACCAGCAAGCACACTGGAACATAAACACATTACATATTTTCTACCAGATCGTATGCCATCCTTACTTGAAAACATTCCAATTCCTTTACTGCTGAGGGCCTGAATTCTGGAACTCCCTTGTGAACTGCGGTCAAAGTTCTTATTTATTGAACATACATGTCATCACATACAACCCTGAGATTCTTTTTTTACCTGCAGGCCAGGCAGAATTTCTACTTAACAGTAGTGCAAAAACAGAACTGTTCTCAAGAAAAGTTGTGTATACAAAACAGAGAAATAAATGTAAGCAAGAACAGAATGAAATGTGCAATGCAGAAAATAAATATTCAATGATAAATAATGTGCAAAATAAGCATCCTTAAATTAGTCTCTGATTGAGTTTGTTGTTAAAGTGTCTGGTGTTGAAGGGTAGCAGCTGTTCCTGAACCTGTTGGTATGAGTCTTGTGGCACTCATTCCTGATGGCAGTGAGAACAGAGTGTGTCCTGGGTGATGTGGGTCCTTGATATTTGCTGCTGATCTCCGATGGTAATGTTCATGTAGATTTTCTCAATAGTGGGGTGAATTTTGTCTGTGATGTAGTGGGCTGATGATGACAAAGAAAGCTCAGTGTTCCCTTGATGAATGGTGCCCCTGCATAGTTGCAGCAGAGGTGAGGGGAACCCAAACAAACAAGGTGGTGGGGCCAGACAACATACTTGGTCGGGTACTAAAGGACTGTGCAGACCAATTGATGCTTCACGGACATCTTCAACATCTCACTGCAGCAGTGGGGGGGTGACAATAACTGACCTCAATGACTACCAACCTGTGGCACTGACCTGTACCATTATGAAATAATTTGGGCGTCTGGTGATGGAACACATCAAAGTATGCCTCCCAGAGATCCTGGATCCAATTCAATTTGCCTCGAGAAGAAAACGTTCCACATACGATGCTATAGCTTTGTGACTTCACTCCATCCTGGCCCACTTGGAGCACGATGCCTCAATCGGCAGGCTGATGTTCACTGAATTCAACTCAGCATTTAATATGATCTTGGCTGGCTGCGTCACAGTGTGGTATGGTTGCTGCAGAGAAATGGATCAGAGGTGTATCCACAGAACTATAAGAGTGGCAGAGAGGATCACTGGTGTCTCCCTCTCCCCCATTGATATGATCTACTGGGATCATTGACTGAAGAGGGTGCACAAAATTATTGAGGACCCCTTCCACCCTGCACACAGCATCTTTCAGCTTCTTCTGTTGGGAAGGAAATACAGGAATATTAGAGCCAGCATCACCAAGCTGAGGAATAGCTTCTTCCCATGGGCAGTGAGAATGCTGAACGACCAAAGGAACCACTCACACTAAACATCCAAGACACTCATTTGTACAAAACAATATTCATTTATTAATTATTTCAATAGATACAATACTTGTCCCATATACATATTATTTGCCTGTATGTGTGTTATATCTGGCTGTGTGTCTGCATGTTTTTGCATCAAGGACTGGAGATTGCTGTTTCATTGGGTTGTACTTGCACTATCAGATGACAATAAACCTGATTTGGCTTGACTTGACTGAGAAGAAGGGAAGCTCCTTCATGTAGGGAGTAGTGTTTCATGAGATTCTCTGCCCTGGGAAGCAGTGGAGGCTGCCTCAGTGAACAGACATAAAATGCAGATGGATAGATTTTTGTAAGCTAGGAATTAAAGGCTATGGGGAAAAGGCAGGTCGATGGAACTGAGTTGGCCTGACCAGATCATCCACAGTCTTATTCAATGGCTGAGCAGGCTCGATGGGCTGAATGGAATACACCTGTTCCTATTTCTTTTGTTCAAACACCTTTCTGGGCAAGAGATCCAGTTTGTGCTTTGTTAGCTTTTCTCTTTCTTCCTTTGCTTGTCTTTCCTTTTTTTCCACAACTTTATTTATTTGTTCAACAAGGTTATTACATACAGTGGGAAAAAGATACATATTGTGAACAATATTTTTTTAATATAAAAAGGAAAAAAGAAAAGAAAAAGAAAAGAAAAAGAAAAGAAAAAAAAGAAACCCCCACCCCCCTCCGTCTCTCAGCCAGCTCTCTTTAGGAGGGCCAAAAAGAAAAAAAAACTAAAATATAAACTAAAAAATATTCACTAAAATCTAATCAAAGTAAATTTAAATGTAAATATTCTGAATATAAAGACCACTTATTAAAAAAAATAATTATAATGTAAAACATATGTAATTTTTTCCATTACCAAACAAGTTTTCATCTCATAATGCCATCTGTTAATGTCAATCACATTAGCATTTTTCCATGTACTTATTATACATTTTTTTTTGCTACAGATAAAGCTAAATATACAAAAGCAATCTAAAATTTATTTAGTCCCAAATCTTTCAAAAGTTTCAACTTACCCAACAAAAATATTGTCGGGTCTAAAAATATTTTAATCTTATACAAATGTTCCAAAAACAGTTGAATTGCTTTCCAAAAAGATTGTGTATGTACACATAAACAAACAGCATGAAAAAAAGTTCCAACCGAATTACCACATCTAAAGCAAGAGTCTGATTCACTAAAACCATATTTTTTTTAAATCTTTTCGGGTGTTAAATACAATTGGTGTAAAAAATTATAATTAACCATGGCATAACGAACATTTATCAATCTAGTAACACTCTCATGACAAATATCTAACCAGTCATCCTCAGAAAAAATAAAATTAATATGATTGTAATTCAAAAGGTAAATTTTTATGTATCAAAATTGCTACTCCCTTAACTTTAGAGTTAAATGAAGAAAAAAAAAACATGTCCAACCCAATCCCTCTTCAATTTCATACTTTATTTTTTCATTTAAATATGTCTCCTGTAGAAAAGCAAGATCAATCTTCATCTTTTTGATATATGCCAAAACTCTCTTATGCTTAATCGGGTTATTTAATCCCTGAACATTAAAAGCAGCAAATTTCAAATTTGACATATCTAATACAATTACTAAATACCAAAAGTAATCACAAAATTAATAATAACAAATAAATTTTTTGGGGGTTATATATAGGACCCTCAAATTAAAATAATATAGGCCTTCCAAATAAAAGTAATATTCATTAAAAAAAAACCAGCAAAAAACAACCAAAAAACCCCCCCAAAAAACTACCAAAAGGTCGTAACTCCCTAAAAAAACTGGGTGTGGATTATCCACTAGTGACTGATGACTAACAGAGAAATCAGTGCAATCCCCTCCTCCCCAGCCAGCTAATCAAAAATATTAACATATTACAAGAAAAAAAATTCAGCCTTGAGATTCCAGTCCGGATGATGAACTCATTTCAAGAGTTGGTGAACTCTTTCCATTCCCATTCTTTCCACTTCTCCCATTTTTCCCATTTCCAAAACCATAAGGTTTTCTTTTAGGAGATAGTGGTGGACTTCTTCTATGTCCTCTGACATCTGGTAGCGAGTTAGCAAAAAACATTGCTTCATGTTCACTCTCAAAGAATTTAGACTGATAGTTTCCATAGAACACTTTCAACACAGCAGGATAACGAAAAGCAAATTTGTAACCTTTACACCATAAAACATCCTTAACTGAATTAAATTCACATTGGCGTCTAATAAGATCTTGACTCAAATCAGGATAGAAGAAAACTCTACTATTCTGAATCATCACTGGGGCTTGTTTTTGTCTTGCATTTTGAACTGCAAGTCAAAGGATTGTCTCTCTATCCAAATAATTCAAGCAACGAACTATCACAGCTCTTGGAGGTTGACCAGGTGAAGGTGTTCTTCTTAAAGCTCTATGTGCTCTTTCCAATACCAATCCACCAGGGAAAGACTTTTCCCCTAACATCTGAGAGATCCAATTTTTAAAAAAATTGACAGGATCTTGACCTTCTATACCTTCCGGTAAACCCACAATTTTCACATTATTTCTTCTACTTTGATTTTCCAAATACTCTATTTTTTTTTTGTTAATTCTCTTTCCCGGGCTCCTAAACCTTTAAATGATTTCCCACCTTTACTATTGTTTCTGTATTGGATTGTACTTGTTGCTTACATTCAGAAAAGGAAGTTTCAATTTTAAAAAAAAATTCTCAATTTTCTTTAGCTTCTGCCTTAACCGCAGTTAAGTCTGATCTCATATCTGTATTCATTTGAACCAGCTGGTTCAATTGACCAGTAATGATTATCCAAATAAGAAGCAATACCTTCAAGCATCATGTAAACAGGCTGAGATGCAGTTTGGAATGCAGAATCCAGTTCTGTAATTTGTAACTCACTTTCTTCCAGCTCTTCCATTTCCTGTGCAGTGGCCAAGTAAGGTAAGTCCTCTTCTGTTTGTACTTCAAAGGGCAGCATTTTAGTTGTTTTACTGTGGGTTTGGACACTCAAATGACGGCCCCCCCGACTTCCTCAGGGGGTTGTCACTGTCCTCCCCCCTCAGACCATTTTTAAAATAAAATTATGAAATCCTCCATAATTAGTAGGGTTACTCACATCCACAGTCACTATAGACTGTGTGTCTAACATTACAGTCCTCTTTTTCCGCGCTCCCCGGATCTCTTCCAAAAGGGTTGTTCTTTGCAACAAGCCTCCAGGATCATGCCCAGCTTCTCGGGAGCGCGCTTCTTCCTCCAGAAAACGGGTCGAACCAGCGCCATCTTGAGATTGGTAAGTAACTGTTGCTTTAACTTTTGTCCCCACCCGTGATCGTTGAGGCTTGGAGATTGCTGAAATCAAGTCCGAGGCTGCTCCAGGTCATTTAGACCGCAATTCCTATGCACTTCAAAACTGTAGATAGCGAGGGTAGTCTGAGGAAATGGGGGAAATTTTGAATGATTTCTTTGCCTCGGTATTCACTAGGGAAAAAAATGTTGAACCAGTTGAAGTAAAGAAAAATAGTGGGGAAGTCATGAAGCATATAAGGATAACCGAGGAGGTAGTGATGGCTGTGTTAAAAAAAGATAAAGGTGGATAAATCTCCCGGACCGGACAAAATATTCCCTAGGACGCTCAGGGAGGCTAGTGGAGAGTTAGTGGAGTCATTAACAGAGATATTTAGAATGTCACTGGCCACGGGGGTGGTGCCAAAGGATTGGAGGGTGGCGCATGTGGTTCCTCTGTTTAAGAAAGGGTCCAAATGCAAACCTGGGAATTATAGGCTTGTAAGTCTGACGTCTGTGGTGGGCAAGTTGATGGAAAGTGTTCTGAGGGATGCTATTTACAAATTTTTGGAGGTACAGGGATTGATATGGAGTAATCAGCTTGGTTTTGTCAGGGGTAGATCACGCTTGACAAACCTGATTGAGTTCTTCGAGGGGGTTACAAAAAAGGTTGATGAAGGGAAAGGTGTGGATGTTGTCTATTTGGACTTTAGTAAAGCTTTTGACAAAGTTCCCCACAGGAGGTTAGGAAAAAAGGTGGAGGCATTAGGTATAAATAAAGAGGTAGTGAAATGGATTCAGCAGTGGTTGGATGGGAGGTGTCAGAGAGTAGTGGTAGAAAATTGTTTGTCCAATTGGAGGCCGGTGACTAGTGGAGTTCCTCAGGGTTTGGTCCTGGGTCCACTATTATTTGTTATATATATTAACGATCTGGATGTAGGGGTGGAGAATTGGATAAGCAAGTTTGCGGATGACACAAAGATTGGTGGTGTTGTGGACAGTGAGGTAGATTACCGTAGATTAAAAGGTGATTTAGGAAGGCTGGAGGTGTGGGCTGAGAAATGGCTGATGGAATTTAATACAGATAAATGTGAGGTGCTACATTTTGGAAAGGCAAATTTAAATAGGTCATATACATTGAATGGTAGACAATTGAGGAGTGCAGAGCAACAAAGGGATTTAGGAGTTATGGTAAATAGTACCCTCAAGGCTGATACTCAGGTAGATGGTGTGGTGAAGAAGGTGTTTGGAATGTTGGCCTTCATAAATCGGAGTATTGAATTCAAGAGTATGGAGGTTATGATGAAATTGTACAAGGCATTGGTGAGGCCAAATTTGGAGTACTGTGTACAGTTTTGGTCACCAAATTATAGGAAAGATATAAACAAAATAGAGAGAGTGCAGAGAAGGTTCACGAGAATGTTGACAGGATTTCAAGGTTTGAGTTACAGGGAAAGGTTGTGCAGACTGGGGCTTTTTTCTCTGGAGCGTAGAAGATTGAGAGGGGACTTGATAGAGGTGTTTAAGATTTTAAAAGGGACAGACAGAGTAAATGTGGATAGGCTTTTTCAATTAAGAAAGGGGGAGATTCAAACTAGAGGACATGGTTTAAGATTGAAGGGGGAAAATTATAAGGGGAACATGAGGGGAAATTTCTTTACGCAGAGGGTGGTGGGGATGTGGAATGAGCTTCCGGCAGACGTGGTCGAGGCAGGATCATTGGTTACATTTAAGGAAAGACTGGATCGTTACATGGATAGGAGGGGACTAGAGGGGTATGGACCGGGTGCTGGTCAGTGGGACTAGGAGGGTAGGGATTTGCTACGGCATGGACTAGTAGGGCCGAACTGGCGTGTTCTGTGCTGTAAGTGGTTATATGGTTATATGTATTTTCTTTTGTAACTGAGACTTAGACTTTTTTTACATTAACAGCAATAATGACTCACTAAGATATCAAACTAAAAATTAAAAATTGAAAATAAAGGGTTAAAAAAATGGGTACTTAAAAGTCTGACCAGGGAGGACAGGGATCACACGTCTAGTCTCTACGCCATCATGCCACGCCCCCCTTTTGCTTGTGTTTCTGATGAAGATTCTGATGAATGCCCTTTGACCAAGATATCCATTTGGTTCCTCTGTCCCCAGATGCGGTCTGATCTGCTGAGTATCTCCAGTCTTTCCTGTTTCTTGAAAGTGTTTTACTTTCAATGAATTTCACTGTAATTATGTCACAACACAGTTTTAACTTCTTCATCTGCAAAAATGATCAAAACTACCTATTTTAATTTTCTGTTTTCCATGAATTGCTCCATTTAAACTCTGGACATACCACATCTCTTGATCAAAACTTCCACCCACATTATATTTTAGTTGGCATTTTTTGGTTATGATTCTAATTTTTTTTTTCTATTTACACCCTTTCCAAACATCATTTTCCATTAGTTGCCTCAATGCCATGCCCTTGGTGTCATTCAGTTGACCTATTGCCTCAAGTTTGCCTGCTCCTTTAAATGCCTTCAGGTTGGCCTGATCTTGGCTTCATTAGGTTTGCCAGCTCCAAACATATCCATTAACTCCCCCCCCCCACCCCTTACCAACACTACTTCAATCCCTTCTGCCATCCACGTTATAATAAACATTCCCTTTGCTTCATTCTCATACTATTCCAATTTCTCTGCCTCTGTACTTGCTTAATCTTTAATTTTTCCTCTTCCTTATAAATGAGGCTGCATATTAAATAGAAAGACTGAAAATTGAAGAGCATTAAAATTAAGATAGCAAGTTTTTTTGCTGTCACTGATAGGGTTTTAAATTTGCTAAGCATATAGTTCTTAAGTTTACTTTTGTTTATGGCTGACTTGGACAATGTCACTACCAGATGATGTATATCGAAGGTGGGTAGGCCAGGGGAATCCAGAAACTTATAAAAGTAGCCCTGGTGCACTAATGGAGATTTTGGTATGGATTTAAATGTTTAGGGTTGTGGTTAATGGAATCTAGATGCAGGAGAAATTTCAAAATATCATTATATAGTGAGGATAAGCTTTCCTGTGAAACAGATCTCTTTGTTCTGCAATTCAATTTAAAATTGTGAAGGGTAGGACAGGATTTCGAACTTGATCCTTTGCCAACATTAATGCCATGGCTTCCTATTGCCAAACTCCTAATTTTTGCTTAAAATGTTGGTAGATAGATTAAGAAGTGATCCTGCAATCATTTACTCTTTACATTTTTCAGCCCTGCCACTTAATTATAGTCAAATTATAGAATGATTTAAGGAAGCATTCTATCAGACAATATTAATCTTGACTTCAAATATTGGGCTACTGGCAATGATTATAGGTGTTAAGTTTTTTTTAAATTCTAAATTAAGCAGTTTTATAAGATTTGACCATAATACAGATTATTGTTCTACAAAATTTCAAAGGGCTATTTGTGAATGCAAAAGTTTTACAAACCCTTCTTCTAAAATGAAAGGCAAAGTTTGTGTTTTAAATTATTTGGGTTTATTAAGCCAAAAGTTGAAAAATGAAAATCATGTTTTGCATTTCAAACAATGAACTGAAAAATAACACTTGTATTAAGTTATGTGCTCCATGGCATTGATTAGGTTTTAGAGGGAATCTTATTTAAATAATTATGGCAAGCTGCACTGAGGGCAACTTGCTGAATGGAATGGGATCCACTGAGTTAAATACAAAAGGAGATTTGCAGGGAAAGGTCAACCAGTCGAAGGTAGTGATGGAGTTGTGGACAGGGAGATATTTTCTTGGCCTGGAAAAAAAAACATATGGAAAATTTGTACTTACCAGTGTTTGAGGTCTCTTTGAGAATCATTGGTAAGACTATTCTACACCATAAACTAAAAGCTAAAGACATTCTCTGTTCCTTATTATATGTAACTCATATCAAGTGCAATGTATTTTACAGAATCCTCATTCAAGAGCAAACATGGAATTGTGTGCACTCTGTTCATCCTTTTCTTGGAAAGGGCAGTGGCCAGATTTTCAATGACAATGGGAGGTAAATAATGCATTACTGTTCTCACTGTGCTGTCCCTCTATTCCTGGCCAAAAATGGAGTTGGGAAATGGTCCTTGTATCTAGAAGCAGAAAAGAAAAAATACCAGGAAATGGTTGTTATCTGGATTGTGTCCATGAAAACACCAAGGGAAAAGTATAGACTTGAGTCTGGTTCGGTTAATTGCCAATTGTATGTGACTAGTTCCTCTCCACAGTAGCCTCTCTAATTCTTTAACCATTTTTTAACCAAATATCTTTATTGCATGTCTATCTTGTAGATGTATTCTGTTGTCATTTCATATATATAAAATTAACATTGTTTTAATACAATTCCATTCAATGATAAAATATTAGAATATTGCAGGATCAGTTCTTTACTGGAACATTTTGCTTTCTTTTTCAATATTTTTTCAAATGAAACATTAGGCAGCCAGTATGAACCACAAGGGCTTTGACCAAGCTAAACTAAGCACTCACAACCCATCTTCCAAATGGGGTTTTACCACAAGCTTTCCAGCTTGTCCTGTTCCAGTCCTAGCTGTTGCTCCTGACTGTAGAACTGGATAAATGAACTCTCTCTCTCTCTCTCTCTCTCTCTCTCTCAAAAGCCTGTTTGACTTGCTCTGCTTGCAAAACCGCATGACTCTCTTAGAACAGCAAACAGCACTCCAAGATAGCTTGTGGCTCCGAACCTACTCCTCCGAGTTCTTGCTTTTCCAAACAACAATCCATTAGTGAAGTTTCTTGGGCATTATCCAAAGCATTTGCAAAGACTCTTGGAGTCGACCTGCTTCTGCTTGAGCAGAACTCCAGTATTTTAAATGAGATCTGTTTTGAAGTTTTTGTATGTGACCTACACTAAAAAAAAATCCTGCCCCAATTTATCTCCCAAAAACATATCTGTAATTTGTCACAATATATCTTCGAAAAGTGAGGCTCCTTCTCAACCAAGTGGTATTACAGCTCAACAGAGTAGTCCCACACTATGTCCTGCTCAACAACACAGTCCAAATGGGGTTCACCAAAGGTAAAGTTCATCGTCATTGCCACCAACCAAGGTAGTACCCCAAAAGGCAAAGAGTCCGGAACATTCACCAAAGTATCCCGATGGATTCTACCTCTCTGAGATGATGAAAAAGGGACAAACATCCTCCAGAATGGCTGAAGGACTAAGTGCAGTGACTTGGAGTTTATCATTTTATACTTATGTTAAACTGTAATTGTAATCCTAACCATTAGTATAGGGGCACCATGTAGTTATCGTAATTTAGTATAAGTGTAGCCCAGATGTTATTTTCACTAAGCATTAATTTTGTGTGGGGTGGGCCAGGGTGTTATGTATATACACTTTCGTGTGTATGATGTCGTCATTCATATATACTGTGAGTTGCAGGGAACCATATTAGATTTCTATTAAACACTCCATGTGCAGTGTATTTCTAAACATCTGGAAAGCAAACTTATTTAATAACCTGCTCACTAATTTCAATTATGATCAAATGAGCTACATAATTATTGAATGTAATCTTTGTTAGGAGTTACAAGCTTGTTTGACAAGTGAATATTTTTCCTACTATGTCAGTGAATGGGGGAATCTCTGAGAGTTAAAATAGGAATGTGTAGAAAATATGAAGAAATACCAAGAATTTGTGTAGGATTAGTGTGAATAGTGGGCAGAAGGCCTGTTTCTCTGCTGGATGATATTATAAATCTATGACATGATATTTTCTCAACTGTTGCTTCAGTTAGAAAAAAATTACAAACAGCTTGGATGATTTGATTCAGATGTTTGGTAATCTGTTAGAAACACAAACATTGCTTTGTATAACTGAGTTCCAAGCTAATCAGAAAATAGTGTGTTCTGTAAATGACTAGTACAGAATTTAATAAAGAATAAGGCTGTGGTATCTGCTAAAGAGTAATATATATTTTCCTGAAGTTGCATTTTGAAGAATTTCTGTAGAATATAATAAAAAACATTCCACTGGAATTGAAACTCCCTATGTGCTCTATCTAAAAGAATCAAAATGAATATTAATTACTTGTCAGAATCCACAAGAGAAGGGGTAGAAAAAAATCTATGTGGTCCCAAAAGACTGTATAATTAAGTATTTTGTTTCTCACATTTAAAGTTTAGCTTTTATCATTTTGGTGAATTTGTGGAAAGAGATGTGAAGTCTTTGAAAATGCAACCAGTGAGTTGATAACCAAGAAGTCTGCAGATGCTGGGGTCGAGTGCAGGACTATAAAGTGCTGGAGAAACTGAATAGGTCATCCAGCATCAATGGAAAGCAATGGGCAAGTGATATTTCTGGCCTGAGGCCTTCTTACCCGAAGAGGGGCTCAGACTCAAAATGTCAACTGCCTTTTGGATTCCATGGATGCCACATGACCTGCTGAGTTTCTCTAGCATCTTTGTGTATTGCACCAGCATGTTGACGGTCCACTATCACTGCATTTTATTTAACTCTTGTTGGGAAAAGGATGCTGCAAGACACCATTTTGGTAAAGGAACTAGAAGTGAGGTAAAGTAGTCCACTAATGCACCTTAACAGAGATTTTGGGAGAGGATTCTAGAATAAATACCCTTATAGCAACCAGTTGATTGCTGATAACTTTCAAGTGCTCTTTTAATGTATACTTTTTAAAATTATTTGGCTGTGGCTGGAAGTTTTGAAACAAGGCTTTACTGTTGCTTTGAGCATATTTATTCTGGAGATTACCTGAGAATTTCACCTGCAAAAGAGTAAAGACTTTCTGCTTTAACATACTGCATCGTCACAAGAGTCACCATGTGAGTGAAAAGACAAGGTCACAGGCATCCTGCTAAGATTCCTTGGAGGACGGGCAAAATAGGAAAAGGATACTAGTTAGGCAGAACAGTGTAAGCCTCTATAAAACAGAGGTAGAAGAGGGTATGTTGTACTTACTTGCCCCTTCACACGGGCCTCTTACACAGATCTAATTTGCCTTCTATGAGAACCTGTGCATCATCTGCTTTACCTACTGATTCATTAACCAATTTAATCCATTCTTCACTGGAAATAGATTATTTGAAAATATAAATATATTCACTAAGAAAATTGTATTTTATCACTATTTGAGTGCTAAAGTCAATGATAGTTACTGCAGAGCCAGTGAAACCAGGCTTTGAATATATAGCAAATAGACAGATAACAGTAACAGTCCTCACACTGAATTAACATTACAGTTTCCAAATTAACAGTAGTGATCTGACCAACACCATGCATTGACTTGTCCCATTTGTTTTTTTCTTGTTTCTCTCTCGCACTTTTTCTGGCATCAACCACTCTGATCCACCATCATGATCCACCACCATGCATTGACTTGCCCCATTTATTTTTTGCTTGCCTCTCTCTCCCACTTTGTCTGGCATCAACCACTCTGATCCACAATCATGATCCACCTCTGCCTGGTTGGCCAATATCATATGGGGCCTCTGCATCACCCCTCTCATCCTGTTCTCTTTATCCTGCTTTTGTACTAACTTTCTTCACTCCTGATGAACAGTTTTTTGCCGCAATGCATTGAACATTTTTTCCCGCTGCTTCTGTTTAATCTGCTAAATTCTTCGAGCTGATTGTGTTTGCATTAAACCTGCATCAAACATATAGAGAGATTCCAGCATGTAACACAATTAGAAAACCACGTCTGCACCAATTAAAGGGATTATCAATGTTTCCTGCACCATACAATACTCGAAGGAGTGCCTCGAAGTAAGGCACCATTCTACCACTTACAACATAACTGTGCAGATGATAATACAGGGATTTGGCTTGAAACATCAATCATTCTTTTTCTTTCTCTGATCTTCATTTCTGGATCATGACAAAGAACTGTGGGAACAAACTGTGAGTGAGGAGCCGAGCGAGCAGGTTCCAAGTAGCTAAATCAGCAATGGGATCAATAAAGTATATCTTTGGATCTCTCCATTTGCCTATTAGTACCAGTCAATAAAAAGCAAGGAAGCATGAGCAGCTAATCAGGAACAACCAGTGTGTGAGTGGCTCAGGGAAGGAGTGGGGATTTGAGGCTTTGGCTCGAGAGGCTTTGGTGAGCACAGGCTGAGTTGATGGTTCAGGAGTCAAAGTAAGTAAGGGCCACCCTATTCCAGGAACAGAAAGGATTCCACAAGAATGGGTAAATAATACCTGTATTTTGTTTTCCTCTAGTTATAGACAGTGAGAATAGCAGCCAAGACAAGAGAATGCTCTTCTTGCAGAATGTGGGTTGTCAGGGAAGCCAACAGTTTCCTTTATGACTTCAATTGCGAGAAGTGCATCCAACTGCAGCTCCTTGCAAACCAAGTTAAGGAACTGGAGCTGGAATTAGGAACTTCAGATCATTCTGGGGGTTGAGGGGGTGATAGTTACAGGGATGCCAGTACATCTTGAAGGCAGGAGGAGGATAGCTGGTTGACAGTCTGGAAAGGGAACAATAGTCAGTGCATAGTCCGCCTGTGGCTGTTCCCCTCAATAACAAGTACACCATTTTGTATTTTTTGAGGTGATGACCATCCAGGGATAAGACAAGGTGATCAGGTCTCTGACAGGGAATTTACTCTGTGCTAGTGAGGTTAGAAACAGAAATATAATTCAGTTTAACATGTGGCTAAAGAGATGGTGCAGTAGGGAGGGCTTCAAGTTTCTGAATGATTAGGCTCTATTCCAGAGAAAGTGGGACTGTACTGATGGGACTGTTTGCATCTAAATTTGATGGGGACTAATATCCTTGCGGGAAAGTTTGCTATTGTTACTCTGAGGGTTTAAACTAGATTCATGGGGGATGGGAACCTCCGTGCCAGAGCAGATAGGGGAGTGGAGGAGAAATATAACAAAGTGAAGATTGCTTGTAACATCATGAGTCAAAGGGTTGTATGTAGTGGAAATTTTCTCAGGTGTATCTATTTCAATTCAAGAAGTATAACAGGAAAGGCAGATGAGCTTAGAGTGTGGATTGGCACGTGGAATTATTACTTTGTGGACTTTAGTGAAACTTAGTTGTAGGAGGGGAAGGACTGGCAGCTCAATGTTCTGAGCTTCTGTTGTTTCTAATGTAATAGAACAGGAGGGATAAAAGGGGGAAAAGTGGCATTGCTTATCAGGGAAAATATCACAGTTATGCTCAGAAAGCACAGATGAGAGGGCTTGTCTACTGAAGCTATATGGGTGGAGTTGAGGAATGAGAAAGATCTGACCACACTAATGGGGTTAATAGAATATAGAACAATACAACACATTACAGGCCCTTCAGCCCTCAATGTTGTGTTGACCTTTATATTCCTTCCAAAAAAAGTACTAAACCCTCCCTACCCCATAACCCTCTATTTTCCTTTCATCCATGTGTCTGTCTAAGAGTCTCTTAAATGCCTCCAATGTTTCAGCCTCCACCACCAAGGCATTCCAGGCACCCACATCTCTCTGTGTGTGTAAAAAAAAACTTGCCCTTGATGTCTTCCCTAAACTTCCCTCCCTTAACTTTGCACGTATGTCCTCTGGTGTTTGAAGATCCTGCTCTGGGAAATAGGTGCTGGCTGTCAACCCTAACTATGCCTCTCATAATCTTGTAGACCTCTATCAAGTCTCCTCTTATCCTTCTATGCTCCAAAGAGAAAAGTCCCAGCTCTGCTAACTTTGCCTCATAAGACAAACCCAGTAAATCTACTCTACAGCCTCTCCATAGCTTCCACATCCTTCCTATAATAACATAGAGCAGCGTTCGTAGTCAGGACCATCCGAAGCTGGAGCAGCCATGTGTCCAGGTGCTCGCCCAACCGATGGCAATATCTGTCTCCAGCCTGATTAACTCCTTGGTTGAGTAGTCATGGGTCTCTGTGCCCTTGTAATGGTCACTCACTCATCCGCCACCCCCTGCCTACTTTCAGCTACCTCCCTACTGGGGAAGGCTGGTAGGCCATTCTCGTGCCGAGTCTGGGGCTGCATGGTCATTGGCTGGGCTTGCAGGGTCTCAGGTACATTGTAATGGGACTCATCCTCCTCATTGGTCATCATCGGCAATCCATATGTCCCCATCCCTCGACCACATGTCGGCCTCTCATCCATGTATGATAACAGCCCTTATCATAATGAGATTGACCTGCTGGCAAGATCAGCTGGCTGCCTGCAGATGTCGCACTTTGACCAATCAGCAGGCAGCCTCAGTCTTTTTGACCTTGAGGCTACCGATGTATGTCTGTGCAGTGTCCAGTGCCTCCTGCAGTGACCCATGGTGGTGTTTCAGGGACTTCATCTACTCATTTTCTGAGCTGCCTGTTTTTTTAAAATTCTGAATGATATGCGACTGGCACCTCAGCAGGGATATCAGCAACAACAGGACTCCCCCACACTCCTCCTGGTTTGGTAAATCCCAGTTCTTCCAAGAGGGAGGCTACATGTTGACCAATCTTTGTTCTGTGGGGCCCCAGTCAATTAGTATCGTGGCCCACCTGCCAAGCTGCTAGCTTTCTGAACCCCTGCCTCTAGTGTGTCCACCTGGGGATCATAATTTCTACTCCTGATGATTCCCCAGCAACTTGCCCCACACACACACACACACACACACACACTCACACTCACACTCACACCACACACACACACCCCCAACCACAGCACAGATTATTATGTAAGATTTAAATCGGGTTTGGTGATTCACAGAGAAGTGAGGTGAGTCCAGACACAGGCTAACAAACAAAGAATGATCTTTATTATATTCATAGGCAAATTGTAATGGGGAAGCCACAAACAACACTTGATACAAAAGCTATATAGACTTTCAATAGCATACAGTGATACCCAATACCAGTGGCCGCCTACTCTCTCTCTTTAATAGACACGTGCAGTAATATTCAGTAACTAGTTCACTCTTGCAAGACAGGGACTTCAACATGCACACCTGATTGCCTGTACAAAGGGGTCCATCACAGTGCTAGGTAATCCCAACTCAATACTACGGTCCTGCTGTATGTGTAGGGCACACCTTTCCACTGAGTCCTCCAGCTATGTCCACAGGTCGTGATCTGGCAGAGATCATAGTCATGACCAAGGAGCAAAGACATCAGTTGGCTGCACGTGGTAGGCTTTTAAAGTGCAGTAAGCTGAGGAGTCCATCCCAGTTAATCAGGAAGTGATTTAAAGGCGCCAATGGTCAGTTGTGCACTAATGGATGGGCAGAGTCCAGTCTTGATTGGCAGGTGATGCGATTTCTGACTAGATTCCACATGGAGAGGTTACGTGACTTTCACAATTCAGAATACCACCAAGTTCCAGATGGAGAGGCTGTAAGACCCTCCACAATCCACACTATAGCATCATACCCCAGTTACAATCTCTTCTCCATCCATCCATCATTGGGAAGAGGGCTTGAGAGTGTGAATGCATGTAACAACAGGCTTAAGGACCATTAGTCTCTTGAATGAACCCCATAACTGTGTTATCATGTTGACCTTGTTTTGTGCCAATTGATATTCCTTTCATTATAATCCTCTACCCTGTAAATTGTGCTCTATGCATGGCTGTTTGTAATGATAGAGATAAACTCAGTTTATTCATGAAGAATCTTTCTCCCTATACAAGGTATTTTGTGACAAATAAACTTAACAAAGACTACTTGAGAGGGCAACTAGAGTTAAACAATGTTGAAGTATTTGTCCAGGAATCAGGCTTGCCATCATGGGGAGGGGCATTTGCGGGCCATGCCTCCACCCCCCCCGTAGTACTGGTGCGGTGGTTGCGAACCACACCAGGTGATACCATTAGAGGGGGTGTCATCAAGATTAATCACATGGTTTTGTCTCCACACGATGTAAGCACACGCGTTTGTCTGAAATGCCAAGGGTGGGGGGTGGGGAAGTGTGATGGCGCATCAGACAGAGGAGGTCCATGGCTGGTATGACACCATCTCCCCACCTCCCTCGCTAAGTGGGTTCTCGAATGGAAATTTGTGTTCCTGCTCCCCACCCCCCATTGCGCCCACCTGATTAGATCTCTTTTGATCCTGACTCTGCCAAGAATAAATCAATGGAAAAGATTAATTTCACCAGGCTACCATTCGCAATCGGGACAGAAGCCTGGATCAAGCAGTTGTCAATTTAAGGCCAGAAATAATTAACAGGGTTTATTTGGATTTAGGTTGATCAGGAGATTTGGAACTTTAATCGGGTAAAGAATTGCAATTATAATGAGTATTTTACATATTCATAGCATTTTCTTCAAGAACTTAAAGGTTGAAATTGATTTATTCAAAAGCGAACAACAGGATTTAACAAAGCAAACTCATTTCATCCACTCCCCCACCATTACCCAAAATACCATTTTGATCGAGGTTGACTAGCATTCACTGAAGACCAATTTCATTCCTTTCAGAAATATTTACATTTGACCTTCTTGCTTAATCGAACAAGGCTCGTCTCCAGAAACGTGCAGTCCCATTCCAGTATAGGTGTTGAGAGGAGCATATTTTTCTCTCTTGTGCAGAATGGGGTGCTCTTATCAGATAGGAATTATTTTGCAACATTGTACAAAACAATGGATCTATTTGTGTTTTGAATTTGTTCTAAGATTTATGTATGACACTTCCAGTATAGTCTTTCCCAACAAAGAGTAAATATTAAATATTGCAAAATTAGTGTTTGTAAGTTGAGTCTGCTCTAACAGGTTTGATGTGTTGGTTTTACTTTTATGATATTCTTGATAGAGATCTTAATCAGTTCAGCTTTTGAACAATTCCCTTCCTACCGAAGTCAGAAAATAAAGTTTAAAATTCAACAATGCTCTACACTGCAAAAATAATTGTATTTATGCAAATACAGTGTTTTCAAATAACTTGTA
This sequence comes from Narcine bancroftii, assembly GCF_036971445.1. Lineage (NCBI taxonomy): Eukaryota > Metazoa > Chordata > Chondrichthyes > Torpediniformes > Narcinidae > Narcine > Narcine bancroftii. The sequence goes on from NC_091469.1 coordinate 402,359,159, forward strand.
CAACGTGACTTCATATTCTGCAAGACATTTGTGATATTACGAGCCAATTTTTAACATTCTTCTTTGGCTTGGCTTCGCTGACGAAGATTTATGGAGGGGCAAATGTCCACGTCAGCTGCAGGCTCGTTTATGGCTGACAAGTCCGATGCGAGACAGGCAGACACGGTTGCAGCGGTTGCAGGGGAAAACTGGTTGGTTGGGGTTGGGTGTTGGGTTTTTCCTCCTTTGTCTTTTGTCAGTGAGGTGGGCTCTGCGGTCTTCTTCAAAGGAGGTTGCTGCCCGCCGAACTGTGAGGCGCCAAGATGCACGGTTTGAGGCGATATCAGCCCACTGGCGGTGGTCAATGTGGCAGGCATGGTGATATGTTGAACACTATCATAATTTGACTGCATCAGGATATTATTCTTTCTGTTACCACTTGCAAGTTGTGCAAATAAATAACATGCTTCATGAATGCTTTGGGGATAATTTATACAGATAACATATGAAGAGGAAATAAAGAGCAATATGATAAAAAGATTAATGGACTAGAAATAAAATTAATGGCTGGAAAGGCAATCTCTCCACAGAGAAGACTTTAATGTTGAATTTACATGCCAAACATAAATGGGGGACTAAAGTGTTTTGTGTGGAGCTTCAAATGACTGTGTTTGGAACATTAGACAATACATTGTAGCAGCCCATGGCCATTGCCGCAGGCCAACACAGAAGACGCTGTTCAAACTTGGCAACTGAGCGGGCTGCATGAGACATCAGCGGTCTGCTCCCATCGGCCACTGCAAAATGGGCTCTGCCAGCCAATCACCGGCAATGGATCACAAAAGGGCCAATCAGTGTCTAAGGCAGCACAAACCGCACCCAAAGATGAGAAGTGATGTCCAGCTGGTTGTGAAACCAAATTGATGGATCTCAATGGAATATACTCACAAAGCTCATTTTTGGATCAAGAATTAAAACAGAACAGCTGGAGTCTAATTTGTCATTGGAAATAAATGATTTCAACCATTTTATCTATTTTGCAAATTAGAAATTCTAAAATCTCTAACAAATTTTGAAAACATGATTTCCTTTTGATAAATTCTTGTTATTCTGTTCTATCCTATTATTTTCTCTGCATCGTGTAATCACTTTGGATGATTTTCAGCAATTTTCCTTTTACTTGTAGAATAGAACATTACAGCACAGTACAGACCCTTTGGCACAAAATGTTGTGCCGACCTATATAAACTTACACAACAAACTAAACCTTCTCTAACACACACCTATAACCTTCTATTTTTTTTGCATCCATGTACCTCGGGTTCTTTTAAATATAAATTGTAACAACCTCCACCACCATCCCTAACAATGCATTTCACCCACTATTTTCTGTGTAGGAAAGAAAAAACCCTGACATCTCCCCTCACCTTATACAAATGTCCTCAGATTTTTGCTACTCTTGCCTGGAGAAAAATGGTGGCTGTCCTCTCTATCTATGCCTCTCATAATTTTTTTAGACCTCTATTAAGTCACCTCTCATCCTTTCTCACTCCAAAAAGAAAAGCCCTAGCTCTGTTAACCTTGTTCTCCAATCTAGCCATCATTCTGGTAATTCTCCTCTATAGATTCCAGATCCTTCCTGTAACGAGGCAGCCAGAACTGAACACAATTTTACATGTATGGTCTATCAGCATTTTATGGAGCTGCAACATTACCTCACGACTCCAGAGCTCAATCCCCAACTAATAAATGCTAGCATATCGTAAGCAAGCTTTACTACCCTATCAACCTGTGCGGCAACCTTGAGGTTTGGACCCTAAGGGACATCTGTTCTTCCACGCTGGTTAGAATCCTGCCATGAACCATGTATTCTGTTCTCAAGTTTGACTTTCCAAAATTCATCGCTTCATACTTATCTGGATTGAACTCATCTGCCACTTTTCTCCCCCATCCTATCTATATCCTCTTGTGACTATGACAACCTTTTACACTATCCACAACCACTCCAACCTTTGTATCATCTTCAAACTTAATGACTTATCCCTCGACTTCTTTGTCCAGGTTGTTTATGAAAATCACTGGATCTCCTATTAGGGAATGAGACAAGACAGTTCCCTCTGGAACGCCATGAGTCACTTACCTCCAGGCAGAATACATTCCATCTACTGCTACCCTCTGCTTTTTGCAGGTAAGCTAATAAAGAATTCACACAGTCAAGGTTTCATGGATCCCATGCCTCATGACTTTCTGAATGAATCTACCATGGGGGACCTTGTCAAATGACTTACCACATCTACTGGCCTATCTTCATCAATTTCCTCAAAAAACTCAATTAGGCTTATGAGGTCTGACGTACCCCTTACATAAGCCATCATGACTATTCCTGAAAAGACTGTTTCTTTAAATTTCAGGATATTAAGTTTTGAGTTGCCCGTTTTCCCTCTTCTTTCAATGGTGATATATCACTTCTAAATGGTTTCACTGCCTTCTCCACCCAATTTGAAAGAGAAAACAATCAAAAGAGGAAAAGAAAATACAGCCCCCAATGACTGTGCTCTCTATTTCTGAAGCTGAGGTGAATAGAACCTTCAGGATGGTAAATCCACAGAAAGCATTTGGGCTGAACGGACATAATGTCCCTGGATGGACATTTTGTGGCCATTTGAGGTCCACAACTGCTTCAACAGGACTTCTGTCATTCCGATGCCTAGGCAGAGTTAAGTGACCTGCCTCAGTGACTATTGGTCAGTGGCACTGACAACCATCATGCTGAAAGGTTGGTTATGGAGTGAATCAACTCCTATCCCAAGAAGTACCTGGACCCACTTAAGTCCACCTATTGTTATAGCATGTCAACAGCAGATGCCAACTGGTTGCCATCCACTCTATGTTCGATCACCTGGACCACAGGAACACCTATGTTGATGTTGTTCATTGATGTTCACTCTCTATTCAAATTACATCTATGACTGTGTGGCACAGTATGAAAACATCACCATTTGCATATTTGCTGATGTTGCAGTGGGCTGTATAAAAAGGGGTGATGAACTAGCATACAGGAGAAAGATTACAAACTTGGCTGAATGGTGAACGAACAATCACCTTGCACTTAATGTCATCAAAACCAAGGAACTGATTGTGGACTGTAGGAAAGGAATCCCCGAGGTGCATAATTCAGTGATCATTGGGGGGAATCAGAGGTGGAGAAGGTGAGCAAAATTTAGGCTCTATGGATGGAGGTGAGGAATTGGAGAAGTATGACCAGACTTATGGAGTTGTATTATACACTGCCCAATAGTCAACGAGAATTAGAGGAGCAAATCTGTTGAGAGATAGCAGACAGCTAAAGGAAACATAAGGTTGTGACAGTAGGAGATTTAAATTTTCGACATATTTACTGGGACTTCCATACTGTAAAAGGGCTGGATGGCTTGGAGTTTGTCCAATGAGTTCAGGAAAGTTTTCTAAATCAATATATAGAGTTACCAACTATAGAGAATGCAACACTGGATCTCCTATTAGGGAATCAGACAAAGACAGGTGATAAATGTTTGTGTAGGGGAACATTTTGTGTCCAGTGATCATAATGCCATAGTTTCAAGTTAATTATTGTGAAGGATAGATCTGGACCTTGGGTTGAAATTCTAAATTGGAGAAAGGCCAATTTTGAGGATCAAGAATGCATGAATTTGGATTAGTTGTTTTAGGGCAAAGATGTGCAAGGTAGGTGGAGAATGTTCAAAGGTGAGATTTTGAGAGTACAGTTTGTTCCTGTCAGGATTAAAGGCAATATTAGAAGCTATAGGGAACCTTGGTTTTCGAGAGATATTGGGGATCTAGTTCAGAAGAAGAGAGAGGTGTAGAACAGGTATAGGAAAAATGGAGTAAATGAGGTACCTGAGGAGTATAAAAAATGCAAGAAAATCTTCAAGAAAGAAATCAGGAAGGGTAAAAGAAAGCATGAGGTTGCTTTGGCAGACAACGTGAAGGAAAATTCTAAGGGTTTCTACAGGTATATTAAGAACAAAAGGATAGTAAGGGGAAAAAAATTGGTGTCCCTGAAGATCAGAGTGGTTGTGGTTGGCATTGTATGGAGCCAAAGAGATGAAAATGGGTACAGAGTCATGGGAAGTAAAGAAAACAAGCAGTGAGGTCATGGAACCTACCGTGTAGTTGACCCCTTTTTCAGCCTCATTTAAGGGTTTTATTGGTATATCTGGCATATAATTCGATCCCCATTTTATAGCTGCCTGAGGTGCCTCAATGACTTGCGTATAAGTTTATTCCACCCCGCCCCAAAGCTCACGATACCTGAGATGGGCCGTTGACCAGCATATACGTTGACCTCTCCCCACTAAGATCGCATAGATTGATCTCCTGGGAGTCAGCTGGAGGCAATTGCCATTATGGAGGGTTCATCAACACAACACAACACACGACAAAAATAAGAAGCGAGCTTTAAGGTGAAAATGGTAGAAATGGTCAAGAAAATCAACAACTGGGCTGCTGGAAGAAAATTTGATGTGCATCAGAGATTGGAGGAAGAAAGAAGAGACTTTAAGAAAAAAGAATTCCTCACTGGCCAGAGTTGGAAAATGACATTGAAAAATGGATATGTGAACAGAAGTAAGATTGCTACATAGTCATGCAAAATAAAATTAAAAATTTTGCACTGCTGTGGGCCAAGTTGCACCCAGACCTCAGAGATGATTTTGAGGCTACAGTAGGCTGGTGCAATCATTTCATGAACAGGAAAAATCTGGTATTATGCAAAAAGCAAAATTTGTATAGAAATTACCAAAAGATCTTGATCATAAAGTTGTAAGTTTTCATCAGTTTATTATACGGAACCAACAGAAACATCAGTTTGCATTGGCAAATATCAGAAACATTGGTGAAATCCCCATGATAGGCAATAGAACTGTGGAATGGAAAAGCGTTAAAACTGTGCAAACCAGATGTATGGGCCAGGTTTACTGTGGTGTTATCATACATGGCCAAAATTAAGACCCATGGTAAACTTCAAACACAAAATTAAACAGAAAATTAAATTCGCTGCAGGTATTTTTGTACATTTTAATGAAAAAGGATGGATGGATGAAGATGGTGTAAAGCAATGGATGGACAATGTGTGGAACAGGAGGCCAGGCAGTTTATGCAAAGAATGGAGTTTGATGGTCTGGGATAGGTTTCATTGCCACTTAACTAAGAACACTAAAATTAGATTAGCACTACATAATACTTATATGGTGATAATCTCGGGTGGTATGACGTCTATATTGCAACCTCTCAGTGTCTGCTTGAACAAGCCATTCGAAGACCATGTGCATGAGGAATGGAATACGTGGATGTCGAGTTCAGAAAAGTCATTTACAAAAGGCAGAGCAGTGTGTGCTGCATCACTTGATATGCTGTGTAACTTCATGCTCAAGGCAGGGGGCATAGTAAATTCCCTGGACCTGACAAGATATTCCCTCAACCTTGAGGAGGCTAGTATAGAAATTGAACGGGCTCTGGCAGAAATATTTTAAATATCCTTATTGCCAGTGAGCCTGATATTAGTAGTAGGTAAATTATTGGAATGTGTTCTAAGATATCAGATATACAATTATTTGGATAGCCAAAAACTGATAAGAGATAATCAATATGGCTTTGTGTGAGGTAGGTTGTGTTTAACCAATCTTATAGAATTTTTCAAGGAGGTAACCAGGAAAGTTGATCTTGTCTACATGGACTTTAGTAATGTCTTTGACAAGTCCCAGTTGGGAGGTTAGTCAGGAAGGTTCAAACGCTAAGTTTTCATGGTGAAGTAGTGAACTGGATTCGAGAATGGTTGGACAGGAGATGCCAGAGAGTAGAGGTGGATGATTGCTTCTCAGACTGGAGGCCTGTGACTTGAGATGTGTTTCAGGGATCAGTGCAGAGACCTTTGTTGTTTATCATCCAGATCATTGATATAGATGACAATGTGGTAAATTGGATCAGCAAACAGTAAATGGTAGGGCACTGAGGAGTGCAACAGAACAGAGGGACCTGGGACTACAGATACATAATTCCCAGAAATTTGCATCACAGGTGGATAGGGTTGTAAAGAGAACTTTTGGCATTTTGGCCTTCATAAATCAAAGTATTGAGTATAGGACTTTGGATGTTATGGTAAAGTTGTATAAGACATTGGTGAAGCCAAATTTGGAGTACTGTGTGCAATTTTGGTCACCGAACTACTGAAAAGATATCAACAAGTTAGAAAGAATCTAGAGAAAATTTACAAAGATGTTTTTTTGGACTTTAGGAACTGAGTTACAGGGAAAGGTTAAATAGGTTAGGACTTAATTCCCCGGAATGTAGAAGAATGATGGGAGATTTGATCGATGTATTTAAAATTATGAGGGGATAGACAGAGTAAATGTAGATAGGCTTTTTCCACTAAGGGTAGTTAAGATACAAATCAGAGGATATGGGTTAAGAGTGATAAGGGAAAAGTTTAGGGGGAATGTGAGGGAGAACTTTTAAAAAATTTTTCACACTATTGAACCATATTGACCAAAATACACACAAACATTTCCCTCTTGAATATACACAGTGTAATTTTCTCCCCTTCCCCCCCCTCCCTTCCCTCCCTCCTTCCCACCCACCTCCCCACCCACTAAACGTTCAACATATACAATACATTAAACCCATTAAACAATGTCATCACACAATGAAAATAAACAACAAAATTGTGTCATCTACTTTTACAGACTGGGTCAGTTCATTTCGTCTTCTTCTCATTCTGTCACTTTAGGTGGTGGAGGTCCGCGGTAGGACTTCTACACGCAGAATGGTGTGAATGTGGAATGAACAGCAGCTGAAGTGGTGAATGTGGGCTCAATTTTAATATTTAAGAAGAATTTGGACAGGCACATGGATGGGAGAGGACTGGAAGGCCAAGGACCGGGTGCAGGTCAATGGAACTAGGCAAAAAAAATGTCACAGGACAGACTAGAAGGGCCAAAGAGCCTGTTTCTGTGCTTTAATGATCTATGGTTTTATGGTTCTATTTAAATTACTGAAAATCACTTCCTCAGAGGAATTTTCCTGCATCCCATCATACCAGTGTTATCACGAAGATAGCACGTTTGTATCTTTACTTCCTCAGGAGATTGTGCAGGGTTGGTATGACATCAGAAACCTTAACAAACTTCTACAGATGTTTAGTGGAAAATGTGCCGACCAGCTGCATCATGGTCTGGTATGGGGCACCGTTACTTCTGAATGGAAAGCCTTGCAAAAGGTAGTGGAGGCAGCCCAGTATGTCACAGGCAAAACTCTCACCACGATCATCAAAATCTAAGGAACGCTGCTGTAGGTGAGAAGCAGAAATCATCAAGGATCCACACCACCCAGATATTTTCTTTTCTCACTGCTGCCATCAGGAAAGAGGTAAAGGTGTCACAAAACTCATCACACCAGATTCAGAATTTGTCTACATGTTGATTTTCTTGAGTACAGTTTAGATAAGTAGAAAGAATCTCAGGGTTGTATGTAATGTCATGCATATACTCTAAAAATATCTTTGAACATTGGCTTCTAAAGAATCTGAGACTCTGTTCATTCGTCTGCAACTGGATCCTTGACTTCATCAGCAGACTACAATCAGAACAGATTGGCAACATCGTCTCCTCCATGCTGCATCCCAAAGCTGCATTCTTTGTTCCCTATCATATTTCTTGAACACCCATGCCTACATAGACAGGTTCAGCTCCAACTCAATCTACAAATTCCTGACAACAGCACTGTTGTGTCCAAATAACTGGTAAAATTGAGACAGAATACAGGATGGAGAATACTTTCTAAGGAGTCTGAAATCATTTGGCATGTCATCAAATGCTCTGTTAAACTTCTGCAGATGTTTTATGGGAAGTATATTGACTGGTTGCATCACAGCCTGGTTTAGGAATTCAACTGATCAGGAACTCCAAAGGCTCCAGAAGGTAATAAATGTAGCCAGGTCAATCACAAGCTTTAACCTCCCATCCATTGGATGGATCTGCTTACGTGATATGCTGCCTCAAGAAAGCAGCCAACATCATAAACGACCCCCATCCCCCTGGTTACAACCTCTTCTCACCGCTACCTCCAGGCAGAATGTACAAAAGCCTGAAAATCTATATCTCAATGTTAAAGGGCAGTTTCTTTCCAACAGCTATCAGACCCTTCAACCTCCCCTTGTTATACTAATCATAGACTGCTCCAACAGCAAAAAAGGATGATCTGCAGTAATGCAGATCACTTTTTTTGTCTTAGGATTGTTGTGAATATTTGTTATTCTCGTGCATATATACATAATTGTGCTAAAAATATTCAGCAGGTCAATTGTAAAAAATAAACTATTTCACCCCCTTACAAAAAAAACCCAATATTTATCTGTGTTTTTTTTTCCCTTTTGGCCAGCAAGTCTTCCACCTACGTCAGTTTGTTGCCCTCTTCCATCCATCAACCTCCAACTGATTAAGCTGCTCAGAACCAGTAATCTGCAGGACCTGTTTAAGAGTTTGAAAAGGAAGGGGATTCTCCAAGATGGAAGTAAATTAAAAGATTAAAGGCTAGTTTGTTGACTGCCACATCTGCTTTATCTTCTTATCTTTGAGGAAGTGCTCCAGGCAACTGCAGTCAAAGAATTATATTCCTCAACGCAGGGCTAATCTTAAAGAGGCTGAATCCCCCTATCACTTCATAATTCTCTGAACAGACAGTCCTGGTAAAGAAAAGCTGCAGGTACATACATTCTTTCTTTGGCTTGGCTTCGTGGACGAAGATTTATGGAGGGGGTAAATGTCCACGTCAGCTGCAGGCTTGATTGTGGCTGACAAGTCCAATGCGGGACAGGCAGACACGGTTACAGTGGTTGCAGGGGAAAATTGGTTGGTTGGGGTTGGGTGTTGGGTTTTTCCTCCTTTGTCTTTTGTCAGTGAGGTGGGCATTATGATGGTTCATAATGCATTGGTGATCTTTTTTTTTTCAGCCCACTTGCATCCTTCCAGATCACAAGAATTTTGCCTTATCCCCTGGTTCTCTCACCTTGTGCTTTCTGGCACAGATTTTTGAATGACACCTCTCTTGCTTCTTCCCTGTGAGATGCTGCGAGGATCATCAAAGAGCTTCATAAAATCTGTTGATGATTATTTTATGCGGCCTTGGGCGCAGATCAGTAAAAGGATGAATTACCATTCCCTGCAGTAGCCCCAAATCTGCTGATGGATCCTGTTGAAGCTTCACTTAAATTTACATGATTTGTTCCCCATGCCAAGTGAATCTCATGAAAATAAAGCCTGGGCTTCCATGAGGGGAGCAGAACAATTATCATCCACATTACACATACTTCAGTGAACAGCCTTGCGCTTAATTTGATGTTGTCAGGTCTGGAGGGCTTGAGCTATAAGGAGAGACTGAAAAGGCTGGAACTATTTTTACAGGTGCAAAGGTCTCTTAGGTTCATAAAGTCATGAGAGGCATAAATAAGGTGTGTGGTCACAGGGAGTTCTTCCCCAGAGTAGGGGAATCTCAAATTTTGAAGTTGTAGGTTTAAGATGAGAAATGTTTAAACAGAATCCGAAAGACAAATTTTTCAGAGTGGTGGGCGTGTGGAACCAGCTGTGAGAGGAAGTGGTAGAAATACAAATTAAAAAAAATAAACATTTGGACAGATTGATTTATGCTTGTTCTTTCAAGAAGAACAAGGGATTAACACTTAACCGACTTTATTTTCCTTTAGCTGCTTCAATCAACTTCCAACAAACATACCCCCCCCCTCAACTGCACACAATGCATGCTGGGATATGTAGTTCTAGTCACACACATAATAACACATCTTCCTCCTTTAAAAAAAACACAAAAGCACAAATGCAGGTTTTGCTGTCCAAATGATGGACACTCTTTGTTCTTGCCTTTTTTTCACAGTTTGTTCCTCATCCAAGGACAAAACAGCTCAGACATCCATTCACTACCAAGGTATGATGATAACTGATATAATCACTATTGGCCTCCTGCATCTGGTGCTTCCACATCAAAATACTAATTTAATCTCAATCTCATTTAGGTTCCTGAAAATCTGATGAAATGTTGTATTATTATTATTATTATTATTATTATTATTTTAATTATTTATATTGGCAAAATAGATACACAAGTCAATGTATCAGACTGTAGCTCATCCAAAAGCAAAGGCTGACTATGCATCTGTGAATAGATATCACAATGGGAAAATAAGATTGTGCTCGTGTCATCTGATTTTTTGGGGGATTATAATTCCTCTTGGGCCTTATAAGTGGCATTTCCCATGTTAGTGACATCCACGCATGGCCTTAACTGAGTCTTAATGATCTGAGTTCATTCACTTAAGTAGTGCTGGTACATGATAATAGGAATATTGAAAATCAAATGCCTGCTGGAGGAAGAGGTGAAAGATGCAGCACTAAATGTGTTTAATGTTATTGGTGGGGTGGCTTCAAGAGCTTCTGTCAGTATTGTTAGAAAACCAAAGTTTAGAAAAAATGCCACATCTAGCTGAGGCTCCTGATCAGAAACCCTCTTGTTTTACTCTTTCTTTTTAAAATACTTTTATTGTGATTAATATACAAAAGCCTTTAAATGTGGTCTTCTAATTAATGACATAAATCAAATCACATGATATGCATATCACACGAAAATGGTAAATCAGAAGTATAATGCCTTCTTTTTAAATAGACTGGAAGACAATTAGTTGGAAGTAGACACTGAAATTCTTTAGGGAGGTGGAAGCCACTTCAGCATCTTTTGGAAATTTTGTGGGGTGCTTGGGGGCTTCCATCCAATCCAGGTCCAACGTTACTTGGCATCAGTGACTCTGAGCTTGTGATTTTTCTCTTGCCACTTATCATTTTGGTATTTGTTACAGCAGTTATGTTTCCTTGAAACATTAATGAATATGCTCTGAAAGCCTCATACTGCCTGTGAGGTACTTTGTGCAGTTGTCAATATTGGTTAAACTATTTTTATATTATTTTGTGAGTTGATTCAAGGCCAACATCCTTTATATATGTATGTGCTTGACTAAAATAATGGATTAATGCATTGTCAAGCTTTAGCATATTTTTAACAAATTTTAAAATGTTCTGGACCATGTGGTGACACTGTATCAAAGTTTTATTCCATAGTGTTTCTTTAAGGTTCCCAGTCAAAGGTTGAAATATTTTAATAAGCAAAGACTTAATCCATTAGTCCACAAAACAATAAAAGAGCATTGGAAGAGCTCAATGGGTCAAGCAGCATCTCTGGAATTAAAAAGTCAATGTTTCCAGTTGAGATCCTGCATTAGGATTGAGAGAAAGAAAAAATGAACCTAGAAAGGGGGATGAGATGGAGGCTGATTGGTAACAGAGAGAAGGGATTGATGGGCAGATCCATGGTTGGGGTGGGGGTATATGGGTGGAGGGGAAGGGAAGGATAAACAAAGGGAAAAGTAAACTAGTTGGACAGCTGAGACTGTGTGAGAGGAAACCACTAGGCGTGTGGGTCACCTGAAATTGGAAAATCAACATTTATATAATTGTTTTGTAAGACTTTGGACAAGGCCAAACTTTCCTCTTCTCTCTTCATCCTGATGTAGCATTTTGACCTGAAACATTGGATTTATAACTTTTGCCTCCTCAAATGCTACTTATCCCAGTGTTCTTCCAACATTTTACCTCTATTTTAGAGTGCAGTACCTACAGTTTCTTTTTTCTTTGGACCACAGAATGTTGACTGGTGCTTTTCTGAAATCTATCAGCAGAAATTTAAATCTTTTGCACTAGGAACACTAAACAACAAATTTGTTTCAAAAAGTTTACTTCCTGAAAAAATATGGGGATTATGATAGACAACTTCAAGCTGAGCACAAAGATAATTTCAGATTTGCTGTATCATTTTTATTGAATTTAGCATGTTTAATCTCATAATGATGCTCTCAGGTTGATTACACATGTTGCACAACAAATGTGAGGAGCCTAGGGTTTGTGAAATTGGTAAGACATTTCTGCTGTATTGAATCTTCCTGAAAACAATAAATGGTATTATTAAGTACACTAACTATGCTATTGTCTGCAGAATAGGTGCATCAACATGTGTTCAATCTATATCAATGTAATGCACAGCATTTGTATATGTGAGTTGCTTTTATAGACTATCTGCATTTATCATGACTAAACATTTGCATAGCATCGGGACTGAGTGCATACCCGGGCATGTTTGGACTGACCAAAACAGCTTGCTTTGTGGGCAATATACTAGTAAACTTAAAATATGACAGGAAATCACAAAAGTTGATTTTTGTACCTGATAGAAAAATGTTAGTGATTTTATTTGTGATCAGGATCTCAAAATCCATAAAATACACCCCAAAGTGTTCAGGAAGCAAAATCTTCATTGTCCAGTGTAATTCATAATTTTAATACATATGAGTACATAAATGATATTATTAAAACATGGCCCTAATGATCAGTTAGAATAAACAATGAGATGCTGGGAACAGGTTCTACAGCTTTTAATTCCTGAAGAATCTTGGAATGTAATTTTCTATTTGGTTAATACTTTTTCTTTATATACCCACCACTTTCTCCTACAATTTAAAGTAGTCCATAGGGCTCACATGTCCAAAATCAAACTATCTAATTTTGATTAAATGCAACAATGTAGATGCTTCATTAATTCATATGTTTTTGGACATGCCAGAGTCTTGAGAAATATTGGATCAAAGTACTTCAAACTTTCTCTGCACTTTTTAATGTTGATTTTAAACCAAATCCCTTAACTGCTTTATTTGGTATCATTGAAGAGAGTGACATAATGTTAATGACATCTAAGCTACATGTATGAGGTTTTATTTCTCTTATTGATAGGCGGGCAATATTGCTCAGATGGAGGGATGTTACCCACCTAATCATGTTCAATGGCTACGTGAGGTCATGCCATGTTTAAACTTAGAGAAGTTTAGATGCTCAATTTTGGATTTGAATGCAACTTTTCCAACACTGTGGAGACCCTTTTTGAATTACTTTTATAATCTTTGATTTCTTATGAAGGTAGAAATGTTGACTAATTAGATAATTTATCATTTCTGATAAGAATTCTGTCTTTCTTTTCTTTTGCTTTTGGCCAGACAGCTTTTTTCTTGGTGGTGGGTTTAGATTTTCCTTTTTTTAATAATGAAATAATATCAGTACAATGCTGGACAAAGTGGTGACTCTTTGCCTGCCTTATGGTAGAAAAAAGTTAAAGAATTTTATGTATGTTAAATTCTAAATGTGAAATTTCATTGTTAATAAAAATATTGAAAATAAATAAAGCCTATGAATGATCCAAATCTATTCTGTTACCACACAGGATACAAAGAAATCCTGTTTGTTATTGAAGATAATTGAATTAATAAATTTTCTCAAAAAAATCCAGAAGCTGCTAAGCCACTGAAATTACTTATAAAGCAAGCTAAACAGATGGCAATCCTAAAGCTCTGGGTTAAAGTTTGTTCACAACTTATTTGAAGTTAATATTATTTGAGTATTTATATAGCTTCAGCCAATTGCATTCCTTGACTAAAATATTTTTCACATCATAACTATGTCTGTCCTCATTGTTTTCCACTGTTTGGTCAGATTATAACTGTAGCATATCTGAATTAAGATCAATAAAGACAGATCAGGTTATCAATTTCACATTGCTATGTCACTTTCCCATTTGTAAATTGCTTTACATTTTCCTTCATCACCCTCCAAAAACCTCAGAACCAAATCAGAATATATAATTTAGATTGAGATCAGATTAACAGATGAAGAAAAGGCAGCATAAGTAACACGTTACTTAACTTTTGCATTGGAAGGCTGTGAGCCATGGGATGCCATAAAGATAAAGGTTGGAGACCTGGCTGTTCACAATCTTGATCAATTGTTGGAATGAGTGGACAATGTGCAGTGTAGTGCTTACTGATGATGCAGAACTGAGTTGCAGTTGTGAGGCCTATGCAGAAAAGCTTTGGAGGAATATAAAAGGACTGAGCCAACCTGGTACACTATGGCAGATTGAATATAACAAGTAAAAACCTGAGGTCATATTTTGGTGGAAGAATATAAAAGTGGAAAAGGTCCTACAGTGAACCACCCATCTCATTAGCTGAATCAGGTGTGAAAATCTCTTGAAACTCCAACAGAATAAATATAATGAATATATCACAGATAAAGATCTTCAGCCATTTACTTGCAACATCAACCAACCTAGTGATGTAAGCAAGATATTGGTGTGGAGGCACAGCCTTCACCGAGCTTGCATGGTGAGTAACTCATGTCTGCTAATAAATGATTTACAAGTTTGCATTCCATTTCCTTCATGTTAAGAAGTACAAAAGAAATCCTTCAGAGTATACTGACCTTTGCAAAGCATATCAGATATAATTTTCAGATTAATTGTCAAAGAATATACATGCAACCCTGAGATTCTTTTTCCTGCGGGTGATGTACACCATGTAAATATGTAAACAAAAAAAGGAATGTGAATAGAGAGTGTCATGATAATGAATATGTATGAGATGTACCAGAAGTCACGTGGTATGAGAGAGAGATAAGAACACAAGCAGGAGAACAAAGGAAACGGGAAAATAAAGCCACTGAGAAGTTTACCTGATAAAACTTGTGTTTAATGTTTTATTAACTTCACATTTCGGGCCACGAATGTGACATTGGCGACGAGGATGAAAAAAGCTTGGAGAAAATTAAAGACTAAACAAGATTACAGAGGATTACAGACAACTTCAAGGTGATAAGAATTTTCTCTTTGTCTCAGTACTTTTGGGGCTGGAATATTTCCTCATGGCTGGGGCAGACAGTGACTTTCTAACACATAGTGGAATTGCTCATTTTGACCCAACGGGTGATGCAAGCACTGTAAGTGTGAAGTGGAAGGCATGGCTGGAAGAATTTGAATCCTACGCCGACAGTCGTGGCCTATTTCTAGATACCGGTACAGTTGAACAAAAAGCGCAGAGAAGGGCGTTACTTCTTTTCACTGCGGGACCTGCAGTTTGGGAAACATTTAAAACATTTTTGAATACTGGAAGGAAGGATGAGTACAGGAAAGCGATAGATGCATTAAATGCACACTATGTAGTGACACCGAATGCTACATTTCAACGCCATTTGTTTCGGAGAACGAGACAAGAAGATGGCCAGACAATTGCTCAGTACGTGACGAGACTACGCCAGCTAGCTGTTGGATGCAATTACATGCCAGCTGATTTGGACAACCAATTATTGGATCAAGTCGTATAGCACTGCAGATCAGATAAACTCAGAAGATGTCTACTGGAAAGAGGGAGTGAGTTGGAACTCACCGATGATTTAACCATTGCTGCTGGATTAGAGGCTGTTGAAGGGCAATTTCATACCATGACCCTGAAAGACAACTCAAGCCAGCAAATTAAGAGGCTCTCACATCGCCATAACCAGCCAAGATATACGCCGACACAGGACGTGGAGTGTTATCGATGTGGAAACCGAGGTCACTTTGGAAAAGACCCATATTGCCCGGCCAAAGGCAAAGTTTGCAGAAAGTGTGGAGGTAAGGACCATTTTGCAAAGAAGTGCAAAAGCAAGTCCAATGCAGACCAGAAGAGGAAGAGTACAACTTCCAAAGGCAAAGCCTGGGGGAAAGGAAAGTATCCTGGAAAGAAAGATACCATTCGCCAGATAGACGGTGACGATGATGATACCCAGGAGGAACAGAGTTGTTACCAATTTACGTTGAATGAAGTACGTCATGAGAAGGTCCCAGTGATCATTGGTGGAGTGACAGTTCAGGTCATTGTAGACTCAGGCAGTGACAGTAATGTGATTGATCGACATTTATGGGAGAAGTTGAAAAGGAAAAAGATCATCTGTACCTCAAAGAAGTGTTCCAAGAAACTGTATCCATACACAGCAACCAAGCCATTGCAGACCATTGGATGTTTTACTGCAACTGTTGAAGCTGGAGATAAGTACACGGAAGCAGGGTTTATGGTCATAGAAGAGAGGGGAGAACCATTGCTGAGTAGAAGCACAGCGCAAGACCTGGCAATACTTCATATTGGAGCTTGTGTCAATTCAATTCAGTCATACGAGGATATGAAGCAAGAATTCCCCGCAGTCTT
Source organism: Narcine bancroftii (assembly GCF_036971445.1). NCBI lineage: Eukaryota > Metazoa > Chordata > Chondrichthyes > Torpediniformes > Narcinidae > Narcine > Narcine bancroftii. Next base: position 402,375,312 of record NC_091469.1, read on the forward strand.
CCAAGGAGTAGGAAAGCTGAAAGGTCGACAATTGAAGCTAGCGGTAGATGAAACGGTCAAACCCAAGGCACAACCAATGCGCCAAACTCCGTTTGGACTTCGTGGGAAAGCCGAAGCCAAAATTAAAGAATTGATCGAACAAGACATTATTGAACCGGTGGAACATTCGACACAATGGGTCAGTCCCGTAGTGATTGTGCCCAAACCAAAGGGTGACATAAGACTATGTGTTGACATGAGAATGGCCAATGAAGCTATAATTAGAGAACGACACCCTATACCAACGGTGGAGGAAATACTTCAAGAACTAACTACCAGCAAGGTATTCTCAAAAATTGATCTGAAGTGGGGCTATCATCAATTAGAGCTGGATCCAGGTTCCCGAGATGTGACAACATTTGTGACTCACTGTGGATTGTATCGTTACAAGAGACTATCATTTGGAATTAATGCAGCTTCGGAGATCTACCAGTATGAAATCCATCGAGTGATTCAAGGCATTCCTGGAGTTGCCAACATTTCTGATGACATCATAGTCCATGCACCAACGAAGGAAGAGCATGACAAACGGTTGAGGCGTGTACTATCTAGACTACAGGAGGCAGGCCTTACCGTGAATGGAAACAAGTGCCAGTTTGGTGTGTCAGAAATGGACTTCATGGGACACAGACTTACACGGGAAGGACTAAACCCTGCAGAGGCCAAGGTGAAAGCTATTGCAGAGGCACGTGCACCTCAAAACACAACAGAGGTGAGTAGTTTCCTGGGATTGGTCAATTTTTGTGCAAAGTTCATTCCTAATTTCGCTACAGTGGCAGAACCACTAAGGAAACTAACCAGGAAAGGAATACCATTTCATTTTGGATCTGAGCAGAAGAAAGCGTTCACAGCGCTGAAGCAAAGCCTGACAGATGCAAAAACTCTTGGATATTACGATCCGGCGGCATCAATCAAAGTCATAGCGGATGCCAGCCCAGTTGGTTTAGGAGCCGTGTTGGTCCAGATGCATGATGGAGGACCAAGAATCATTGCCTATGCCAGCAGATCATTATCAGATGTGGAAAGAAGATACTCTCAGACAGAGAAAGAAGCACTCGGACTTGTATGGGCCTGTGAGAGTTTCCATGCATATTTATACGGCATTGAATTTGAACTCATCACAGATCATAAGCCATTAGAGGTGATCTATGCACCTAGATCCAAACCATGTGCCAGAATAGAGAGATGGGTACTCAGACTACAACCCTACAAATATAAAGTTATCCACATTGCAGGGAAAACAAACATTGCTGATCCGCTGACCAGATTGGTGAAGGATGGTGGTCCACAAACCAAGTCAGAATTGGGAACAGAAACAGAGAGCTTTGTACGCTTCGTAGCTATTCAGTCGACACCGAAAGCTGTGACTACAAAGGAAGTCGAGAGAGAATCCGAACGTGATCCAGAACTCATGGAAGTAAGAGAATGCATACAGAGTGGACAATGGGACAAGTGTACTCACAAGGCTTACATTCCCATTAGAGACGAACTTTGTTGCATCGGACAGTGTGTATTAAGAGGTTGCAGATTGGTGATACCGCAAAGATTGAGACCGAAGATCGTATCCTTAGCGCATGAAGGACACCTAGGCATTGTTGGTACCAAGCAAAATCTCAGGACCAAGGTATGGTGGCCAAGTTGTGCTAAAGACGCAGAGAAATTTGTTAAAACTTGTCACGGATGTCAAATCACAAGTAGGAGTAATCCGCCAGAACCGATCCGGAGTACGCAACTCCCGACAGGACCATGGATCGACGTAGCTGTTGATTTTCTTGGACCTTTACCGACGGGTGAATCAATTATGGTAGTGATAGATTACTACAGCAGTTACTATGAGTACGTGGTGTTGAAGTCCACAACCACTGAAAAAACAATACAAGCGTTAGCAGAGATATTCGCAAGATATGGATTACCTGTTACATTATACTCTGACAATGGTCCACAATTCATTTCAGAGACATTTGCGGAATACATGAGGACCACAGGTATCCACCATCATAAAGTAACTCCGAAATGGCCGCAAGCCAATGGGGAAGTAGAGAGACAAAATCAATCCATTGAAAAACGATTGAGGATTGCACACGCAGAAGGACAAAATTGGTGAGAAGCATTGCTATCTTATGTGGCAGTCTATCGAGCAACGCCTCATGCAACCACTGGAAAAAGTCCTGCAGAAGCATTTTTTGGGAGAAAAATCCGCACAAAAATGCCAGAAATAAAGGAAATCCGAGACGACCAGGAGATGAGGGACCACGATGCTGAAAAGAAAGGTGCAGCAAAGCTGTACACTGATTCGAAACGTGGAGCCAAGTACTCAGACATCATGCCAGGAGATAATGTTCTAGTGAGGCATGAAACTGGTGGTAAGCTAGACACACCTTATTACCATCAACCCTATACTGTCGTATCCAGAAGTGGCAGTATGGTGACAGTCAAGTCTCTGACTGGAGTCCTGTATAAAAGAAATGTATCAGGTGTAAAAAGGTACCAGTCCAGAGATACATCGAGCGAAGAGGTTGAAAGGCCTATACGAGATGCTGAAACTGAGAGACCTGATGATGTTCCAGAGGCAGTTACCAGCACTCCTGATGAAGTGACTAGAGCGCCAGAAACACCCGAAGCCGTGGCGAGCAGTATTTCCGACGCCGAGAGTGAACAACCGAGAAGCGACGACAATATCGCAGGCAGGCCGAATCGAAACCGGAAAGCGCCCAAACGATATGAAGACTTTGTGCCATAGTTTTAATAAGAACTTTGGGACAGTATTTTAATCTTATATCATAAAGTGCATGTATGAGTGCTGTAGGAAGTCAATTTTATGTAGTTGAGTTATAGTATTACCATTAGTTACGATGTTTGTATGTTTCCGAGGGATATTGGTAAGTGAAGGTAAAGTTTATTTCTGATTAAAGGAGGGATGTCATGATAATGAATATGTATGAGATGTACCGGAAGTCACGTGGTATGAGAGGGAGATAAGAACACAAGCAGGAGAACAAAGGAAACGGGAAAATAAAGCCACTGAGAAGTTTACCTGATAAAACTTGTGTTTAATGTTTTATTAACTTCACATTTCGGGCCACAAATGTGACAGAGAGGAATTAAGAAGCAGAAGGTGAAAAAGTAAGAGTTCTTAAATAAGTCCCTGATTGAGTTTGTTGTTGGTTGAGAAATCTGATGATGGAGGGGGAGCAGCTCTTCCTGAACCTTGTAGTGTGAGTCTTGCGAGTCTACGTCTTTCCTGATGGTAGCAGTGAGAATAGAACGTGTGTTGAGTGGTGTGGATCCTTGATGATTGCTGCTGCTCTCTGATTCTGCCCAACATTACATTCAAAATGTGATTTTAAAAAATGTGAACTTTTTGCATTAAAAGCTATGCAATAATCCAAGGAATAAATGATCATTGCATATGTTTTAGTGTACATGGTTGATATTTGACTATTTCTTGAAAAAGTACTGAATGCAGAATGTGTGCATCCTTCAATATTATTCTTATTGACATGCCACCCTTACTTGACTATATGTTGCTGTTCCTTCAATGTCACTAGGTCAAACCCTTACAGGTCTCTATTCAACTGATTTCTAGGAATGTGATCAGCAGATGGACAATATGATGATGACACAAAACTGAGAGACAGAATGGGTGAGAGGACTACAGGGGATATGGACAGGTTTGGTGAATGGGTGACATGAAAGAAGACAGAAACTAATGCAGGAAAATGAAAGGTCATCCATTCTTTTTAAAAACAAAAACAAAAGGAGAATAATGCTAAATGATGAGAGCTTAAAATGTGCACAAGGATCTCGTTTTCATTTTTGCTCAAATCACTGAAGGTTTATGATGTAGCAAAGGTTTTATTGCAAGAAGATTTGAGTGTGGCGAGAGATATCTTGCTCCAGTTATACTGGGCCTTTATGAGAGTACATCAGAAATATTGAGCATAGGTCTGATCTTGCTATCTGATGATGGACATACCTGTGAAGGAATGGAGGAAAGGTTTGATAGATTGATTCCTGAGATGATGAGGTTTGTTACATTATATTTTATTTACTTAAACGACTATGGGCTTCACCAGTATTTAATGACCAGGCCCTAATTGCCCTTGAGAAGATAATGGCAATTGCTTTCTTAAACCAGTACAGTCTTTGACATGTGAGTCTACAAACAATGCTGTGAGGGAAGGAATTTCTGGATTTTGACCCAGACAGCAAAGGAACAGTGATACATTACCAAGTCAGGATGGTGTATGGCTTGGAGGTTCCAGGTGGTGATATCCTATGATTTTGCTGCTTTGTCCTTCCAGATAGTAAAGATTTGGGAATGGCTGCTTTTGGACTCTTGATAAGTTGCTGCAGTGCACCCTGTAGATGTGACATGCTTCTGCAACCATGTGTCAGTAGTGAAGTGAGAGAACAGTTATGGATGGGTACCTATTAGGCAGTCTGTTAAGGTCTGTTTTGCATCAAGCTTTTTGAGCATTTTTGAAACTGCACTCATCCAGGCAAGTGGAGAGTATATCACATTTTTTCCCCCAGAGAACAGGAGTTGGAGTGAGAGAGTGTGAGTGTGGCCCAGGTTAAGTAGTTGAGAGGTATAATAAGCAGAGAGGACATCAAGTGAATGGGCCAGAATTAAGGCACTTCACCTGGAGCCTGGCTACAAGCATGGAGGGCAAACATAAAACTTATCTTTCATGGAGCAGTCCTAAAAGAGTGCTCCTGCATTGAATTCATGTCGAATGACACCTATTAGGGCCCTCCAGAACCAATGGAGGTGGGGTTACAAGTGCTGTAGCACCACCCATCATAACTATTTGGCAGAGCAATGGCTGTCTTCCCTACCCATCATCCCCCATGCAGCTGGAACTGTTCTGGAAAACACAGAGTGGTTCCAGCTGCTTGGGGGATGATGGGTAGGGAAGACAGCCATTGCTCTGCCAAATAGTTATGATGGGTGGTGCTACAGCACTTGTAACCCCACCTCCATTGGTTCTGGAGGGCCCTAATAGGTGTCATTTGACATGAATTCAATGCAGGAGCACTCTTTTAGGACTGCTCCATGAAAGATAAGTTTTATGTTTGCCCTCCATGCTTGTAGCCAGGCTCCAGGTGAAGTGCCTTAATTCTGGCCCATTCACTTGATGTCCTCTCTGCTTATTATACCTCTCAACTACTTAACCTGGGCCACACTCACACTCTCTCACTCCAACTCCTGTTCTCTGGGGGAAAAAATGTGATATACTCTCCACAGAGAGCGGCCCCAAAGGCCGGTGGCCCAGTGAGGTGCTTGAGGAGCTGGTGGGTCTGTCACAGCCTGCACCGGCTGGCCCCTGCCCTGACAGCCCCCAACAACCCCCCGTGCCCTGACAACACCTGCCGGCTGCCCCTGCCCTGCCCTGACAGCTCCTGCCAACCGCCCCTCCCTTGAGGCAGTCATGGAGGGAGAGGGGTGAGTGGGGAGATGGGTCGGGGGCTGACAGCATCATCAACCTGCCCCTAACTAGCCACTTACAGCAGTTGTACATTCAGGTGAAGTGGCAGAGTGCTGCACTTGGCCAATTATCCTTTCCTGAGAGGGATTGCAGTCGGCGCCTTGGAGCCAGCCACCACGCATTCAAGAAGGTAAACCTCCCAATGCAAGGGCAGAGAATCACCGCCTTTACAGTTGGGGTTTTTCTTTGCATGAAAGGGCCTTTAGAGTGGGAAATTGAGGCTTTAGCTGAAGAGGCTTTGGCCAGAAGAGGTTGAGGTGGTGGTGCAGGAGTTGAGTTACAACAATTCTAGAGAAGAACAAAAGGATTTGGCAAGAAGGCACAGGTAAGGGCAGGTTTTCTTATTTTTCTTTTGGTACTTCAGGGTCAGTGGAAATGGCAGCCAGGTCAGAGATATGCTCCCCTTGCAGTATGGGGATAGTCAGGAAAGCCAACAGTATTTCTGGTGACTTTATCTGTGAAAAGTGCCTCCAGCAGCAGTTCCTTGCAAACTGTGTTTGGGAAATGGAGCCAGATGAACTCTATCTTTTGTGATGTTGAGGGGGTGATAGACAGAGGGCCAGAGCAGATAGTGGAGTGGTGGGGGGGAGATTATGTTAAGAATGCATACAAAGGCAGAAAGGAAAATGTTGTGCATAATGGGAATAATGTTCTGAGATGCATCTATTTCAGTGCAAGGAGTATGGTAAGAAACACAGATGAGCTTAGACCGTAGATTGGCAGGTAGAATTATGACATTGTGCCCATGAGTGAAACTTGGTTGCAGGACTGGCAGCTCAATGTTCCAGTATCCTGGTGTTTCAGAAGTAATAGAGGGGGAGGGGTGGCATAGCTAGTCAGGGAAAATGGCACAGCAGTGATCAGTCAGGCCAGATCAGAGGGTACATCAACTAAGGCATATGGATGGAACTGAGAAATGGAAAAGGTGTGTCTACATTAATTGGATTGTTTTTTAGCCCACCCAATAATCAGTGAAAATTGGAGGAGCAAATCTGCAGGGACATAACAGATGGGCTGCATAAAACATAAAATTGTGATAGCAGGTGACTTTAACTTTCCACACATTTACTGGGACTTCCATACTATAAAAAGGCTGGATAGGTTAAAATTTGTGAAATGTTTTCAGGAAGATTTTCTAACTTAATCGAAAGAGGTACCAACTAGAGAGTGCAATATTGGATCTCTTAACTGGGAATGGGACAGGACAGGTGATGCAAATGGCAGCCTGCCACCGTGGGGATCAAGCCGGCACATCGCGCGGCACGCACAATAGTAAACAGCGGCATAACACACTGTAAAACATCCCCTTAACACAGCGAACCAGCATGGTTGAAAGCTGGAGCAGTACAAGACCAGCAGCCCTAAAATGGTGCTGGCCAAGCTGCCCAGCTAACAGATCAATAACAGGCTGGGGAAGAAGGGTATTCACATGCAAGAATGTCCCCGCCTGCTATTGTTATTCACGTGGCTAATGGTCAGCAAATCAAACAAATGGCAGGAACTCCAACTGTATAAAAGGAGCCTTTCCAGCCTCAATAAATCTCACAGTTTAACCTCCCACACTGCGAGTGTGTGTGTAGCATTCGGCTACAGGGAAAGACTTTTGGCTCAGTGATCATAATACCATTAGTTTCAAAATAATCAGCCCGACCTGGATTAAACAAAGAAAATAATTTGAAGTTGTGAAAAGACAACGACATGCTTAAAAACTTGACTTTCTTTAAGGGTCAAAGTAACAGAAGAGAAACGACAATTTTTCAAAAACAAGAACAAGGTGGAAGACTTTCTGCGAAGTTTATAAAGAAAAAAGCATCAAGGTTGCCTAGGAAGAAGATTGTGAAAATATTTATGCTAGAACTAAGTAAAAGTAGTATTTATTTTTATTTTTACAAAACTGTCTTGTTGTACACAGAAAAAGGAAAAAAAAACATCTGGGAAAAGTAGCAGGGTGGAAGTCCAGTCTAAGGTGGAGAATGATGCCTGAAAAGGATGAACAAAAACTATGGTGCCAAAGGGAAGGGTTCTTCTTCCTTGAGAGATTTTGTGGGCTTTTCTCATGGGTTTTCAGGGCTCTACGTATACATTACCGATGGGGCAGGGGCATTGTGTGTTTTTCTTAAAGGGGAAGAATCACTTTATTATTTAAAGAGTCAAAGAGATTTTACTATTAAAAATATTGTTTTAAAGAAGAATATAGATAGAATATTAAAATTTATTAGTCTTAATGTTAATGGAATTGTGAAGAGAAAATGCATCTTGTCATACATAAAAAAAATTAAAGGCAGATTTAGTCTTTTTGTAGGAAATACATCTTACCAAATTAGAACATGCAAAATTAAAAAGAGAATGATGGGGAAAGTAGTATCGTCTTCATTTGGACCAAAAGCAAGAGATGTCGTGATTTTAACTGATAAAAATATGCTAATAATAATAGAAGAGATTTAACCAATCAAGCTGGAAGATTTATAATGGCACACTGTAAAATTTATGCAAAATCATGGACATTCATGAATGTTTACACCTCAAATTATGATGATGAAGTCTTTATGAAGGATATCTTTTTAAAAACCACAGTGTGAAGACATTGATTGGAGGACATTTCAGATACAATATTGGACAAATCAGCAAGAACAGAGACTACTCGTTCTATTCAAGGGTACATTATTCACATACAAGGATTGACTTATTTTTTAATGTCTGCCCAGCTACAAAGTAGAGTGGTAAAAATTGAGTACTTGGCAAGTATTTTTATCAGACCACTTGTCGTTAACATTAACTATTACAATAATGGAAAAAGCAAGAAAGTATTTATAGATACTGCTTAAAGCTACATTATTAAAGAGGAAGGACTTTTGTGAATTTATTAAGAGACAAATAGAAATATTTTGTGAAAACAATCCTCCTTCCACTGTCAACAGTTTTCTAATGTTTTATGCTTAAAGCTTAACTGAGGGGACAAAATCTTAAGAGAGAATATGCAAGACACTTAGAAGGTCCAGAGAAGGAGACAACAAAAATGGTAAAATAATATTAGATATTAGGAACATAAGAAAAATATAGAATATTAGAGAACAAAAATTTACAATATAATACACTATACACATAGAATGAAAAAAATATATTAAAAACTAACCAAAAATATTATGAACTAGGAGAATGGGCATATAAAGTGTTCTCTTGGCAAGTTAAAGCAAAATAGTCACCCAGAATGATAAATGCAATAGAAACAGAAACTATAACATAATCAAAAAGAAATAAATAGTAGATTTAGATAATACTATATGAAACTATATAAATTGGAATTAGTAGGAGATGAAAACAAAATGGAAGAATTTTTAACAAATGTTGAACTTCCTAAACTAGAAGAAAGAAAAAAAATGACCAAGATGCACCTTCTTACAAGGGGAGAAATAGAGAAAGCCCTGGGTACTTCACAAGCTGACAAGTCCCTGGGGGAAGATGGGTTCCCTCGGTGTTCCAGAGACAATTTAAATATTTGTTAAGGTCTCTGTTGATGGATGTGATAGACTGAGGAGTGTGACCCAAACCCTCCAAGAAACCTTTTCAACTACTACAATTACAGTGATACTGAAGAAAGGTAGAGACCCATTAAAAACCTTATCAGACAGACCAATATCACTCCTGAATGCAGATTATAAAATTCTAGCAAAGGCTCTAGCCAAAAGTATGGGTGACTATTTACCAACATTAATTCATCCAAATCAGGTGGGATTTGTTAAAGGAAAACACTCTTCAAATAGTCTAGGTAGATTATTCAATATAATAGATTTGGCAAAATCAAGATTGAATCCAAACATAACTATTTCTTTATATTCAGAAAAGGCATTTAACTGACTAGAATAGTCTTTCTCATATAAAATGTTAGAAACATTTGGTAGAGGTAGAAAACTTTATTTTAAGCCACAAGCTAAAATTATAACTAATAATCAAATGTCATCTATTTTTCCCTTAAGTAGATTGAGTAGTCAGAGGTTCCCCCTATCACCACCATTATTTCTATTAACCTCTGGCAGAGATTATAAGAAGAGATTCAGATATTAAGGACTTCAAAGTTGGACAGGAAGAACATAAAATTAGTTTATTCGCTGATGATGTACTATTATATATGTCCGGAGCTTTATCTTTTGGGCAATTTTATTGAAATAAGTAACAAAATAACTAAATTCCAAATTTTATTTGTTAAAATATCTTTAGCTCTGGCTAAGAAATGTATTGCAATTACTTGCAAATCCGACTCCCCTCTCAGACAGTACGATGGAAGATGGAGATGAACAGTTGTATAACTATGGAAAAAAATCATATATAATTTAAAGAACAAATATGACCTATTTATAAAAATATGGCAACCATATTTGGAATATATAGGGACCCAAATATAAATAAAAAAGGTCCTACTATTATAAAAATATAATTGATCTCCCCAATGAAGACTTTCTTTTTCAACCCAACTGTAAGACCTGACAGTGTATAGATTTATGCTGGGAAGGGGTTGGGGGAGGGGGAATGGCTGTTGTGTTTTGTTTTGCAAGAAAAAGTTGCACATATATTTTTATATCTATATATTTTGAAAATGGAAAATTTTGATATGCATATTTATGGAAAACACAAAAATAAAATATTTTTAAAAAGTTAACTATGGATAAAGATAGGTCTGGCCCTTGGGTTGAGATTCTAAATTGTAGAAATACCTATTTTGAGGAAATGAGAAAGGATCTAGAAAGTATGGACTGGGGGAGGTTGTTTTCTGGAAAGGATGTGCTGGGTAAATGGGAGGTCTTTAAAGGTGAAACTTTGAGAGCTCAGTTTGTATGTTCCTGGCAGGATTTCTTGCTAAAGATAACAGGCATAGGGAACTATTCAATAAATATTCTGGATTTGGTTAAGAAGAAGGGAGAGGTGGAGAGCAGCCATAAGCAACGAGGAACAAATGAGGTACTTGAGGAGTTTTTAAAATTGCAAGAAAACACAAAGAAATCTGGAATACTCTAAGAAGAAATGAGGTTGCTTTGGCGACAAGGCGAGGGAAATGCTTAAGTGCTAATACAGTTACATTAAGAAGCTATGTATGGACCCAAAAGATATGGTGGAAATCTTAAATGGATTTTTGTATTTACTCTAACAACTAGTATAGAGTTTTTGGAAGTGAAGCTGTGTTCAATGTTCATGGAACCTTATCACGGGCGTGTACTTACCTTTTATGGGAGTGGTGCCAGTCGCCACTGATGACGCAAGCAAAATGACACGTGGGAGTAGTTATGCACATGTGTGGTATCAGAATATGGGTCATGGATTGCAAATGCAGTGGGAGCAGGAGCCAATGAGAAGGTCCGAGGAATTTGGCTGGGTGGTGTCTAGTGAATATAAAGAAAGTCAACTTCATGGTGTGCTGAAAGAAATGACTGTGTGTTTTCTTTATTTGTTTGTAAGCTGTGGTATATCAGTGCTGCTACAACCTATACAGATTAAAGAAGAGGAGCTGTTTTCTGTCTTAAGGTGGATACAGGACCTGACAAAGTATTCCCTCAGACCTTGAAGGAAGCTAAAGTAAAAATTTCAGCAGCCCTGGGAGATATATTTAACATGTTGTTAGTCACCGGTGAGGTGCCAGAGGATTGAAGGTAGCACATGTTGTTCCATTGTTTAAAAAAGGCTTCAAAGATAATCCAGAAAATTATAGGCTGGTGAGTCTGATGTCAGTCGTGGGTAAGTAATTGGAAGGTGTTCTAAGAGATCTGATATACAAGTATTTGGATAGACAGGGACTGATTAAGGGTAGTCAACATGGCTTTGTGCATGGTTGGTCATGTTTAACCAATCTTAGAGTGTTTTTCGATAAGCTTGTTTCATCTTGTATTTGTATGTGTGAGTTCTTAGAAAACACATGGATGAAGGAAAAGTTTATTTACTTTAAAGTTGATATAAACAGCTCATGAGGCAGGCCTTGAGACTGCAATCCTCCATTACAGATAACATACTGTGTGTCTTGCTCCGTGTCAGCCCCTGGTGGCAGCCAAATATAATCAAACAATAAGGCATTGCTAGTTGCATTGCAACCATTATCATTACAAAACTATCATTACAAAGGTTACCAGAAAAGTTGATGAAGGTAAAGCCTTGCATGTTGTCTACATGGACTTTAGTAAGGCCTTTTACAAGGTCTCACATGGGAGGTTAGTCAGGAATGTTCAATTGCTTAATATTCATGGGAAGTAGTCAATTGGAGTAGATATTAGTTTTATGGGAGAAGCCAGAGAGTGGTAGTGGATAATTGCCTCTCTGACTGGAGGCCTGTGACTAATCATTTGTCTCAAGGATTGATTTTGGGTCCACTGCTGCTTGTCATTCATATCAATGATCTTGATGATAATGTGGTAAATTGGATAAGCAAGTTGGCAGATGACATGAAGATTGGAAATATAGGGGAAGGCTTTTAAAGCTTGCAGAGGGAACTGGACAAGCTGGAAAATGGGCTGCAAAATAGTAGATGGAATTTAATGTGAAGTGTTGCATTTTTGAAGGATAAACCAAGGTGGGCCCTACATGGGAAATGGTAGGGCACTGAGGAGTGCAGTAGACTAGAGGGATTGAGGAATGCATGTACATAATTCCATGAGAGTGGTGCCACAGGTAGATAGCATTGTAAAGAGAGCTTATGCCACATTTGCCTTCATAAATCAAGGCATTAAGTGTCAGTGTCGGGATTTTATGGTGAAAGTGTATAAGAAATTGGCGAGGCCATATTTGGAGTACCTTTTAGTTTTGGTAACCTAACTACAGGAAGGATATCAATAAGATAGAATGAGTGCAAAGGATATTTACAAGGATGCTGCCAGGACTTGAATAAAGGAATTACAGGGAAAGGGTAACCCCTGGAGCACAGGAAAATGAGAGGAGATTTGATAGAGGTAACACAAAATTATGATAGGAACAGATAGAGTCATTGCATGCAGGCTTTTTTTCTACTGATGTTAGGTGAGATTTTAAAAAAAAACTGGAGCACTTAGGTTGAGGGTGAAAGGGGAAAAGCTTAAAGGGAACATTAGGGGAACTTATTGCAGAGAGTGGTGGGAGTGTGAAGCCACCTGCCAGCTGAAATGATAAATTCCAGCTCAATTTTGACATTCAATAAACATTTGGACAGTTACATGGACAGGTGGGGTGTGGAGGATATAGACTGGATAAAGGTCAGTGCAGCTTGGCAGAACAATATTTTGGCTCAGACAAGAAAGGCTGAAGGGCCTGTTTCTGCTCTGTATTGTTCTATGGTTCATTCCTGTCTGGAGCTTTGTAGATAGTGAACTGGATTTGGGGAGTTAGGAGATGAATTATTCTCTGCAAGAATCCAAGCCTCTGACCAGCTTTTGTATCCATGAGCATGTGTGTATTTGTAATTATGTAAGTTGTGTCAACCCGCTAAATTCCAGAATATTGTTAATAGGGCATTAGCCTGGGTAACTCCTGCAGAGAAGTCCTGTGGCTGAGATGATTGACCTCCAACCTACACGTTCCTTCATGTGAAATATGATTCCAAACAGTTGATGGCTTTTCCCCTCTTCCCACATCACCCCTAAATATTTATAGAAATTTATCTTAAATTATGTCTTTATGCATGAATGTGATTATTATGTGCTGTGTATTGTGTGTGTACATTGGACTGGAGAAATGCTGTTTCATCTAGTTGTACAGTATATGGACATTCAGATGATGACAAATTTGAACTTGAATTGAAGTGGAGTCAAACATGGGATCACAGAATCAAAACAAAGGGGTGGCTGTATCAGACTGAGTAAAAAGAAGTTTCTTAATCTTGAAGGCAGTGAGTCTGAGGGATTCTCCATCCAGTGGGCTTTGGACTCTTTATTACTGAGTGTTTACAAAATATCATTTTTGATTCCCTTTAATATCTTAGTCTATCTACCACGATCTTGATTTTAACCATGATCAGTTTTGATTTGTCCCTTTCTCCTCAATTTGGAATATTCAAAAAAGAGAGAAAAAAAATATTGTTAAAACCCCATCTAAAGTACCAAAATAAACAACAACAACAAAAAAAATGGCTGGGCAGCCTCAATTCAAATCAGTACAAACTATTTATCTGGTCCTTGCCAATGAAGAACAACAGAAATCCAGAACAGTCTGGAAGGTAAAGTCAAAATACAAATTAACTCATTTGAAAATAGTTTATAAAAGGACGCCAAGCCTCTTCAAACTTTAAGAGGTATCTAAGCTTAAACCTGACATAACTTGAGTGAACTATTGCATGGAGATGAAAACAAATGGATCCTTCCATTTAAATAAAATGGCTCTTCTGGCCAACAGTGTAGTAAAGGCTATAACCTGATGTACAGCGGTAGGAACTCGACCCACCTTTGAACTATAATTCCAAAAATAGCAGTCAATGGATTAGGTTGCAATCTAATACCCAGTATAACTGACAAAATCTTGAAAATATCTGTCCAATACTTCTCCAATATAGAGCAAGACCAAGACATATGTGTTAGTGAGTGATTTACATCTATCACACATAGGACTAACTTTAGGAATGTATCTTTCGACATATGAACCCGATGTACCACTTTAAACTGAATCAATGTGTGTCAGGCATATAATGAATAGGTATTAACCATTCTAAAACTATTTTCCCAAAGTTCATCTGGGAGAAGTGACTGAAGTTCAAATTCCAAAGCTCTTCTAATTTTATTATTGCAATTTTAATAAATTATTGTAAATATTACCTATTAAACTCTTATGGGAAGGATTCAAATTAAAAAGAATATCAATCAAATCAGATTCCTATGAAATAGGAAAGATAGGCAGTAACTTATTCAAAAAACTACTAACTTGGAAATATCTAAAAAAATTGACAGGTATGTTATATTTGGTAGATATTATATCAAAAGACATTAAGCATCCATCAATAAACAGATCCGAAAAATAGAAAATTCCTTTGCTTTTCAAAAAAAGGCTTGATCCATTATAGACGATGATGAAAAAATAGTTAAGATAAGTAGTACTAGATAAAATGAGATTTTTTAAAATAAAAAAATTTGCAAAATTGAAACACAATCCATCATGTATGTTTAAGTATTGTGCTAATGGATATGTAAAGTGTTCTTTAACCACTCTAAAAGGTACATGTTCATAGATGCATATTCATTGGAAATACTTCACTCTTGTGGAGATTCAATTGATATCCTGAAAAAATACAGAATTGGGAAAGCAGGAAGTTTCAGTGACAGCACTGAGGGAAAAGATTTCTCAAGATCTGAAATGTATATTAAAATATAATCTGTGTATAAAGATACTTTATGCATTACATCTTTTCTGTTAATACCCTGAATATCACTGAAGTCACAAAGTGCGATTGGGCCTTCTATGCCCGATTTGATGATGGGAACAGTGAAGAACCAATCTTCTGCACCCTCTCGTCCACTGATGATCCCATCCCGTCTATATCTGAGGATGACATGCGTGCTGGCTTCGGGAGATTGAATCCGAGGAAAGCATCCGGGCCGGATGGAGTATCTGGGCGAGTATTAACAATTTGTATTAACTGCTTGGTAGATAATAAACGTTTCACGCTCAGCTGCTTCTGTGTGATTATCTGAGACTAAACAGGGTGTCTATTACTTCTGGCACTTACAGAACTACTTTCTCATGGAACATCAATGGAAGAGTACCCTGAAAGTTTTGAAAGGTCGAATAGTTTTTATTTGGAATTATTGAGCACTGCTGTCTTGCTGGCCCTCCACTCTGCATTAGAGCATCTGGACCACAGAAAAACCTCTAAGTCTGTTATTCATTGATTACAGCACCATGCTCAACACTGCCATACCAAGGAAGGTCATGACCAAATTGAAGGATTTGGTACTCTGTTGATCTCTCTGTAAATGGATCCTTGACTTCCTCATGAGCGGACCCCAATCAGTGAAAATTGGTAAAATCACTTTGTTGCCCATCAACACAGGGGTCCTGCAAGGCTGTGTGCTTGGTTCTCCATACATTCGTGACTACACAGCCACGAGTGCAAGTTCAGCGACAACTTAATCTATAAGTTTGCTGATGACAGCACCATTAGCCAAATGTGATGAGTCAGAATACAGGACTGGGATCAAGAATCTGTTTGGGTGATGCCAGAACAACAATTTTGCACTCATCATACTTAGATCATTGATGATTTTAGTGAGGAGATATCAAGGGACCTTTTCACATTGATGTGATGGAGATGGTTAGAACATTCAAGTTCCTGGGAATCCATATTTCAGAAGAACTTTCCTGAAGCCAACACATCAGGCAACCATGAAGAAGGCACATCAATGCCTCGTCTTTCTAAAGAGTCTGAGGAGGTTTGAGTATTCAATAAAATTTCTCCAGGTGCAGTTGGAAAGTATACTGAATAGTTGCATTACAGCCCGGAATGGTTGTATCACAGCTTGGGAATTCAACTATCTAGAAATACAAAAGGTAACAGATGAGGAGAGGTCCATTATAGTCTCAAAACTTAAATCCATTAAAATCATCTACTTGAGGTCCTGTCTCAAGAAGGCAGCCAACATCATCACCCCAGTCACAAGCTCTTCTCACTGCAACCCTCAGGTAGAAGGTACAGAAACTAGAAGACCAGCTCTTCTGGGTTCAAGAACAGTTTATTTCCAACAGCTATCAGGCTCTTTAACTACACCTTGTTACACTGATTATGAAGAACTCTGACACCAAAAAAAAGGATTTTCTTAATTATTGCTCAGTCACTTTTTGTTGCACCAACTGTGAATATTTATTATGTTTCTGCCAGCAACCCACCGAAGAAATATTCTCCCCATGACCTGCGTGGGATTCCCCCAAGTGCCTCAGTTTTTGCACCCTCCAAAAACGTACAGGATTTGTGGGTTAATTTGTGCATTTGGGTGATGCAGCCTCACGGGCTGGAAGGGCCTGTTCCGTGCTGTTTTTCTAAATAAAAAAAAAATAATTATCATCATTGAATTAAGTTATCAGGCTGAATACACATTACAAGCATGGAAGAAGGCTGACTTTTCAGCAATTTTAAATACCTTTCCATATACATATGGATTAGCAGAAAAGCGGCTCCAAGAATGAGGAAATACTAGATGAACAAATATGAATTGAGTTGAAAGTTATGTCTAAAAATCATTGTTGTCAGCCTTCCCACAAATGGTTAGAAGGAAAGAAGTGTCAGTCCTAAAAGAAAAGAATTCAGCGTTTGCACAATAAGGGGCACAAAGACAGGAGTAAAGGCAAAGTACTGCTCATTCTCCTGACTGAGATTGGATAACATGGCTCTGATTCTGCGATGATTCATGATCAGTTCAACTTGATCCAAGCTGATATGTCAAAATCACTCAGTAATGTTCCTTTACTCCATCCTCCACCAAATTGAGGTGCAACAGGTTTGTTATCTGGAAGTAATTGAGCAAAAGAAAATGAGTTTTAAGCAAAGTTGAGTGAAGTTATAGAAAGGGTCATCTTCCTGTCATGCTGTTTTTGAATAGAATTGATGGCTCTGACCTGCATCTCGTTTTGCAGAAGCCTTGAGCCTTTAAATGTTTTTTTTTTACCACAGGCACAGCATTCTATCTGTAACTATAGCAATTATTAAACACTTGCAGAATTGCTGCAGTTGTCAGAAGTAATAAACCAATAAGTAACCTTAATGAAACCATCTATGAGATAGCACTGATAAGGGGATCCATGCATCCCCTTATGTTCTGTCAAGCAACATTCAAAAGAGTCAAGGCTGGAGATTTCAGCTTCAAAATGCTGGCATCATTGTGCAAGCTAATTGATGTTGTGATCAACCTTTTCTTTCAGAGGAACATTGATGTGAGCACCAATGCCTTTTCCCAGTTCGCATTTAACATAATTATGTGTGACACAAATATAAATTTGATATTCTGTAATAATATTGTGCCAAAACAAATTAAAGCCAATTTCTTCCCCACATAATGTGGTGATAGTTTTAGACCAGCCATTCTCAACCTGTTTTTGGCTATGGCCCCCTTAGAACTCTGATCCAAGTCTATGGGATTCTAGCCAAGTTTAGTTGGTTTCTTCCATACTTCTCTCCTACCAACTACATAAAAATTTTTAAAAATATATTTATGTGACATGAAGCAAAAAGAAAGCAAGGTTTTTACTCTGAGTGTAACAGCTGGGGCTTGTGATTCAAGAACAAACAGTCAAATGGGAAATCATTCTCATTGAACATGGAGGAAAGAAGAAAACATGAACATACATAGTACAAAAAAATCTAAAGAAGATTCTTAGAGTGCAATGGTTTGCACATTAGGAAATCTTAAGCAAAAACTTGAGGATGTGAAAACAATAAAAAGAACTTGAAAAAAATAATTTGTACAAAATAAAAAAAAAATAGTGAGATCTTTGTCTTGGTATTCCTGTTAATTTTTTTGATGTATGGATTTGAATTGGACAGTGATAGTTGAAGGTTACCTCTTGTGATAACAAGTCTGTTTGTCATTGAAACTACCTGCTGAATCCACATTCAACATAGTATGCTGAAGGAAAAGCAATGAAAAACATGACAGCCTTTTCTCATAGTTTAAAAAAAAATATTCAGTAATCTATTCATGGAAAAATCTTGTTTAAATTGACTGAACTTATGCCATTACATTACTCTGAAAACTGATCACCCTCTTTTGAATTTGGGTTGTTTCTCAAATGTATATAATATGCAACAAGGAATAATGACATTTAATAGGTAATTAAATCTATCTTGCAGATCTTTGAGTATTTAAAGCCATTGAACACTAGCACAGAAAGAGGCCCCTTCAGCCCTTCTAGTCAGAGTTGAATTTTGCTTTAGTTGTTTCACATAAACAGTAATGTCTTTCATTGCCTTAGTTTTTGTGTTTAGATTTGAAAATTGTAAAACTTCCAGATGTCTGATATTCCTCCAAAAGACTTAAAGCTTTTTTTAAGGAAATAAACAATGGCTTTGGTACTATCAATGAAGTTTTTGTGTTCATCCATTAAGGTCTTGCTTAATAAATTGAGTTTGTCAAAGATATCTGCCACGTAAAATATGTCTGCCTTTGCATCAGTGCGTATTTCTCCATGCTCATTGTGAGAAAGAAAGGAAGGAGTCGTGTCCGAGATTGCAACAAAGAAAAGCAAAATTTCTTTGGACATCTACCTCACTTCATTATGCACCAGCAGGCATCTGGAAATGTTCGTCATTTTGTTCACCCAGCTATCGAAATAGGCAGTTTTGAATTGTATGATTTTATTAAGTTTACAGTCTTCATGACAATTGAAACAAAGCATTTAATTATCCTCCTAAGTTTTTAGCCTCCAAGTTGTCCCTATGAATGGCTCAATTAACAGTAAAGATTGAAGGTATAACAGTTTTCAGGCATGTGATGAACCCTCTGCATTGTCCAACCACTGAAGCAGAACCACTATTTGCATAGATGCCTATGTTCTCAAATGGAATATTATTCTCATTTATGTAATTCCTAACTTCATCAATAATAGTCAATCCCTTAGTATCTGTTTTAATCCTTCTACCAAATAACATTTCTTCCATCAGCCCATTTCCATTCCAGAATCTGGCATAAGCCATGAGAAGAGTGTTGCTTTCTTGCAGAGTGGATTCATTTAATTGTTCGGAGAATTTTTTGGATTGTAGTGAAATGACTTATTGTTTTTTAATGTCGCTTGCCATCTCAACAGTTCGACAAAAAACAGTGGAATTACTCAAAGGATTTGCTTGAATAGTTTTTTTTGAAATTTATGTTCATGATGTAGATGTAATGAACATCGAAGACAAACTAAGTAAGTGACTCAGTGATATTATGAGCATTTCCACTTTTAAAGACTAATTAATTAATTAATTGATAAATTTATAAATTAATTTATCTTGTATGATTCAATGTAATCATCTGTTTGAGCGTTGGCCTTAAATGTCATTATCTCAAGGGGTTTTGAAGTAACGCAAGGATTTATCTTTCTTCTCTTTATGTATGGTCTCTAAATGTTGTTTCAGCATGCTTGGTGCAAGACCAGCAGCAATAGAAATGTGCCCCAGCCAGTGTTATTTTAAAAATAATATTTTTAAAATTATTAATTACTAATAATATAACACCTTATCTAACTTATCTAAACTTCTCCCCTAACTATACGTGAATATACTTAATTGTGTGTGAGTGATACACAAACCATTACAGCTTAAGCACAATTCTGGAAAGTTATTGCAAAGTCAGTCTTAGAAATTTCAGTGTTCACATGAAGACACATAAACTGAGGCAAAGGAATGATTACGAATGAGGTGGGAGAGACTGAGTGACAGACTTCTGAAAACTCACAAAACCTTGATGAATGTCCTTTCAGGTAAGTTGTGGTCACAACTTCCCTTTTCCTTTCATAGGGGAACAGAAACAAGTGACTTTCACAATACTTCCAGAACTAAGATGCGGGTCAGTCCAAGTGACCTTTCTTTTGGTCACGGTGTGGTAATCTAATTCCCCTCCAAAATGGCCTTTCCATTTGTCACAGTGGGGATCAAAATTTCACCCAATGGGAGAAACAAACCAATTGTCCTTTACTACACGGAGCCATTCCAGCACAAACTTCCTTCAGATCGCTGCTACTCAAAGTGCTGTTCCTTTAAAATGGCTGCTGATCATAAAATGTGCTGTTCCTTTAAGTCTGTCTCTCACATGACTACTTCCACCTGTGCCTGGATAAAAGCAACACATTTCCTCTTTTCTCATCAAAAGTAGCGAAGTGGATACACATCCAAACTGCCAGTTCTCTCCACAGTTGTGATTGGTCACAGCTTATATTGGACCTCAATTTGTTAACCCTTAAAGTGACAGTCCCACTAAAATGAAATGGCTCCTAATACTTGGCCTCATGTTTTCATTTGAAAATGTATTTAAACAACTCAAACACATGGCAGGAGAATGGTTTTGAGAAGATGCAATGAATTTGTACGGAACGTATTTCATCGAATACTGCTGGCATTTCTTTTTGGCAAGGAACTCAAGTGTAAAATTATTTCTGAAAGTTACAAAAATGAACAAATACAAAACAAAAGTTAAATTTATGGAAAATAATGAACAATACATACCTACTTCAATAAATGCTAGCAGAAAGAGACATATATTCACTACCCATCACAAAAACTCAAAGCAAAATGAGGGTATTTGTGGACATGAGAAATATGGAGCAAAGCATTTTGGCCTGCACAGCTATTTCCTGGAATTCAAGATGATTGAAAATAAAAGACAATTCATAGCTAAAATTGGTTCCTTGTCAGTCAAGCACTATGATGTCAAAGCAAGGAACGCTTTGTTAATTTTCCGCATTTACCTCCATCATTCTAAGTTGTCTCCAAATGCCTCCAAACTTAAAAAAAAAATTTTTAAATTTATAAAAACATAATATTGATTATAATAAATTCATATACAGAAAATATATAGATAATAACAAAATTTCCCCTCTCCACCAACCTCCCTCTCCCTCCCCACTAATACCCACCCTCCTCCCCCTATATCTACCCACTAAGAAAGAAAGAAGAAAGGAGATCAGCAATTATATAAATATTCAACTATTTGGTTGTGAAAACCAAGACGCCACACCAGAACGGATTGAGAGTCCAAATCTTCAAACCAAGAATTTTTAAATATGGGCTCCATACTTCTACAAAAAAAATCTTATTTATCCCTCAAATTATATGTTATCTTTTCAAGAGGAATACAGGATTTCATTTCAATATGCCATCTTTGCATTCCTAAAAATAAATCAGATTTCCAAGTGATAGCCAAACATTTTTTAGATACAGCCAAATGCCTCCAACCTTGGGGGGGTGGGGGGGGGGTGGGGGTGGTGGCTATATGGTCCCATTCAGTGTGGCTGTTTTAGACCATAGGATACGCAGCATTTGGGTTCAATTAAACAACATCCCTGAATTTCATTGGGGCTCTTGCAATCTCCTGCCAAATCAATGGTGGAGACTCTGAGATCAGGACTTACTAAAGGTTTTATTTCTCATTTCTATATTGACCTTGGATATTAGGAACTTATTGGGAATTAAGGACTAAAATGGAAAATTGCAATTTCCATTTTACTATCTTGTATTCATCAGAAATTTCTGAGAGGATGTTTTGTCTATGATAACTTCCTCATTCATTGACTTTGCTTCAGCAATGATTGCCCCACCATGTATCTGCATTCCAAAGTGATGATTTGGTATAAATATTAGATAGAAATCTTCAATGGTTGATACCATTCCATAGGTGTTGATTCAATTCACATTGTGTGAAGGAATAAAAGCCCTTTGTGTGGATTATTTTGAGACTGATGTCTGTCATTTCTCTGATTTTTACCAGATGAACTCTGTTTCTACAGATTTGAAGTTAAAAAATTATGTTTGATGTTGGTCTCCCTTCTTGACATGTAATTTATCCAAAAACTTGTGATAAAGGAGTAATCCATCACGATAAGATTTCAACATTGGAAAATTCCTGTCATTCACTCATTAGTCTCATGGAAGTAATCGCTTCCTTTCAGCATTCCTGTTAATTCCAGGAGGTTGATACTTTTCAATATTAATTACTCATTATATATAGCAGAGGTTAGGATTGCTACTTAAAGTGTTTTTGGTAATATTTATTTGCTACAATTCCAATTACCATTTTATCAGGTTAATTTATTTGTTGTGGAGATGTTTGATTTTGGAATATTAAAAAAAATGTTATTTTTTTCTTTCTTCCAAACTTTTATTTTTCCTTCTGTATTTGATTTGACTTTAATCCATCTACTTCCTTCTCTGCTGTCCATATATTTTTTTTTCCTCAGCCCCTAATTATCATTCTATTTTTGGAATCGTGACTGTTCAAATTGCCAAATGTCCTGTTGAGATCCAGAGCAGAAAGTTGATAGAAAAAGTTGGTTTGATAAGACACGCGGTGAAAATCAACGCTCCAGGAAAATCTGACTCATTGTATTTTGCTGCTTCTCCATTAATTTAGGGCTGTCTTTTGCTGTTTTCAGTATGCTATATTTTTTATGTTCAATCTCATCAGGAAGAAGATTTTGCAGCATTACCAGCCATTATTCAGAACTATGGTTTGTGATTAACTTTTATTATAAGAGATACCTTTAACCTGCTGGCAAAAATTATATATCAACTGATGAAGAAGCCAATACCTGATAGGGTCTAT
The DNA here is from genome assembly GCF_036971445.1 of Narcine bancroftii. Lineage (NCBI taxonomy): Eukaryota > Metazoa > Chordata > Chondrichthyes > Torpediniformes > Narcinidae > Narcine > Narcine bancroftii. The sequence goes on from NC_091469.1 coordinate 402,398,068, forward strand.
GGAGCACTTGATGCAATGAGGTGAAATAATAAATCAAATTCAAAAACTGAAAAGCAAAGTTGTCAGATCGAATTTTTTTTTTTGAAGTAATAAAGGATGAATGGATACTTAATGGAGATCTACAACATTGAGGGACTTAGATAGGGTGGGCAGAAATGATATTTTTTTCCATGGCGACCGTAGCAAATGCCAGAAGACATATGTTTAAGGTGCATGGAGGAATATTCGGAGAGATGTCAGAGGTTACTTTTTTTAAGCAGAGAGCTGTGGCTGCCTGAAATGCATTGCTGTGGATGATGGTAGAGGCTGGTACAATTAGGATATTTAGAAGACTCTTAGATAACCTTACAGCCGACAAGGTTGTCATCCTGGGCGACTTCAACGCTCGTGTCGGCAAAGACTCAGAAACCTGGCCAGGAATCCTGGGCAAGCATGGCGTCGGCAAGTGCAACGACAATGGGCGCCTCCTGTTGGAGCTCTGCGCAGAACAGCGACTTGTCATTACAAACACCCTTTTTCAGCAGAGGGACAGCCTTAAGACCACCTGGATGCATCCCCGATCCAAACACTGGCACCTCCTGGACTACATCCTGGTGCGAGAAAGTGACAAACAAGATGTGCTCCACACCAGGGTCATGCCTAGCGCGGAATGCCACACTGACCACCGGCTGGTTCGCTGCAAGCTCAACCTTCACTTCAAGCCAAAGCCCAGGAACAATAAAGCCCCCAGAAAGAGGTTCAATGTTGGAAACCTGCAGTCAGACGAAGCGAGAGGAAACTTCCAGGCAAACCTCAAAGCAAAGCTCGACGTTGCAACCCGCCTCACGGACCCGTCCCCTGAAACCCTCTGGGATCAGTTGAAGACTACCATACTGCAATCCACTGAAGAGGTACTGGGCTTCTCCTCCAGGAAAAACAAGGACTGGTTTGACGAAAACAGCCAGGAAATCCAGGAGCTGCTGGCAAAGAAGCGAGCTGCCCACCAGGCTCACCTTACAAAGCCGTCCTGTCCAGAGAAGAAACAAGCCTTCCGTCGCGCATGCAGCCATCTTCAGCGCAAACTCCGGGAGATCCAAAATGAGTGGTGGACTAGCCTCGCCAAACGAACCCAGCTCAGCGCGGACATTGGCGACTTCAGGGGTTTCTACGAGGCTCTAAAGGCTGTGTACGGCCCCTCACCCCAAGTCCAAAGCCCGCTGCGCAGCTCAGACGGCAAAGTCCTCCTCAGCGACAAGATCTCCATCCTCAACCGATGGGCAGAACACTTCCAATCTCTTTTCAGTGCCAACCGCTCAGTCCAAGATTCTGCCCTGCTCCAGCTCCCTCAACAGCCCCTAAGGCTAGAGCTGGATGAGGTTCCCACCCTGGATGAGACATATAAGGCAATCGAACAACTGAAAAGTGGCAAAGCAGCAGGTATGGATGGAATCCCCCCAGAAGTCTGGAAGGCTGGCGGCAAAACTCTGCATGCCAAACTGCATGAGTTTTTCAAGCTTTGTTGGGACCAAGGTAAACTGCCTCAGGATCTTCGTGATGCCACCATCATCACCCTGTACAAAAACAAAGGCAAGAAATCAGACTGCTCAAACTACAGGGGAATCACGTTGCTCTCCATTGCAGGCAAAATCTTCGCTAGGATTCTACTAAATAGAATAATACCTAGTGTCGCCGAGAATATTCTCCCAGAATCACAGTGCGGCTTTCGCGCAAACAGAGGAACCACTGACATGGTCTTTGCCCTCAGACAGCTCCAAGAAAAGTGCAGAGAACAAAACAAAGGACTCTACATCACCTTTGTTGACCTCACCAAAGCCTTCGACACCGTGAGCAGGAAAGGGCTTTGGCAAATACTAGAGCGCATCGGATGTCCCCCAAAGTTCCTCAACATGATTATCCAACTGCACGAAAACCAACAAGGTCGGGCCAGATACAGCAATGAGCTCTCTGAACCCTTCTCCATTAACAATGGCGTGAAGCAAGGCTGTGTTCTCGCACCAACCCTCTTTTCAATCTTCTTCAGCATGATGCTGAACCAAGCCATGAAAGACCCCAACAATGAAGACGCTGTTTACATCCGGTACCGCACGGATGGCAGTCTCTTCAATCTGAGGCGCCTGCAAGCTCACACCAAGACACAAGAGAAACTTGTCCGTGAACTACTCTTTGCAGATGATGCCGCTTTAGTTGCCCATTCAGAGCCAGCTCTTCAGCGCTTGACGTCCTGCTTTGCGGAAACTGCCAAAATGTTTGGCCTGGAAGTCAGCCTGAAGAAAACTGAGGTCCTCCATCAGCCAGCTCCCCACCATGACTACCAGCCCCCCCACATCTCCATCGGGCACACAAAACTCAAAACGGTCAACCAGTTTACCTATCTCGGCTGCACCATTTCATCAGATGCAAGGATCGACAATGAGATAGACAACAGACTCGCCAAGGCAAATAGCGCCTTTGGAAGACTACACAAAAGAGTCTGGAAAAACAACCAACTGAAAAACCTCACAAAGATAAGTGTATACAGAGCCATTGTCATACCCACACTCCTGTTCGGCTCCGAATCATGGGTCCTCTACCGGCACCACCTACGGCTCCTAGAACGCTTCCACCAGCATTGTCTCCGCTCCATCCTCAACATCCATTGGAGCGCTTACACCCCTAACGTCGAAGTACTCGAGATGGCAGAGGTCGACAGCATCGAGTCCACGCTGCTGAAGATCCAGCTGCGCTGGATGGGTCACGTCTCCAGAATGGAGGACCATCGCCTTCCCAAGATCGTGTTATATGGCGAGCTCTCCACTGGCCACCGTGACAGAGGTGCACCAAAGAAAAGGTACAAGGACTGCCTAAAGAAATCTCTTGGTGCCTGCCACATTGACCACCGCCAGTGGGCTGATAACGCCTCAAACCGTGCATCTTGGCGCCTCACAGTTTGGCGGGCAGCAACCTCCTTTGAAGAAGACCGCAGAGCCCACCTCACTGACAAAAGGCAAAGGAGGAAAAACCCAACACCCAACCCCAACCAACCAATTTTCCCTTGCAACCGCTGCAATCGTGTCTGCCTGTCCCGCATCGGACTTGTCAGCCACAAACGAGCCTGCAGCTGACGTGGACTTTTTACCCCCTCCATAAATCTTCGTCCGCGAAGCCAAGCCAAAGAAGGAAGAAGAAGAAGAAGAGATAACCACATGCTATAAGAAAAATAGAGGGTTTTGGGTGTGTTGCAGGGAAGGGAAACAAAAACAAAGCTTTAGAGGAGGAGTAAAAGGAATGAGATTAGTTAGACAGCACATTCAAAGAGTTGGGACAGGCTTCATGTGCCTTCTGTGTAGTATCAGTACTTTATGTTATGATTCCATGCATAAGAAATTGTATTCTTTGGTTTTTAAGACATTAGTCCATGCTGTATAAACATAATATAAAATGTCTTTCTCAGCCCTGTCATGGTCATTGATATATTAACGTGTTGGTTTTAAAGTTTTACTGTTATTAATGTTAATATTTATGAATGTTTTGAATATTTGTGGAAATCAGAGATCATCATAGCGAGTCATTAAGTGAGAGAGTCATAGATGTAAAGCACAGAAAGAGGCCCTTCATCCTACCACATCCATGCCCATCTACATTAATCCCATTTGCTTGCACCAGCTCCATATTCTTCAATGCCTTGCCTATTCAAGTCACTGTCCAAGTGTCTTCTAAATCATTGCAACTGTATCAGATTCAACCACCTCCTCTGGCAGCAAGTTCCAGATTTCAACCAATTATTTGTGTAAATAAAATTTCCTCTCAAAAAACCATTCCTCTCAACTTAAACCTATGCTGCCCCTTGTTTTAATAGCCCAACCATGAGAAGATTTTTGCTTTATCATGTATCTTGAAATGTTCTTTTTTCATTGCCTGCCCCATGGTTTTATTTGTTGCTTTTTGAAGTTTTTCAACCTTCCAGTTTCCCACTACCTTTTGAGACTTTATATACTTGAACTTTTAATTTGATCCCTTCTCTTCTTTCCATAGTTATCCAAGATTGACATCCCCACCCTCACTGTCCTCACTTTTAACTAGAATATACTTTTGTGGAGCACAGTGAAAAATCTGTATGAAAGTTTTCCACTCTTCCTCAACTGTCCCACCATGTAGCCTGTGACCCCAGTCAATGCCAGCCAACTCCTCGATAATCCCATTGTAGTCTCCCTTGTTTAGGTATAATGCACTGTTTCAGATCAGAATATAGCACCCCCCATTTGTTTGAGAATTTCAATCATACTGTGAACATTCTATTCAAGAGAATCCTGATCTGCCAGGTCATTAGTTTTACTGGTCTCATTGCACAGGATCAGATCTAAGATAGCATGTTCCCTGTAGATTTAGTAACATGCTGTTCACAAAAGCTATCACAGAAGCTTTCAGTGGTCCTTCTCAAGTCTGGGCAAATCAAGTCGGTCAACGTAATCTATGGGCAAGTTTAAGCCCTCAATGGCAACTGCTGTTCCATAATTGTATGCATTGGATATTTCTTGTTTTATTGCCTATGGCTCTAATGTTATTATTTGATGGCCTGTAGACAATTCCTACACTTTGTGACAAGGTTGTAGTTTCAAAGCCCAACCCAGGCACTTGAGCAGACTACCTCCACTCTCTCAGGTGAAGAAGAGGACAAAGATTCTTAGAGTTCTTCCTGATGCTTTACCTTCAGCAAATAGCACTAGAAAAGAGTAATGATTAATTGGCTTGCACTTTCAATTGGTATTGAAATTGCAATGCTGAGCATAAACTGCCTATATTTTACTTGGTGAAGGATGTTTAAGCATTTGTGCAGCAGTCTCCTTTATATGATTTCACAAGATGTACAGTGCTCACCATATTGTGTGTTATCTTGGTGTTATCAGATGCAAGGATCGACAATGAGATAGACAACAGACTCGCCAAAGCAAATAGCGCCTTTGGAAGACTACACAAAAGAGTCTGGAAAAACAACCAACTGAAAAACCTCACAAAGATAAGCGTATACAGAGCCATTGTCATACCCACACTCCTGTTCGGCTCCGAATCATGGGTCCACTACCGGCATCACCTACGGCTCCTAGAACGCTTCCACCAGCGTTGTCTCTGCTCCATCCTCAACATTCATTGGAGCGCTTTCATCCCTAACGTCGAAGTACTCGAGATGGCAGAGGTCGACAGCATCGAGTCCACACTGCTGAAGATCCAGCTGCGCTGGATGGGTCACGTCTCCAGAATGTAGGGCCATCGCCTTCCCAAGATCGTGTTATATGGCGAGCTCTCCACTGGCCACCGTGACAGAGGTGCACCAAAGAAAAGGTACAAGGATTGCCTAAAGAAATCTCTTGGTGCCTGCCACATTGACCACCGCCAGTGGGCTGATATCGCCTCAAACCGTGCATCTTGGCGCCTCACAGTTTGGCGGGCAGCAACCTCCTTTGAAGAAGACCGCAGAGCCCACCTCACTGACAAAAGGCAAAGGAGGAAAAACCCAACACCCAACCCCAACCAACCAATTTTCCCCTGCAGCCGCTGCAACCGTGTCTGCCTGTCCCGCATCGGACTTGTCAGCCACAAACGAGCCTGCAGCTGACGTGGACTTTTACCCCCTCCATAAATCTTCGTCCGCGAAGCCAAGCCAAAGAAGAAGAAAGCATGCTGGCCCAAAACTTGTGAATAAGTAGCCAGTGATGATTAAAGGCACACTTGCATCCCTAAAGGGAATGCAATTTAGCTACATTTGGTGCTAAAAGACATTCTAGATACTTGGCAGCTTCCTCAAAGAGATGGCAGATCATTGGTACCCAGTTTTCTGAAATAGCTTCAGAAGGTTTGGTGGATAAGTTTGAGAGGAGAAATGTTCTCTACCCTTAGGACACAGGACGCATACCGTCACATAGCAGCTGGAGCTGGCAGCAATGAAGATGATTGTAAGCATTCAAATATGAATGAAATGGAGTCATTGTTACAAAAGAATTAGTGAGCAACAGGTGATCACGTCAATGAATAAATCCTTAAATATTATTACTGGCCTTGTACCTTGGTCCTCGTTGTCACTCACCTTGTAATAAAATCAATTAGTCAAGGCTCAGGCAGATGTAGAACAGCTGAAAGATGTCTCTTGGTAGATTGGGCCTCATCCTGTGTGTCCTTCTTCCCATCTTTTGAAATATCCTCATGGTCAGAATCAAAGCCCAAAAGAATGGCCGAATCTTCCAGCACTGCCAGTAATATGATCAGGCTAAAGTTTGACTGAATCTTCAAGTTGCAAGTTCTCAAACCTTAACAATATCTGAAAATCAAATCCAGCTAATCTCCACAATCTTCCCTTCCAATCATCGATAATGAGGAGGAGAAGGGACTGCAGTGGGGTCTTGATCCTGATCTTCATGCTGGACTATTGGCAGCCAGCACTGTACAAGAAGTGACACAAGAAACGACCTCTCCTCGATCCTTCCAACCTGCAATGCCATGTGGTACTACTCTTTTAATTCTCTCACCTTTCTAGAATATGGAACATTACACAGAACACAGAACTCTACAGTGCAGTACAGGCCCTTCAGCCTTCTATGTTGTGCCAACCCATATATTCCTAAAAAAGGTCCCAAACCCTCCCTACCCCATAACCCTCCTCTTTCTCCATCTATGTGCCTGTCTGACTCTCTTAAATGCCCCAAATGTTTCAGCCTTCACAGCCATCCCTGGCAAGGCATTCCAGCACCCACAACTCTCGGTGTGAAAAACATACCCCTGATGTCTCCCTGAAACTTTTCTCCCTTCACTTTGCAGAGATGTCTCCTAACATTTGCTATTCCTGCCATGGAAAAAAAAGGTGCTGGCTGTCCATCTTAACTGTGCCTCTCATAATTTTGTAGACTTCTATTAAATGTCTTTTCATTCTTCTACACTCCAAAGAGAAAAGTCCCAACTCTGCTAATCTTGCTTCAAAAGACATTTTCCAATCCAGGCACATCCTGGAAAATCTCCTCTGCACCCTTTGCATAACTTCAATATCTTTCCTATAATAAAGTGACCAGAACTGAACACAATACTTTAAATGTGGTCTCAACAAGGATTTATAGAGTGGCAACATGACCTCTTGACTCTTGTACTCAATCCCCATAATTGAAGCCCAGAATCCCATAGACCTTCTTAACTATCCTATCTACCTGCATGGCAACTTTGACACATCACCTCACCCTTATCCAGATTGAAGTCGATCTGCCATTTTTCTGCCCAACTCTGCAACCTGTTTATATCCTTTTTGTAACCTATGACAATTTAAAGACTATCCACAACTCTTTAACCTTCACATAATCCACAAACTTTCTGAGCTATACTTTCGCTTCTTCATCAAAGTCATTTATAAAAATCACAAAGACCAGGGCTCCCAGAAAAGATCTCTGCTGAACTCCACTAGTTACTGACCTCTAGGCAGAATGATTTCCATCTTCTACTACCATCTGCTTTCTACATGCAAATCAATTTTTAATCGACGCAGCCAAGGTTCCATGGATCTCATTCCTCATGACTTTCTGAACGAGTCTTTCATGGAGGATCTTGTCAAATGCCTTAGTGAAACCATATAGACCACTTCTACTGCCCTACCTTCATCAATTTCTTTTGTTACCTCTTCAGAAAATTCAATTAGGCTTGTGAGGCATGATTTCCCTTCACAAAGCCATGCTGACTATTCTTGAATAGACTGTACTTCTCCAAATGCTAATAAATCCTATCTTTAAGATTCTTTCTAATATTTACACACCACTGACATAAGACTCAACAGTCTATCAATCCAGGATTCTCCCTATTACCTTTTGTAAATAAGGAGACCACATTTTCCATTCTCCAATCATTCAGCAGCTCCTTTGTCACCAAGAATGACTCAAAGATCATATCCAATCTCCCTCCCTTCTCAAAGCAACCTGAGATATATTGTGTCTGACCTTGGTGATTTATCAAACTTAATGTTTTTAAGAAGATCCAAACACTTATTTTCCTTAATCTCAATATTGTCAAGCACACAAGTCTGTCCTATTCTGACCTCATCCTGATCAAGGTCCTTTTCTCTGTTGAATAGTGAAGCAATGTATTCAGTTACGACCTCTTCAACCTCCTCTGTCCCCAGGCAAACATTGCCTCATTTATCTTTAAGCGGCCCTCCATACCCCTCCCCTTCATGTGTCTGTTCAAATTCTTCATGAATACTAAAATTGAGCCTGCGTTCATCACTTCAGCTGACAGCTCATTCCATATTCCCACCACTCTCTGTGTGAAGAGGTTTCCCCCTAAACTTTTCCCCTTTCACTCTTAACCCATGTCCTCTTGTTTGTATTTTATCTACCCTCAGTGGAAAAAGCCTATCTACATTTATTCCCCTCATAATTTTATATACATCTATCAAATATCCCTTTATTCTTCTACGCTCCAGGGAATAAAGTCCTAACCTGTTTAACCTTTCCCTGCAACTCAGTCCCTGAACTCCAGGCAACATCCTAGTAAATCTTCTCTGCATTTTTTCTAACCTATTGATATCTTTTGTGTAGTTAGGTGACCAGAACTGCACACGATTCTCCAAATATGGCCTCACCAATATCTTATCCAACTTTACCATAACATCCCAGCTCCTATACATTATTCAATATTTTATGAAGATCAATATGCCAAAAGCTCTTTTTACAGGCTATCCAACTGTGACTCCACTTTCAGGGAACTATGGATCTTAATTCCCAGGTACCTCTATTCTGCCACACTCCTCTGTGCCCTACCATTCATCATGTATGTCCTTTCTTGGTTTTTCCTTCTAAAATGCAATGGGTCACATTTGACTGCATTAAATTAAATCTGCCATTTTCAGCACATTTTTCCAGCTTGTGTATTGGGAAGGGTTGTAGCTGTCACAGGACAGCACTGCCTCCTACCTAGTCGGAGGACACACCAGCTGCCAATCAAGGTTTGGTTCCGCCCCACTCATTAGTGCTCACCTTGCTGTTGGTGCCATGTAAATTACTTGTACTGGACTCTCCAGCCTGCTTGTACTTGGCCTTGGGCTATTGGCTGTGGTAATTGGATTAACCTTCTTAGCACCGAGCGAATAAAACTCTGCTAATAACTTGGGCTGGACCCCCCAGCACTATAAAGGTGCCATGTGTTCATTATTCTCCCTTTTTGCTAGCTTTGGACCACCCAGGCCAAGAAATGTGGAACGGTGTTGGAGAAACTTGGTAAGATGTGCACTGTTTAAAAGGGTTGGGAGCATTTAATTAGTGTCCCTTGTAGCTTAGAGATGTGCCTGCACTGAGTCAAGAAAGAGTGGGGCATCATAGTGACTTTTCCTTGATCATTGTATGTACCAGTTCATTCCCACGAGGCTTCTGGACAAAATCTCTGTCTGGAGCCGCTGCTCACTACAACCTATTTGACACCAGGACATCAACCAACACTTTCTTCAGGGTCATTTTTGATTTTGCTACCACCTTTACAGAGACACTGAACTAACTACTGACTGACCAACAAGACAGGTGTCATGTATTATGCAAAAAAGTTTCAGCAGGAGAACAGCTGTTGCTATGAAAGTTTTATCACTGGACATTCTATCTTATCAAGCGCTTGTAATGGATTTTTAAAATGGCACTCTTAGCTGTGGTTTTCACTATGCTTAATGTCTCTAAACATACTCAGAGAAACTGAAAATACAATTTATAGATGCATAATTGCAGCCTGTGGATGCAAAGTTACATTTTTTTAGTTGACCATGGTAGGAGACATTGCATATATTTTTTCACAATGACAGCATCACCCAAAAATTTCCATTAAAAGAAAACAGCTCATGGGGTGGGGGCTGTGGGAGCCTTTATTTAAAAACACTAAATTGGCAAATTTTTCATCCTGGCTATTGTTACTGGGATCCAACACAGTCACTTGGAACACATGTTGAAAGAGAATGGGAACAGGAACAGCATCCTAGTGTCAAACGTCAGCCCAGAAAAACGGGCACCCAGGTCACCCTTGATGCATATAACCATATATAACCATTTACGGAGCGGAAACAGGCCACGTTGGCCTTTCGAGTGCGCACCGGTTCACTGATTACCTGCCGGCCTGCCCCCTGCTTCACCATGCGATAGCATGGTGACAGGCATCTGGGCTCTGCACAGCATGTAAGGAGCACCCAAGCATGAGGCCAAGGTGCAGGATATGAAAGCCAGGAGAGGGCTTTGGCACCTGATGGATGACCTTGCACTGCCTGTTTGCAGACATTGGTGGTAAGGGTGCTCACATTTGCCAGCTAAGCCAGAGAAACCAGGCATATGAATCGATGACCAAACAAGTTTTTTTTTCCTTCCCTCCCCTCTGACACTGGAGAGCAGCTCCCACAGCATCCTGCCCCATCGGTAGGTAACACAGCGATCCCGTTTGGTCAGGGGTGAGGGAGCTGGTGAGGTGTTGTCATTGAATTTGACTATGTGCTTTGTCCAGGATTCAGAAGGCACTAGTGTATATATTGACCCACTTGATTAGTATTGTTTCTTTTTTAAACATGTCTTTTTTGTTTTTACATAAATTATACAGAGAGTTATTGTCTCATAATTGGTGAGTGGTGTGAACTCAAAGGGTGGATTGTATTGGGAAGGGTTGTGACTGTCATGTGACAGCACTAACCCCTTCCTAGTCAGAGGACACACCAGCTGCCAATCAAGGGTTTGGTTCTGCTCCACCCATTAGTGTTCATCTTGCTGTTGTTTCCATGTAAATTACTTGGACTGGACTCTACAGACTGCTTGTACTTCGCCTTGGGCCTTCAGCTGTTGCAATTGGATTAATCCTCCTGGCACTGAATCATTGGTCCCTGCTAACAACTTGGGCTGGGCCCTTCAGCACTATAAAGGAGCCATGTATTCTTTGTTTTCCCCTTTTTGCCGCCTTGGGACTATCCTGCTTCATTCCAGGGCTAGAAACATGGAAGGGCACTGGAGAAACTTGGTAAGATGTACATTGTTTAAAAGGGTTGGGAGTGTTGAGTTAGTGCCTCTTGTTGCAATTGAGTTGTGCCTGCACTGAGTCAAGGAGTGGTGGGGCATTGTAATGATTTTTCCTTGATCCATTGTATGCACTAGTTTTGTGTGTGAGAGACCATTTCCCACACTTGCCTACTGTAAATAAAATCCTTTACTACCAAAACTGTGTCCAGAATCCTTGCCTTTGAGACCTACCAAATATGTTTCCTCACTCATAACAGTTGGTCCTGATCCCTATGCAAGCTTTGAAAAACCTTCTTTGCTGTCCTTAATGCCTCCCACCTTATTGTCATCTGAAAAATTGCTGATCCAATTTATTAATAAAGGTATCATATGCAAACCCTCCTGTCGGAACAGCTCCCACTTTCCCTGAAAGTGAACCCAATGATCCATAAACCTGAAGCCCTCCCTCCTGCACCATCTCTTTAGCCACTTTAAATTGCATTATCTTCCTATTTCTAACCTCACTAGCATGTAGCATAGGTAGAAATCCTGAGTTCACTACCCTGGAAGTCCTATCCTTCAACCTAACGCCTAACTCCCTGAACTCTCCTTGCAGGACCTCCTCACCTTTCCTACCCACATCATTGGTCCCTATATGGACTGCAACATCTGCCTCTTCACCCTCCCTCCAGAGATTGCCATGAACTCGATGTGATATATCTCAGACCCTGGCACCAGGAAGGCAACATAACATCCAGGATGCTCGATTTGTTCCACAGAACCTCTCATCTGTTCGTGTAACTATGGAATTTCCTATCACTACAGCTCACTTCTTCTCCTCCCTTCTTCTCTTAGCTACCAGTCCAGACTCCATGCCAGAGAACTGATTACCGTGGCTTGTCCTTGAGGTTTACCTCACCCCACCCACCTGACCCAACAGTATCCAAAATGGTATACTTGTTATTGAGGGGAATGGCCATAGGGTGTCCTGCACTGCCTGCCTGTTTCCTTACCCTTTGCTGACTATATACCATATACCATCCTCCTGCCTCCTAGGTTGATAGTGTCCCTGTAACACTTATCTATCACCCCCTCTGCCTCCTAAATGATCCAGAATTCATCCAAATCCTGATCCAATTCCTTAACTTGGTTTGTCAGGAGCTGCAGCTGGATGCACTTCTTGCAGATGAAGTCTGTCTACTTCCTCTTTAATTTCCGTGATCAATTCACCACAACCTTCTGCAAATTCACTACCTTCTGTGAGAAAAGGTTTCTTCACATCTCAGATTTTAATGCCCCGAACCATGTCACTATCCCCTGTGCTGGAGATTCTCCCAGTCGCCGAAGCGCATCATCATCAACCCTGTCACACAATTAAATTTCAATAGGACTACTACTGCTTCTTCTAAAGAGATCGTGTTTCTGTTCTTGTAAGAGTGCTGTGTGGCTATTATAATCCTCATAATCCTTATAGCTCCTATACTTCCAAAAGAATGGATTTGTTGTGAGGATCTTTGCAGTGTCAGGCAGTCATCAAAGATTGGCAGGGGGGTGGGGGGTGAGGGAAGAAAGAACATTCTGGTGTTCTGAGATCTCTGTTCATTCGTACCCTGGATAGAAGCATTACTTCCAACATGATTCAGGATACAACCATGCTGTAATTCTAATTACACTGATTCAAATTTGAGACAATCCTTAACATTTTAAATATAAAATTATCTCAGCCAAACAAAACAGAAATAAAATGACCTACATATAACTGGGTTCTGATCAATTACTACGCTTGACTTCCAAGTATGCAAGTATGTATATAAGGGATAACTGATCCTGGACTCAAAACACATCCTCGCTCATCAGGAAGGTGTAGCAATGCCTACACTTCATAAGGAGGTTGAGGAGGGCAAGGCACCTGATGCAAATGATGACAACCTTTTGCAGGAGCGCATTAAGGGTGTCCTGACAGGTTGCATCATTGTGTGGTATGGTAATTGCGAAGCATCAGACCAGAAGTCTATACAGAGGGTCATTAGCCGAGAGGATCATGAGTTTCCCTTTCCTCCATTGAGAACATTTACTGGTAGTTTTGTCAAAATTGAGCTGGAGCATTTATAGATGACCCTTTTCATCCAGTGTACAGTATATTTAACTCACAACTATCAAGAAGTAGGTGTAGCAGCATCAAAATCAGGACTGACAGGCTGGGGAAGAGCTTCTTCCCACAGGCTGTGAGAATGATGAACCATATAAATCATCTCAAATATGGATATATATTTATTTTGATTCTTCTTTGGCTTGGCTTCGCGGACGAAGATTTATGGAGGGGGTAAAAAGTCCACGTCAGCTGCAGGCTCGTCTGTGGCTGACAAGTCCGATGCGGGACAGGCAGACACGGTTGCAGGGGAAAATTGGTTGGTTGGGGTTGGGTTTTTCCTCCTTTGCCTTTTGTCAGTGAGGTAGGCTCTGCGGTCTTCTTCAAAGGAGGTTGCTGCCCGCCAAACTGTGAGGCGCCAAGATGCACGGTTTGAGGCGTTATCAGCCCACTGGCGGTGGTCAATGTGGCAGGCACCAAGAGATTTCTTTAGGCAGTCCTTGTACCTTTTCTTTGGTGCACCTCTGTCACGGTGGCCAGTGGAGAGCTCGCCATATAACACGATCTTGGGAAGGCGATGGTCCTCCATTCTGGAGATGTGACCCATCCAGCGCAGCTGGATCTTCAGCAGCGTGGACTCGATGCTGTCGACCTCTGCCATCTCGAGTACTTCGACGTTAGGGATGTAAGCGCTCCAATGGATGTTGATTATTAATGTGATAATGACATACTGTGATTTGTTTGTTGTTGTGTGGGCACAATGGTCTGAGAGACGTTTCATCATGTGGTATACGTACATTCAGATGACAATACAATTGATTATTTTAGTTTTATTGCTACTGATTAGATTCCAAAACACACTTGGGGGTTACCTTTGGACCAAAAGTTCTTCATTTGGCATCCTAGCTTCAACAATTGAATCACAAAAGCCAGGCACAGATGTGAAAAGTATCATTTTGTTAATTAAAGAATTGTGGCGGCACACATCCTCATGGCGAACCAGCCCCGCTTATATCGCCACGTGGTGGGGCAGCCATGGGGAAATGGTGTCGTCAGAGGTTTCTCTCTGATTCCAGCATCCTGTCTAGTGCGCACCCTGGTCAACGATTATGATGTCACAATGCACCAGGTGACTGAGCTCATGCTGCCCTTAAAGGGGTGCGCTGAATTTGAATTCCCTCATGGACAAAATGCTTGCCCTAGCAGAGGATCATGAACCGTATTTCCTCTTCCACCAGTTATTCCTTGAACAGATGCCAAAAGATATCCAGCTCCATCTGTCCGAAGAGGATTTTTCCGACCCCCGCAAAGCTGCAGCCTGGGCAGAGGCCCTCTGGTGTGCAAAACAGGAGAACGAGGCAGCCCTCAGCCAAGTCTCCGTCGTCCGCAGTATACCCCCAAGCACAAGCCGGAGGAAACCTCGTCAACACGGTGCTTTTATCACCAGTGCTGGTGAGTGAAAGCCCGCAAGTGCCATCAGCCCTGTGACTTCCAGCAGCCCTGCGACTTCCAGGGGAATGGCCTGGCCAACCGCCGTTGATGGCTGCCACGGTTGGCCATGTGAACAGCCACCAAGTCCACGGGCCGCTGGTTCCTGGTGGACACAGGCTGAGCTGAGCGCCCTCCCCCCTACAGCATTGAAAACTCAAACCCGGACCGCCAGTCCAATCCTGTAGGCTGCCAATGGTTCTGCAATCAAGACCTATGACACCCATAGGGCACAGATACAGATCGGGGATGAAAGGTTCACTTGGAAATTCATCCTGGCCTCGGTGGGCACTGTGCTGTTAGGGGCTGACTTCCTAAGGGCTTACAGTCTGCTAGTGGACGTGAGAGGCAGGAGGCTGCTCAACATCCACACCTTTCGCTCAGTGCGCCTGGGCATGGCAGACGACGACAAACCCAAAATTGCTACAGTTGTCACCGCCACAGGCAAGTTCGCCGAGATCACCCTGCCATCCTGGAGCCACACTTCAACATCACCTTCCCTGCCATGGAGTTTTCCATCACATTTCCACAAAAGGACCCCTGCTGCATGCCAGAGCTAGATGGCTGCCACTGGAGAAGCTAAAACAGGCAAAGGAGGAATTCTCCAGGCTCCAGGAGTTGGGCATGGTTCAGCGGTTGGACAGCGATTGGGCAGTGCCACTGCACATGGTTCCGAAGTCATCAGGGGGGTTGGAGGCCCTGTGGAGACTACAGACGGCTGAATGATGCTACGACTCCAGACAGGTACCCGGTGTCCCATATCCAGGACTTCATGGCAAACCTCCACGGTGCGCGGTTCTTTTCAAAAGTCGATCTGGTGCGCGGATACTACCAGATCCCGGTTCACCCCAATGATGTTGTAAAGACCACCATTATCAGCCCTTTCAGCTTGTTCAAATTCCTCCGGATGCTGTTCGGGATGAAAAATGCAGCCCATCTACCTAGATGACATCCTGGTAGCCAGCCACAAAGAGCACAAGGCCCATCTCTGTACCCTGTTTGCCCGGCTGACAGAATTCGGCCTCATGGTCAACAAGGCCAAATGCCAGTTTGGGAAACAGACATTGAAGTTCCTGGGGCACACCATCTCAGCATCTGGGGCAGCTCCGGCACTGGAGATAGTGGCAGTCATCCAGCATTTTCCCAAACCCTCCTCCCTCAAGGGCCTGCAGGAATGGTAAATTTTTACCATAGATTCATCCCCAATGTCCCCTGCATCATGCGCCCTCTTTTCGCACTGATCGTGATGAAAGAGAATACCCTGGCCTGGTCGGAGGAGGCAGATGAGGTCTTTGCTGCAACGAAACAGGCCCTCACAGAGGCAACTTTGTTGGTGCACCTGCACCTGGAAGCATACATGGCACTCTCGGTTGATGCTTCCACCACAGGAGATGGTGGAGTTCTGGAACAGTGGCTGGATGGGCAGTGGCACCCGCTGGCCTTTTTCAGTAAGCAGATGTGCCTGCTGGAGCTTAAATACAGTGCGTTCAACCGGGAGCTCCTGGTGGTGTACCTGGCCATCCACCACTTCTGATACTTCTTGGAAGGCAGAACTTTCACCGTTTTTACCAATCACAAGCCCCTTACCCAAGCACTGACTATGGCCAAGGACCTGTGGTTAGCCAGGCAACAGCGCCACCTGTCCTACGTGTCTGAATTAACTGCAGATATCTGGCACCGGGCGGGTAAGGACAATGTAGTCGCAGATGCGCTCTCCCGCCCGGCCATCAGCATGCTACCTCCCGGCCTCAGCTATACACAACTAGTTCAGGCCCAGCAGCACGCCGCTGAAACTCCAGCTCTCCGGACCGCCATCTCAGGTCTCCAGCTCGAGGATATCCAGCTTCCTGACTCCATCCAACCGCTGCTCTGTGACACCTCCACCGGCTCACCACACCTGGTAGTCCCACAGGAGTGGAAGGGTAGGGTCATCAGCTCTATCAACGATATCGTCCACCCCTCAGTAAAGACTACCATGCATGGCGCAACGATTTGTCTAGCATGGTCTCAAGAAGGAGGTGGCAGTGCTAACCTGCAACTGTATCAGTTGCCAGACATCTAAAGTCCACAGGCATTTCGATGAGGCAACGCGAATGTTCCTGCATATCCACGTGGGTGTCGTAGGCCCTTTGCCGGTGTCCAGGAAGTTGCGGTACCTGATTACCATAATGGACAGAGCAACCAGGTGGCCAGAAGCCATCCCGGTCCGTGAGGCATCAGCGGAGACCTGCGCTAGAGCCCTGGTCAGCCAGTGGATCGCTCATTTCGGTGTGCCGGCGTAGATCACGAGCGACAAAGGCGCCCAATTTACATCCTCATTATGATCGCAGTTGGCAAGGCTTTTAGGGATAACACTGCACCACACCACTGCCTACCACCCACCAGAGAGGTTTCACCGACACCCAAAGTCCGCTCTGAAGGCAAGACTTTGCAGCCGACAGGGTGGACAAGTTGCCCTGGGTTCTCCTTGGGATTAGGATGGCGCCCAAGGAGGACCTGCAAGCCTCGTCAGCAGAAATGATTTACGGCGCACCACTCTCCCTGCCAGGCAAATTCTTTGGCCCAGAGGCCGAGATGACTCACAACGAAGGTAGCGGCTTGCGGACCTCTGTAAATGACTGGGCAACCTAAATCGCCACCACCATCGCACCACAACACCTGACCATCCCATCGACTGAAAGATCTGTATGTGGTGCAATTTGTGTTCGTCTGGAGAGGACCACAGAGGGCCCCGCTGCAGCGCCCATACAAAAGGCCATACAAGGTTCTCCGGCGGTCAGGTGGGACTTTTACTTTAGATGTGGGGGGCAGGGAAGAACTGTTTACTGTGGACCGCTTAAAAGCTGCTCATTTGGATTTATCACAGCCGGTGCAGATGACTGTGCCTAAGCGCCGGGGCCGGCTGCCAAAACGACAGGACACATAGCTGGTTCTAGTTGGTGGGGGGGGGCGTTGTGTGGTGGCGCACATCCTCATAGTGAACCGGCCCTGCTGTATCGCCACGTGGCAGGGCAGCCATGGGGAAATGGTGTCATCAGAGGTTTCTCTCTGACTCCAGCATCCCTTCCAGCGCGCACCCTGGGCAGCGATTATGATGTCACAATGCACCAGGTGACTGAGCTCATGCTGCCCTTAAAGGGGCATGCTGAATCTGAATAAAAACAGTCATTAGCGACCATTGATGTGGTTGTAGTGATTTCCTTCAGCTCCTACAATCACCTCAGAATGTCATTTTTGTAGCAGCAGTTACACTGCTCCTGCAATAACACGTACAACCAGACGGGTTGAGCTCAGTGAGCAGACTAGTTTATTGCAGGCTGCTGGGCTGCACTTGTACTCCCAGCCCAGATCTGTCTGAGAATCGTGCTGGGGGACCACGTGACACCCAGGTGACGGCAGCGCCCTCCAGTGCGGGATTCTGAGCCCTGTGCTGGAAGGAAGGGAAACCCCCGACGGCACCATTTTGGCTGGCTGCCCCGCTGTGTGGCTTACAAGCGGGGCTGGTTCGCCTGCCTTGTGGTGAGCTGCCTCACAGACCACCCCCCCCCCCCCCGAACCAGTGCAAATGTCCTTTTTTGCTAGGTGGCCTCCCTTCTTGGGCTGGGCAATGACCATAGGCTCAGTGGGATCGAGGTGCACTGACTTCAGCCTGTCCATAGTAAACATCTCCGACCTGCAACCCATGTCCAGCGTGAACGTCAAGCCGGAACGCTGTACAACCCTGTATGGCTCCTCGTACGGTTGCTGCAGAGGTGCCGCGGTCGGGCCCCGCCAAATGAAAATGAACTCTGCGGAAAGCAGCTCACCAAGAACCTGAGTCGGGCGGGTGCCATGCCTGGATGCCAGTGGTGTTTCGAAGGAGTCCAAGCGTGCCCTGAGGTGAGGAAGTAGCTCATGCAGCAACCGCTGGGGATTGTGAGGTGCATTGACGAACTCATCAGGTAGTGCCAGTGGCGCACCGTAGACCAGCTCAGCTGATGATGTCTGCAGATCTTCCTTGGGAGTGGAGCGGATGCCCAGGAGCACCTAAGGCAGTTCATCCATCCAGTTGGGACCAGTGAGGCGGGCCATGAGTGTCGACTTAAGGTGGCAGAGCAGACATTCGATCAGTCCATTGGCCTGCAGGCAGTAGGCCGTGGTGCGGTGTAGCTGGATCCCCAACCTGTTGGTGAGTTGTGCCCAGAGCACAGATGTGAACTGGGCACCCTGATCACTGGTGAGGTGAGCCAGGACACCAAACCGGGTGACTCAACCATGCAATAGTGCTCGGGAGCAGGAGTTGGTTGAGGCGTCTGACATCGGGATCGCCTCGGGCCAGCGAGTGTTGTGGTCCACCACTGTAAACAGGTAATGGTTTCCCCAGGAAACGGGTAAGGGCCCGACGATGTCCACGTGAATGAGGCTGAACCATTCCCAGACGTGCTCAAAGTCCTGTACGGGTGCCCTGGTGTGCCTATGCACCTTGGACATCTGGCAATGGGTGCATGTTCTGGCACAGCCCGCGATCTGCTTCCGCAGCCCATGCCATACAAACCGTTCTGCCACCATCCGGACCATGGACCTGATGGACGAATGTGAAAGGTCGTGGATGTGACGGAAGACCTGCCTGTGCCACTGCTGGCGAACCACTGGCCGCGGGGTGTCTAAGGAGATATCGCACAGGATGGTACCTTCGCCGCTCGGTGTCAGGAGGTCTCAGAACTGCAGGCCGGTTATGGCAGTCTTGAAGGCCCTCGTCTCCTCATCAGCTTTATGGTCCCGGGGAAGCTGGTCGAAGTTGAGGCCGGGCATCAGCGCGCAGATGACCAGTCGCGAGAGTGCATCAGCAACCACCATTGTCCTTCCCCGCCTTGTGCCGAATGTCGGTGGTAAACTCTGACATGAAGGAGAGGTGACGCTGCTGACGGGCTGACCAGGGATCCTTTGCCATTGCCAGCACCTGAGTGAGGGATTTGTGTTCAGTGAAAATGGTAAAAGTCCTCCCCTCCAAAAAATAGTGGAAATGCCGCACTACCCGGTACATACCCAGTAACTTGCAGTTGAAGGCACTATACTTGTGTTCCAGCGGGCAGAGCAGGCGGCTGAAGAATGCCAGCAGCTTCCAATGTCCATTCACCTGCTGCTCCAGGATGGCACTGATGGCTGCGGCAGAGGCATCGACAGAGAGTGCCATATGCAGGTCGGTGTGTGTGTGGGTGAGCATGGTGGCTTTCGCGAGGGCATCCTTGGTGGCCTTGAATGCAATGCAGGCTTCTGGGTTCCAAGGGAGCATATTGTGCTTGGCTGCTATGAGGGCGAACAATGGCTGCATGATGCGCGCAACTCCCGGGATGAAGCGGTTGTAAAAGTTGATCATACCCGCGAAGTCCTGCTGCCCCTTGAGGCTGTGCAGGCATGGGAACTCCCTGATAGCAGTGACCTTTGCAGCGGCGGGTGATGGTATGGCCCAGGAGCTGCATGGACTCTTTTCCAAACTGGCACTTAGCTGGGTTGATGGTAAGGCCAAAGTCAGCCAGCCGAGAGAAAAGGGCACATAGGTGGGGCTTGTGTTGCGCCCGGTCCTTGCTGGTGACGAGGATGTCATCCAAATAAATAAAGACAAAATCCAAGTCCCTGCCCACAGACTCCATGAGGCGCTGGAAGGTCTGCATGGTGTTCTTGAGCCTTAACGGCATGTGCAGCAATTCAAACAAGCCAAAGGTGGTGATGATGGACGTCTTGGGTATGTCCTCAGGTTGAACTGGGATCTGGTGATATCTGCGCACCAGGTCAACCTTGGAGAAGACCCTCGCACCGTGCAGGTTGGCCTTAAAGTCCTGGATGTGAGGGATGGGGTAACTCTCAGGAATGGTTGCCTTGTTGAGCCGTTGATAGTCTCTGCAGAGATGCCAGCCGCCGGAGGCTTTAGGGACCAGGTGGAGTTGTGAGGCCCATGGGCTGTCAGACCACCGAATGAGCCCCAGCTCCAACAGGTGTGAAATCTCTTCCTTCGATTCCTGGAGCTTGTCAGGCAGGAGCCGGCGTGCCTTGGTGTGAACCGGTGGGCCCTGGGTGGGGATGTGGTGGAAAACTCCCTGGCGTGGCGAGGCAGCGGAGAATTGTAGCTTGAGGAGTGCTGGGAACTCATCCAGGATCTGTTGGAACTCATCTCTGGGCATGCTGATCGTGGCCATCTGCGGTTCCTCTGAGCCAGAGGCGTCGAGGTGAATGGCCTGGAAGGTATGGGCATCCACCAGGTGCCTACCTCGAATGTCCACCAGAAGTCCGTGTGCAAGGAGGAAGTCTGCACCCAGGATGGCAGTCGGGAGGGAAATTCCGTTGACCGATCTGGAAGTGGACTGTCTTGTCTCCATGTGTCCGGAATGCTGTTGCGTTGGCTGCACGGAGGGGAGGTCAACGAGGTCGGTTCCTGGATTCGATGGCCATGGCTGGGATGACGCTGATCTGGGCTCCAGTGTCAACAAGGAACCGCTGGCCGCTGACTGCATCCCTCAGGTAGAGAAGGCCATCTGCCGCAGCCATTAACAGCGGCCAGCCTGGTCATTTCACTGGAACGAGCAGGGTTGATGACACTTCCGAGCCTTGGCTCCCCAGCACTGGTGGTAGAAGCAGAGGCCTGAAGCGGATGCTGTGGCCTTGGTTATGCTCTTTGGGGCCCCTGCAGGGGCTGGGTGCTCTACCACAGCACTAGGGGAGGGCTCAGGGTGGTCGTGCCAATGCCTCGTGACCTGCTTGACCACTAAGCCTTCTGAGAATCGTGCAAGCCATAGCTCTTGGGCCTACTGGGTGACCTTCCTTAGATCGGTGAAGCTCTCCTGGACCAGCAGCATCTGGATGTCCCCTGGCATATGTTCAAGGAAGATGCGCTCGAAGAGTGGGCAGTTGGTGTGCTCACCCATGAGCGCGAGCATCTCATCCATCAGTTCCATCAGGGACCTGTCCCCCAGGGCTTTGAGGTGCAGCATCCGAGCGCCATACTGGTGTCTGGATAGTCCGAGGGACCCGGTAAGCACTCGCTTGATGGTCTCGTATTTGTCCTCGACAGGTGGGTGCTGAACAAGGTGCATCATGCGTCTGGCGGTGGCCTGGTCCAGGGCAGTGACCACGAGGTAGAATTTGGTCGTGTCAGACAAAATCTGGCGGAGGTGAAACTGGACCTCTGAATGGCTGAACCAGGTCATTGTTTTCAATAATCTATGATTATTTAACATGCATTCAAGCCATTACCAGCACAATTAGGCCTGACAAGTATTACCCTGAGACAAAATGGAAGCTGGTTTGAAAGTGAATATTGTGCATGTTAGAAAATGAAATAAAAACAAAGTGTTGGAAATACTTGTTAGGTAGCACATGCAGAGAGTGATTAAAACAAATCTCTCACATTGATGACAATTACCTGGTTTGGATAGAAATGAGATCCCCCAGGAACAAAGTTCTATTGCAGATTACCTAATGGTGCAATATATTGCTGACATTAGCCGCTTTCAGGTGCATTCTCTGCCAAGAATGTGCCTGCAGAAGCAGATTCAGACCTGTGGAATGGTCATTCAGGTGGCAGCGCTGAAAGTGCAGTGCTGGACACCTGAAAGGAACAGCTGCACGGGAGGCACCTCGGAGCGCACTCCGTCTCCTGTCCCTTCGGGCAGTCAGGGTTGGGGCGGCTGGTGCGGGCTGTCAGAGCTGGGGCGGCCGTCATGGGCTGTCAGCCCTGTGTCGATGCCCACATTGATCCCACTGCCCTGCTCTCTCTCCGCAGCCTGTGTCGGTCCCTACACTGATCCCACTGCCCCATGCTCTCCCCACAGCCCTGTATCAGTCCCCACACTGTTCCCATTGGGCCGCGCTCTCTCTACAGCCTATGTCGGTCCCCACACTGATCCCACTGCCCCATGCTCTCCTCACAGCTCTGTGTCGGTCCCCACATTGATCCCACTGCCCCGTTCTCTTCCCACAGCCCTATGTCAGTCCCCAAACTGATCCCACTGCTCTGCTCTCTCCCTATAGCCCCATGTTGGTCCCCACACTTATCCCACTGCTCATCCTGCGCTGGCTGCCCCAGCATCCTGCGCCGGCCAGCCCAGTGCTGACAGCCCGCGCCGCCCGCCCCAGCGCTGACAGCCTGCACCAGCTGTCCCTGCCCTGATGTCCCACGCCGGGGGGCAGGGACAGCGGGGAGGGGGGCTGTCAGCCACTCACCAGTTGATTGTCATCCCTTTAGCAGCCGCTTTCAGGCGGCTGCATTCAGGTGCCAGGGGGACCTCAGTGCTCCAGAAATTATCCGTCCCGGAAGAGGGTTACGAAGTGCACTTCATAGCCGCCTCCTGCGCTTTCAGGTGGCTTCCCGGCAGCCGCATAGAGGTCAAATATGCAGCTTTACATTGGGGTATTTTGGCCACCTGAAAGTGCCTATTGAGTTTAATTTTATATTGAAAATATGTTAAAAATTAGCAGAGTTGGCAATGCACTAAATGCTCAATAGAGTATTAATGTTTTTCAATGGAACTGAATTTTGGAAATGGTTTAATTTTTTCATCTTTAGATATTCTTACTTCACTAAAGAATTCAGGAAAAGTATCTCCTCTTTTTAAAAAAAAAAATGGGTCAATATGCCGAATTTGGCACCTCTTGGAATGACTAGGAAAATAAGTATATTTATATATGTATTTAAAGAGGAAAATAAGAAATAATTTACAGTTAACATAAGATTAAATGATGTGGTTGGAAACCTGAGTGCATCATGAATGCTCAAAAAGCATATTTGTCTTCTGTAAATTGTTTTTAGTAGAGATGTATAATTTTCATACTTTGAACTGCATTAAATTCGATCATAGATGACAAAATGGATTATTGTGCGTATTTTGCTATATGAATAAAAAATAACCCAGTTTACAAGCTTGCTTTTGTGATACATATTCAGTCTATTTTTAAGATGTTAAACATAATTTTGATGTTTTATGGAACATATGATCATTATCTTCACAAGTAAGGTTTACAGGTTCACTTGCCACACAAACTAAATTTATTGGATTCTGACAATTATGTCATCTAGAATGTTATGGTAATGTTGTCCAATTTTCCTAAAAAATGCAAGTTATTAAGTCTGACGTGGCTCAAATGATAAAAGTACACTGCTCCTTTGTTTGGAGTTCACACTATCTGATCAGCTAAAACAAGTTTGACAAATGTACCTTTGTATTCATGTTCCAGTGTATCACATGACAAGAAGCAAATATATATCTTCAGGTAACTGAGTACAGCGAACTCCTTTTAAAGGAATTCTCCAGCTATATTTTCGTTTCTATATGAATAGAGTTTTATGATATAATGTTTCAGATCTGTTTGTTTTCTTTTAAAACTAAGGTAGGATGATATGAAATGTCAAAATACATCATGAAGTCAGTTGCACATCATTAATTTAAGCAAAACTTGCAACAAATCTGAAACAAAACAAGGTATGACGAAGGTTTTTTTTCCAAATACAGTTGTTTTTTGACCTCAATAATGGTAATATAGATTTTAGGTGACAGTGAAATTGGGCATTGCTGGTTGATACCCTTTTTATACCTCTTCTTGTTTCCATGAGCTAAAATGCTATTGGACACAGTTACAGTGAAAATTGTTTGAACCTTTTGGCTTGTAAATAATTCATCTTGAACTTTCCTCGGTCTAAAATATTTTAAATAAGTGACAACTTGCCTTATTTCATTGCAGTGTATTGTGAAACATGGTGTCGAGAAACCAGTTTGAGCACAAGAGTACAATTCCTTTAGAATTGCATCTTTTTGTTAACCCAGATTCTGATCTGGACAAAAAGCCATTATAAAGTATTTTTGACTAAGGTCAAAACCCAATGCTTTTCTATTTACACAATCTGAAAGACAGGAAGAGGAAAAATTTCTTTAATTTCTTCAAGTTCTGGTATTTAATGACATCATAGCTTAAAATCAAAATCAATTTTAGTTTAACATTCTCAATTAATGTTGCATCATTTCTAGAGGATTTCCAAATTTCCACCACTCCTTTAACTGTAGAAATGTTTCTAATAGTCAGGGTTCTAATCTTTAATCTCTGCCTCCTTGTCCTTCTAACTCAAACCACCAGTAATAAGCCTGGGAAAGATTTTGTGCCAGCATATGATTTTTTTTGCAGAACACAGAAGAGAATTGACATATAAAATTCAGCTTTGAGTACAATCTTAGTGCAAGTTGAAATTTTACTTTGCAGGCTTCTGTGTACTTAATATGCATTTAAGACTTGGGCAGACTGCAATGACTTCAATCATAGGTGTAGGTTAGGTGTGGTTTTTGTAACGTTGGACATGGTTCTACAGTGTGGACATGGCTTATGTGACAAGAAACCGAACAAGTCAAAAACTAGAACCCACGCTTTCTGATCATCAGCCCTATATGATTTTAATACAATAACTAAGATACGCAAACTTCCCCCAAATTATTTTACTATCCCTCTTTGCTGTTCATTCCAATCTGGCTCAGTACTTGAAACAATGATTCTGACTGACACTCAAAACCATTATGCTGTGTAATCCCAGAACACAGAAATTATGTAAAGTTAATACATGCAATCACTCAAAAGATCAATGAACCATTGTACTTGTGTGCAGAATACTTTGTGTTGTGTAACAGACTGTAGCAAAAAGCGAAGAAGGTGTGGGCGCATCTATAGAATACTGAGACAGTTTTATTAAATGATACAGTTGTCTTGGAGATTCATGGGATTCTTTATTTAAGAGGTGCATGGATTCTGAGTCATTAATAATTAATAATTAATACTGAAATAGACAGCTCCAAGAAAAGTGCAGAGAACAAAACAAAGGACTCTACATCACCTTTGTTGACCTCACCAAAGCCTTCGACACCGTGAGCAGGAAAGGGCTTTGGCAAATACTAGAGCGCATCGGATGTCCCCCAAAGTTCCTCAACATGATTATCCAACTGCACGAAAACCAACAAGGTCGGGTCAGATACAGCAATGAGCTCTCTGAACCCTTCTCCATTAACAATGGCGTGAAGCAAGGCTGTGTTCTCGCACCAACCCTCTTTTCAATCTTCTTCAGCATGATGCTGAACCAAGCCATGAAAGACCCCAACAATGAAGACGCTGTTTACATCCGGTACCGCACGGATGGCAGTCTCTTCAATCTGAGGCGCCTGCAAGCTCACACCAAGACACAAGAGAAACTTGTCCGTGAACTACTCTTTGCAGATGATGCCGCTTTAGTTGCCCATTCAGAGCCAGCTCTTCAGCGCTTGACGTCCTGCTTTGCGGAAACTGCCAAAATGTTTGGCCTGGAAGTCAGCCTGAAGAAAACTGAGGTCCTCCATCAGCCAGCTCCCCACCATGACTACCAGCCCCCCCACATCTCCATCGGGCACACAAAACTCAAAACGGTCAACCAGTTTACCTATCTCGGCTGCACCATTTCATCAGATGCAAGGATCGACAATGAGATAGACAACAGACTCGCCAAGGCAAATAGTGCCTTTGGAAGACTACACAAAAGAGTCTGGAAAAACAACCAACTGAAAAACCTCACAAAGATAAGCGTATACAGAGCCGTTGTCATACCCACACTCCTGTTCGGCTCCGAATCATGGGTCCTCTACCGGCACCACCTACGGCTCCTAGAACGCTTCCACCAGCGTTGTCTCCGCTCCATCCTCAACATCCATTGGAGCGCTCACACCCCTAACGTCGAGGTACTCGAGATGGCAGAGGTCGACAGCATCGAGTCCACGCTGCTGAAGATCCAGCTGCGCTGGATGGGTCACGTCTCCAGAATGGAGGACCATCGCCTTCCCAAGATCGTATTATATGGCGAGCTCTCCACTGGCCACCGTGACAGAGGTGCACCAAAGAAAAGGTACAAGGACTGCCTAAAGAAATCTCTTGGTGCCTGCCACATTGACCACCGCCAGTGGGCTGATAACGCCTCAAACCGTGCATCTTGGCGCCTCACAGTTTGGCGGGCAGCAGCCTCCTTTGAAAAAGACCGCAGAGCCCACCTCACTGACAAAAGGCAAAGGAGGAAAAACCCAACACCCAACCCCAACCAACCAATTTTCCCTTGCAACCGCTGCAATCGTGTCTGCCTGTCCCGCATCGGACTGGTCAGCCACAAACGAGCCTGCAGCTGACGTGGACTTTTTACCCCCTCCATAAATCTTCGTCCGCGAAGCCAAGCCAAAGAGAAGAGATACATTTTTGGAATCCAGCAGGAAAGTAGAGTTGTTCGGAAATGTCAGATCATCCTTATTGTTGTCGAAGAGAAATTGAGGATTAAACTTTCCTGTGGTGTACTCCCATCCTTATTTCTTGCAATCCAACATCAGTCCTTTATTGTGTGTGATCATACTAGTGTGAATGAGGTCTCCAGCATCAGTTTAGGATCTGTCTTTTTTCAATGTTAAACTTTTCGTCCATTTCTTTTCTCTCGAGTCCCACCATCAGTTCCCATTAATTCTCAGAAAGTTCAATTAAATAATCTTTGAAGTGCCACAGAATGCAATTTTAGTTTATACCCTCCTAATAATTTAATCATTAAAGTCCAGGTATGATTTTGATAATTACTCTTGCTTTCTCTCCCAGACCTATATTTTATCATATTGCTCAAAACTTCTCCCTTTACTACAGTATCATCTAATCAAAATTAACCAAGAAAAAAGTACTCTGCTATATAATGATTAATGAATAAATAATTGACAGATTTTCTTCTATCACTTCTCAATCCATCTTACTTTGGAAGTAGATATCCATCTCCTTGTTCTCCAGTATTACTATGTTTCTTTGGCTTGGCTTCGCGGACGAAGATTTATGGAGGCGTAATGTCCACGTCAGCTGCAGGCTCGTTTGTGGCTGACAAGTTCGATGCGGGACAGGCAGACACGGTTGCAGCGGTTGCAAGGGAAAATTGGTTGGTTGGGGTTGGGTGTTGGGTTTTTCCTCCTTTGTCTTTTGACAGTGAGGTGGGCTCTGCGGACTTCTTCAAAGGAGGTTGCTGCCCGCCAAACTGTGAGGCGCCAAGATGCACAGTTTGAGGCGATATCAGTCCACTGGCGGTGGTCAATGTGGCAGGCACCAAGAGATTTCTTTAGGCAGTCCTTGTACCTCTTCTTTGGCACACCTCTGCTTCAGTGGCCACTGGAGAGCTCGCCATATAACACGATCTTGGGAAGGCGATGGTCCTCCATTCTGGAGACGTGACCTACCCAGCGCAGTTTGATCTTCAGCAGTGTGGATTCGATGCTGTCGGCCTCTGCTATCTCGAGTACTTTGATGTTGGAGATGAAGTCGTTCCAATGAATGTTGAGGATGGAGCGGAGTCAACGCTGGTGGAAGCGTTCCAGGACCCGTAGGTGATGCCGGTAAAGGACCCATGATTAGGAGCCAAACAGGAGTGTGGGTATGACAACGGCTCTGTATATGCTAATCTTTGTAAGGTTTTTGTGTAGTCTTCCAAAGGCGTTATTTGCCTTGGCGAGTCTGTTGTCTATCTCGTTGTCGATCCTTGCATCCGATGAAATGGTGCAGCCGAGATAGGTAAACTGGTTGACCATTTTGAGTTTTGTGTGCCCGATGGAGATGTGGAGGGGGGGCGGGTGGTGCTGTTGGAGGACCTCAGTTTTCTTCAGGCTAACATTTTGGCAGTTTCCGCAAAACAGGACATCAAGCGCTGAAGAGCTGGCTCTGAATGGGCAACTAAAGCGGCATCGTCTGAAAAGAGTAGTTCACGGACAAGTTGCTCTTGTGTCTTGGTGTGAGCTTGCAGGCGCCTCAGATTGAAGAGACTGCCATCCGTGCAGTACCGGATGTAAACAGCTTCTTCATTGTTGAGGTCTTTCATGGCTTGTTTCAGCATCATGCTGAAGAAGATTGAAAAGAGGGTTGGTGCAAGAATGCAGCCTTGCTTCACGCCATTGTTAATGGAGAAGGGTTCAGAGAGCTCATTGCTGTATCTGACCCGACCTTGTTGGTTTTTGTGCAGTTGGATAACCATGTTGAGGAACTTTGGGGGGCATCCGATGCGCTCTAGTATTTGCCAAAGCCCTTTCCTGCTCACGGTGTCGAAGGCTTTGGTGAGGTCAACAAAGGTGATGTAGAGTCTTTTGTTTTGTTCTCTGCACTTTTCTTGGAGCTGTCTGAGGGCAAAGACCATGTCAGTAGTTCCTCTGTTTGCGCGAAAGCCACACTGTGATTCTGGGAGAACATTTTCAGCGACACTAGGTATTATTCTATTTAGGAGAACCCTAGCGAAGATTTTGCTTGCAATGGAGAGCAGCGTGATTCCCCTGTAGTTTGAGCAGTCTGATTTCTCGCCTTTGTTTTTGTACAGGGTGATGATGATGGCATCACGAAGGTCCTGAGGCAGCTTTCCTTGGTCCCAGCAGAGCTTAAAAAACTCATGCAGTTTGGCATGCAGAGTTTTGCCACCAGCCTTCCAGATCTCTGGGGGGATTCCATCCATACCTGCTGCTTTGCCACTTTTCGGTTGTTCAATTGCCTTGTATGTCTCTTCCTGGGTGAGGACCTCATCCAGCTCTAGCCTTAAGGGCTGTTGAGGGAGCTATTACTTTGTTAATAGCAACAATATTACACTGTCATCAACCTGGGTTTGAATCCAGTTCTGTCTGTAAGGCATTTATAAGTTTTATTGCGACTTTCCTGGATTTTTGCTGAGTTCTCTGATTTCCTCCCATCCTCCAAAACACATAGAGTTGGAAGGTTAATTGGGTGGCACAGGTTCCAATGGCCAGAACCGGGTTCCATTGTGTTATAAATAACATGTAAATTTGAATTGTACTGTAGATATAAACACCAGGATTATATCAATCTTTAGATAATGTTCATTTACTGTTTTCTTGCTTACTTTTTTCACATCATCTGGAAAAATTGAACACATGGCTGACCCTAACTCCACCTAGGATATTTATAAATATAATGAATAGTTGTGATCCATCACAACTCCTTGCACGATTCATGCCAATTGGAATTTTCAACACATTTACTTACCGTCTCCTGCCACTCAACCAATTTCACAGCCATGTCAATGAAATGTTTTTAATTTTGCAAAACTTTAACTTTAACTTGCAAGACATTTTGTCAAATGCCTTATGGTATTATGGTATTCCATCCAAGCAATATTCCACTACTTCAGTCACCTCAAACAGGTTCATCTAGTATGACAGCCATTTGCTAATTCTTCTAAGTACACAAGATCTCGCCTCAGGTTGACGAACATCGTAATGATTTTGGCTGTGTACCGCAAATAGTATTGAAGATTAATTTGCTGAATTGTTCAGATATTGCTTCTTAGTGTTCCTTCAGTTTTGGATCACCTTCAGAATTAAAGTAATAATTTTAGGCCCCTGGTGTAAAATCTGTAAATCTATGTTCGATTATGAAATTTGCTTATTAGATCTGCAGTGGAGAGTTAATTTGATATCAAGCCTCAATTGCAAGCTTTGCTACCATCCAGATAATGATAGTGTAATGATGTTAGAAAATTGGAAAACAAAAGTACCAGGAGATATTCATAAGTGATATGACATACACCCCAAATCAATGTGTGTGTATTTCTAGCATAATGAAGAGCATAAACAAAATTCACAGACCTTAGTGTATTTATGGCTTCCGCTGTTGAAGGTTTATATTTTCAACACATATAAGACTTTTCACATCTATCTTTTGAAACTTTCAAGTTTCCTCATTGACTATATAATAGTAATCTGGTCTCAGTGATATGAAAAGACCAATAGGGTTTTAACTATGGTATTTTGATAATGAACCAAATTGGGATGCAATCCTAAATTAGGAGAAGTCTGTCATCCTCATTAAAGGAAAAGGTAAAATCACAGATTGGAATACGTCATCTCTCCAGAAGGAGAGATGGCATGGGGAACTTCGTAGCTGTATCCTACTGCTATCCAGTGCCATGCACAGTATTCAAAATCAGAGGTTTTGGGAAATATGGCACCCATATTTGCAAAGTGTGAGTATGAATATTTAACAGACTCTCTGAAGACTCCATCTCTTGATTACATCCAGCATTATTATTATTAAAAACTTTACGATATATAGTTTATCCCCTTGACATTCTCTAGTCTTTCTTTTTTTTAGGGGGGGAGAGGGCTTAGGGAGGAGGGAGGGAGGGGGGATTTTGTAGACCATGTGTAATTTTTGAAATCTTTTAAGTGATGGAATGTGTTTACTGTTGTGGTTTGAAAATATATTTTTAAAAATCATATTGTAATACTTTTCACAGACAAGTATGACATCTAACAGTACTAATTCTAAAGTGGAATTCATTTAAGGGCATAAGAAATAGGAGCAGGATTAAGTCATCTGTCCCATCAAACCTGCTCCACACTTCAATTTGATCATGGCTGTCCTAGCTGTGGACTCAGTTCAACCACCCATCTGTTCCCTGTAACCCTTTACTGCAATATTACTCAAAGACCCTTGGGTACATGTGGCTTAGGTGCATTTAATGTGACAACCTCCACTCCTTCATTGGATAGTGAATTGTATAGATTCACTAGTCTTTGGGAGAAGCAGTTCCCTCTTTATCTGCATTCTAAATCTTCTACCTTAAAACTTCAAGCAATGTCCTCTACTTCTAGTTAGGTCTACCTTCAAAGGGGTCAGGTATAAAATGTTGGTTACCCTCTGCTTCCTATAGATGTTGCATGAATGCTTAGTTTCTCCATCCCATTTGGCTATTGTACTCGATCTCAGCAGCTGCAGACTTTCTTGCTTAACTCGACAAAATAACATTGAATCTTCATAGCTTAATCTTATGCTCACAGGCACATACCACAGCTTGCACATATTAACAGCTATTCAACCATAACAGCTTCATTATTCAGAACACTTTGGATCATACTCCATGAAACATTTCTCATCTTGTAGATTCTTATGGTGCATTACCAGAGGCAGCAACAGTTGACCAGGGCAGACATGACTGCACCATACAACTACTTAACTCGCTCATCCCACCCTCACAATGAGGAAATGACTGCCTTCATTAAAGCAGCAGCCCAGCAGGGACAGTGGCGTGGTTCTCAGACTTGACTCTTCTCACATTCTACTTCTGAATCTGAAGCTGCTGATTACCCCACCATCTTCCCTGCATCTGCCATCCAGGAAGAAGAAGACAGGGGAGCAACAAAGATTTCATGGAACATGAAAATATCTCTCAATATCTGAGATCCCAGTACTATCATTCTTCAAATGCCCTTGATGTTGCTTGGTTAACTGGTTATCTCAACCTGCTGCCATATCTGTTAAGCTGATGCTATCCAACATCAGTTGTTCCAGTCTCGATCTGCACTAAATCAGCCAACAAGGACTCGTGCTTCTTTCTTTTTCAATGTTTTTTTATTGATTTTAATATAATATGAAACATACACGGAGAAAATAAGGATACATGATTGACAAGATTATAATATACAACAACCAATGAAAAATAAATGTCTTTAGTTTCCCATACAAAGTAAAAAAAAAAATTCACATTATACTAAAGCCCCCTGTACTAATCTGTTCTCAGCACCAGGCAACAACTACCTTCCACCAGACATGCTGCAGCTTCTGCTATTACATTAGGCAACCAGAACGAGTGACTGCATGCATGAGGGAATTTATAGACATCATTCATTGTTGTATCAGTGGCCTTAAAACTCACAGGGTCATGGTGAAGGAGTATTTCTCTAAATGGAGGTTTATGACCACAGGGACCAATGCTGAAGCCTCTGATGTTGGTGGTCTGGTTAGTAGATTTGCTGACCACAAAAATTGGAGGAGTTGTAGATTCTGAGAAAGTTTATCAAATAGCACAAGAGAAAGACCAGTGGGAAAGTTGGGCAGAGAAGTGGCAGATGGAGATTAATCCTGACAAGTATGAATGCATTGAACTTCAAAAGCTCAAATTAAAGCAGAAAATATAGGATCTAAGAATATAGGAAAGTTAGGATCCTTCACACCATTGGTGTACAGAAAGTGGCAATAGGTAGGGAGATTAAAAAAGGTGACTGGCATGCTTGTCTTCATTGGTCAGGGGTATGTTGGCAACTCATGGTGCAGCTGCACAAAATGATGGTTAGTCTACATTTGAAGTATTATGTGCAGTTACATGTGTCACATAATAAGAAAGACGTGGAGGCTTTGAAGTGAGTGGATAAAACATTCACCAGGATGTTACCTGGATTTGAGTGTTTAAGGAAGGAGAAGAGGTTAGACAAACTTGTACTGTTTTCTTAAGCTTGAGGGGTGACCTGATAAAAGTATATACAATTATAAAAGGCATAGATAGGGTAGAAAGTGAATGTATTTTTTTTAAAGAGGGAAATATCAAATACTAAAGGTCTTTGCTTTAAGTTGAAAGAGGAAAGTGTAAAAGATAATTTGGAGGCAGGTTGTTTTACGCAGGGAGTGATGAGTGACTGGAATGCGCTGCCAGGAGAGGTTCTGGGTGCAGATACAACAACAAAATTTAAGATGCATTGAGATAAGTACATCAATAGGCAGTGAATGAAGGGTCATATTCCTTATGCAGGGAGAGAGGATTGCTTGATATGGCATCGCTTTGGAGGCTCGTAGAGATGACGATGAGAGTTTATTTTCAAATTGCATAGATACAATGTACAGATTCACTGAAATTCTTGTTCGCTGCAGCTACGCAGATTAGTAAAACAAACAATAAGTATAAATTAGTGCATGAGGGGTGACCAATAAAATCCACAATAAATATAGAAGGATAGATATATATTCACAGTTGCAGTTAGTGCAAAAAAAAAACAGATAAGTTTTAAAAGTGCAGATATCTTTGGATGTCCTCGTGTGGTAATTTGGGGAGGTTCAAATACCTGATTGCTTTTGATTTAAAAAAATGCTCACAAAACTAGCACAACATAGAAAATACTCAGCAGGTCAGGTAGCATCCATGGAAATCAATACTTCAGTCCACAACGCTTCATCAGGATAAGCAATGGCAGAAGTCTGAATAAAGGGTGATGGGGGGGTTGGGAGAAGAGCATGGCCTGGCAGGTGATGAATGAATAGACGCAAGAGGGGGATGAAATGGGATCAAAGTAACACACTAAGAGGTGAGAGGAGGAAAAGGCTGAGGAAGATGCACTCTGACAGGCAGAAGGGAAGGGGTGGGGAGCTGGAGGAAGGGTAATGGACAGAAAGAAAGGGCAGGGGAATTTTTGGCAGGTCAGAATTCTTGGCATCAATTCTGTTGAGTACTGCTGGAATCTTCCAGAGATTTCTCGGCAACAGAGACAATCTAGGAGAATAGCTTGTGCTGGAAATATTTTTTTCACACGTGTTCTTTGACAAAACAGACCTTGACTTTGCTAAGCTGGTAGAGAAAGAAGATGAGAAGCAGAAGTCTAAAAGCCACATTGAAAGCTCAGAGTCCTGGCCACATAGTCATAGTTATACAATAGTTATACATTGTTATGATTCTTTTATTCTAAAAGCCACATTGAAAGCTCAGAGTCCTGGCCACATAGTCATAGTTATACAATAGTTATACATTGTTATGATTCTTTTATTGCAATAAAGAAACTTGGATTCTTTTAAAACAACTATACTTTATTAGCAATAGAATTCATTCACGACCATGTGGAGGCATCCATCTTGAATCCAACCCAAACTGCAATAAGCTAGTCTCTGACTCTAGTGGTCAGGAGGATCACCAGCACTCTATCATTACATCCCCGTGTACTGTTTAATCTAACAACGTGACACACTAATACAGCATTCATTTTAATTTAATGTTCAGCACAAACATTTTAAGTGTGTAGTTCTTTATCTTTCAGAGATTCAGAGAGTCAGGTGCTTTGATAACAAGAGGCCATGAGTTAAGGGTCAGGGGGCAACACTTTAGTAGAAATATTAGAGGTGGCCTTTTCACTCAGCGAGTAGTGGCAGAACAGAATGAACTTCCGAATGAGATAGTTGTGTCATGGTCCTTTCTGTCATTTAAGAGAAGGTTGGATGTGTACATGGAGGTGAGGGGGTTGGAAATTTATTGGCGGTGAGCGGGAGATTTGTGCTAGTGGAGTTGTTCTAGTGAACCTGTGCGGACTTGAAAGGCTGACATGGCCTGTTTCCGCTCCGTATATGGTTATATGTATGGATCTTCTTAACACAGGTGCTTGTGCTGACTTTGCCCTGGTAGTGTTTCCTCTGTACCTGTGCAGGCTGGATCTTCTGCATTTGTCTCTTCCTGCAGTGTCTTTTGCATTTTCAGCAGGCTCTTTCATTTATTTCTCAGTATTTAACTATCCTCTGTTCTGACAGTGTAGGATCTTGGATTTACTTCCTCCCAAACAGTAGCCTTTTTGTCCCAAGTGTTGGAATCTCTGAGTCTCACTGTGTCATAGATTCTTGGTGACTTGTCATAGTTTGCTTTTTGTCTCAATTGCAGATACTTTTGTTTCCATTTGACATCTTCAGCATCTCTTGTTTGGGTTTGCAGAGTAGAGAAATGTGGTGTGTAGTCTACGTCCCATCAGAAGCTTAGCGGGTGACATGCCATGTTCTTGGGTTTAATGCCAATTCCATTAAAAAAAGTATCAAAGCTCTCTCCCTGCTGCTCCATGCATGAGCAAAACACTTACCTCTCAAACATTTCATTTTTATTTGGTGAACAGTGTTCATCAAACATGTTGTTAACATTGTCCAATTTGCCCTAGTCTTCTACCTTGGCAAAAACAAATGTATTGAAAGCCTCTAGTGCTTGAGGTCTCACTATAGAAATAGCAGTGCAATTCTCCATGCATTAGGTTTGCTATTGAGTCCATTAGCTTGCAGGTACAGAATGAATCTTTGTTTGAACAACCTCCACTCATGGTTGTCATTCTGATCCAATTTACAGCATCAGGAGTTTTACACTCTCCATATCTATGCTGATAATGACTGATTATCACTCCTGGTAACATGCACACTCCTGGTGTTTTCTCTACTTCATTGGCATGGTAGTGCAGGAAGATTATAAAGCAACAGAAACTGAATAGCCAAGCATGAACAGAGTCGAGCAGGATAAGTGGACAGTGTCATTGCATGCAAATGGAACAAATATTCCCTTTGAGCTGGCCACAGGAGCAAAGATCAAGTTGATCTGAGTGCAACATCAGGACAATGAAGATAAAGCCATGCATCCATGCAAATCCTGTACAGCTCAAAGCCTACAATGGACAGAACATTGACATGAAAGATGCATGTAAGCTCAAGGTTAAAGATAAGGAGCACTACCTCAAGTTTACAATATTCCTAGATGGACATGAATCTCTGCTTGATGACAAAGCATGTAAAAACTTATATCTAGTCAAGAGGGTGTAACACATTAACAGCACCAATGCACAGAATAGTGCAGCGGAAATACTGGATCAATTTCCTAACATCTTCAAGGAGTTTGGAGTTCTACCATTCACCTATAAGATACAGTTAAAGGAGAATCACAAGCAATCTATCATTATATATATCATAGAAACAGGCTTTCTGGCCTAACTAATCGATTCTGACCCAATAGCCTATCTGAACTAATCTCACTTGCTAACATTTGGCGAATATCCTTCTAAACCTTTCCTAACCATGTATCAGTCCAAAATTTTTAAAAA
This sequence comes from Narcine bancroftii, assembly GCF_036971445.1. Classification (NCBI taxonomy): domain Eukaryota; kingdom Metazoa; phylum Chordata; class Chondrichthyes; order Torpediniformes; family Narcinidae; genus Narcine; species Narcine bancroftii. The sequence continues at coordinate 402,434,247 of NC_091469.1, forward strand.
TGTCATAATTGTACCCTCCTTTACCATTTTCTCTAGCAGCTTGTCCCTTACACCTGCCATCCTTTGTGTGAAAAAGTTCACCCTCAGGTCCCTTTTAAATATTCCCTCATCCCCCTCCTTAAACATATTCCCTTTAACATTGGCCTTTCCTACTCTCAGAAGTCTACCTTATCTACATCCCTCAAGATTTTATGTATTTCTATAAGGTCATCCCACAACCTCCTGTGTCAAAGGCTATGTAACTTTTCCTTATAGCTCCAGTCCTGGAAAAATCTAGTGCATTTTATTTCAAGCTTAATGAACTTCTTCTATAATTATGTGACCAGAATTCCAAATGTGGTCGTTACCAAGTCAAATCAAATCATTGTTCATTGCCAACTGATTGCACAAGTTGAACCCGACAAAAAAATGTTCTTCTGTCTTTAGTGCAAAATACTCAGACACAAAAGACAAACAATGCAAAAGCAGGACAAGTATTCCTATGTGCAAATAATTAAAAAAAAATTGTTTTGTAAATATTAGAGCCATGATGGTTAATGTGAGGAGTTCCTTTGATCATTCAGCTTTCTCACTACTCATGGGAAGAAGCTGTTCCTCAGCCTGGTGGTGCTGGCTCTGATACTCCTGTATCTCTTCCCTGAAGAGAGCAGCTGAAAGATGCTGTGTGCAGGGTAGAAGGGGTCCTCAATGATTTTCAGCACCCTCTTCAGATAATGGGTGGGGGAAGGGAGAACAACTGTAATATGATGCCCTAACTCCTGTATTCAATGTCCAGATTGAAGAAGGCAAGCATGTGAAACATTACCCCTAGTTTGACTTACCAATGCACTAATCCAAATTAAACTCCATCTGCCATTCCTTGCCCCAAACTCAAGATTTTATTTGTTCAAAATTTGGTTGTAGCTGCAGGTATCTGTCTTTGAAGGAATTTATTCCAAATGGATTGCTAGGATATGCTAGACATTGTGTTGGTTGGTGGAAATGGATCTTGGGGGTAGGTTTGCAACATGAAGCAACAGCTTTTATAACTCCTTTCATTCTCTCCGCTCTCAAAATGCCAGTGTTCTGTTGCTGTTTGTCAGACAACCAGTCCATTGCAAACATGAAGCGCAGGAGATTTTCAGGCTCTGTTCCCAACTAAAGCTCAGGTACAAGAACTATTCCTACAACTCCTAGCCTCTTGCTAGAAGTTCTTCTTACCCTTGTCCAGCACTTTTTCTTCCTCTGCTTGGCCCCTTTTATTCTCCCATTGATGCTGCACTACAAAAAAATTCCAAACTGTAAAAGAGTGTCTGAGAGCACCTGCGCAGAAAGTTAGAAGCCAGCAAGCAGCATCTCAGAACCTGTACTAACAGCCAGAAGGGGTTGTCAAGTAAATGGTTGATCACCCTGTTTCCAGACATTGACACTTTACTTATCTGATGAAAGGACAATGAGGGACAGCTTTCTTTATTGTTGACTCATTGAAATCTAACCTCGAATAACAGAACCATAAAACATATGGTGCAGAGGATCCTCTTTAGTCATCATGTATATGCCAGCAAAAATAAGGCTGATCTCACTTCTCAGTTCTGGGTGCAGAGCCTTACAGGTTATGACACTCAAGTGCTCATCCAAGTACACTTTCTAGTAATCTGTAGTTCTAGAGCACGGAGACAGAACCCTTCAGCTCAACATCCATGCTGACCAAACTGGTTTCATTTGCTTGAGTTTGGCCCATATCTATCTGAACTTTGATTTGATGATTTGGAACAGAAATCAGAAAAATATTCTTCACTGAGAAAGCAGTCAATCTTTAATATTCTCCAACAAAGTGGGCTGTAAAATTCAGTCACTATTTAAATTCAGGACAGTGATTGAGATGGGATTAATTCATCCAGGAAACTGGTGCTAATTAAAAAAAAATCATCCATTGTCTTATTGAATAACAGAGTAGCAGAATCATCTACTTCTGCTTTGATTTTTTGAGTGTTTACTACTCAGTGAGAGAAACCTTGTTCACTCAATCACAGATCTCATAAATTTATACTGTCAAATTTAATCTCATAACTTTAAAAATACCCTACCTTGACAGTCTCTTCACATAATTTGTGCAATTGAATTTCTAAGCCCAAATCTCATTTGTAATATATTCCTTTAAAGTTATATCGAAGGAAATAATCTGATCACCTCCCTGCTTTAGCTTTCTGCTACTGGTCACAGGTTGTGCCTCATAGATTTTTGCTCAGATTCTTCCCTCAAATTTATGCCTTTTGTAAGAAAAATAAGGGGTAATGAGCTGTAAAGTTGGGATTGGGTAGATTGATAGTGGAGAGGGTTTATGTAGGTCAGCATAACAACATAATCTGTACTCTTCTATGTTCTATGAATGTTCTCAGTATGGAAAATAAATGTGACCCCAACCCCTTCACCTCAGTCGAGTTATAAGATCTCTCACTGAAATTGCCTGCCTCTCCGTCCTTTGATGGGGACATGTGCTGTTTGCATGATGCATGGGAATTTTAAATAGTAGGACTCAGGTGAAGTTTTAGTGAGTAGAAATTAGACGACTTGTGCTCTTTATTTAAGCATAATGTTATTGAAAATCAATTCACCACAAATGAAGGAAGTATTTCTGTTTTGTAGTGTGTTATTCTGAAAAAAATACCCAAAGCCTGGCAATTTCTGAAACAAATACTCATCTAGTTATGTTAATACCCTTTTGTGCTGTTTTGATTCCACCCTGCCCCATTCTCTACTGGCTCAGGCCTATGGGTACATATACTTAAAATGATCAACCATAAAGCCAATTGTTTTGATTTGTATTTATTTGTCTTTTATCATGTTGCACAGCTTGGGGAAAAGAGCAGTATAACTTGGCTGGTTACTGTTATGTGCCGTATTTGATGCCAGAATTACTTCGGGTGTACAGCTGCCAAGTCTGAATGGACAGGAAGAAGAATAATAATCTGTTGTTGGGCCAGAGACTACTTTCCCAGAAAATATATATTGAAATATGGTCATACTTCCACAGTATAACAATATAAAATGAGATGCAAAAATGAACAAACTATTTTGACATTCAGAAGAATGAAATTTTATTCCAGTGTTCCCTAATTAAAAGGTTGTGTGCACACAATGTGTGACACTGCTGTTCAAAATTTCCAATTTATACCCAAATGATTAGTCATCTAACTTGATCTAAGTTGTATCATTTTGAAGACTTTTCACGTTCTTGTCCTTTCACCAAAAACCTCAAGATACTTTGGATCAGTGCAATAAATTGCTACTATTAGAACGTGTAACGTTTGAACAGATTGTGATTTATAACATTTCTCTTTCATGCCCCACTTTACTTAATGTGAAGATTCAATCAGTTGTTTCTGTTAATATAGGAGATAAATTCCACTTGGAATCATTTATGAGCATTAAGAATGTGAACCTGATGCTTGTTTAAATACTTGGGATTGCCTCATGCAGGTAATAATAAAATCCATCTGGTCTTATATATTCTTGCATGTATACATGCACTTCCTGTTGAGGGACAGTTGGCAAGTCTTTGAGGTTGTAAGGTTACCATTTCAGTGTTCAACTCCAGAGACTTGTGGACAAAAATCCAGTTTTGACATTATAGATCACTGATAAGCGACTGTTGCTTTGTTAAAAGCTTTGTCCTCCTCTAGAGCACAAAATGTGCTTAGACCACGACAAACAGACTGTGTACATTTATGGTTAATGTACTACTGGAAGGATGTGATAGCATCAGAGAGGAAACAGGAAGGCTGCAGAAGGACTTACACAGATTAGGAGAATGGGTAGAGAAGTAGCAAATGAAATAAACTGTTGGAAATTGTAGTCATACACTTTGATAGAAAAAATAAGTATGCAAACTATTTTCTAAATGGAGAGACAATTGAAAATTTCCAGATGAAGCGGGACCTGGAAGTCCTCATGCAGGTTAGCTTGAAGGTAAACTTGCAGGTGAAGTTGACATCAAAAAATGTAAATGCAGCAAATCTGGCATTCATTTCAAAAGGAATAGAATATAAGAGCAAGGATGTGATGTTGAGCCTTTATAAGGCACTGGTCAGACATCACTTGGAGTATTGTGAGCAGTTCTGGGCTCCTCATTTAGGAAAGGATGTGCTGATATTGGAGAGGGTTCAGAGGAGGTTCACAAGGATGATTTGGGGAATGAAAGGGTTATTATATGACAGCTTTTGACCTGTACTCTTTGGAATTTGGGAGAATGGTGGGATCTCAGTGAAATATTTTAAATGAAGAAAAGCATGGACAGAATAGATGTAGAAATGTTATTTCCCACAGTGAGAGAGTCTGGGACAAAAGGGCACAACTTTAAAAGTGAAGGATACCTACTTAGAACAGAGATTGTAAGAACTCTTTAGCTTGAGGATGGAATTTCTTTAGCCAGATGGTGATGAATCTGTGGAATTTGTTGCCACATTTGGTTGTGTAGGTCACGTTGTTGGGTGTATTTAAGGGAGAGATTGATAGGGTATTGATTAGCCAGGTCATCAAAGGTCATGGGGAGAATGTGGGGCTGTGGGAAAATGGAGTAGCCCAAGACTGAATAGAAGGGCAGACTCGATGGGCTGAATAGCCTGTTTCTGTTCTTGTGTCTTGTGGACTTATAGCTTTAAGAGATCTATGTTGCTAGGCCTGGGGCATTTTAGTCATTGAAGCTAAGTGTATTCTTTGGTACAAAGGAAACTGAAGGAACTTATAATTGAGAATACAAAAAGCTGATGGAGGAGGAACAGGTGAAGTCCAGAAAGGGATTTTTTTTTAACCACGGGAACGCAAACTGAAGTTAGTTAGTAAATGGATAAAATGGATCTGAAGATGAATACTTTCAACTAAAGACAGTCTAGTTGAAATGATGAAACTGAGTATTTGAAGTACCTTGAGAATAAGGATGGAGAGTGGGGAGGTGGGATTCAGTAAGATCATTTTACTTTTGGCCAGAATCAATCTGATGGGCTGAATAGTCATCCATGCAGTAAAATCCTCACTCTAATCTGAAATATTAAACTGAGGTAATTTTCACCCTCTCAAGGGGAAGCAGAATATTTCAGAGGTATCCCATATTTAAAAGAAAAATGAACTGGACATCATTCTTTCTTTATCCTTCGAACACCCTTATTGTAACACATCACCCGACACTAACACACAGTTATTTAATGAATATTAAATTATTTATGCACATTGGTTGTCACATTTCCTTTGTTGCTGCAGTGACCACACCTCAATTAAAATTTCATTAAACCTGTTTGCCTGGAGGTTATGAAATGTATTGTTTGTGCAAGTATTTATTTTATTTCTTTGAATTCATGACTATCCGAGTATGATTCTTTAATTTTTTCAGCATATCTTGCTTCAACATGAAAGTAAGATTCAGAATAACAGTAATTATCTTCTTCACCTAACACCATGACAGCATTTACTCTTATTTCTGAATCCTCCCATCATCACTCTTACCAGAAATGCTATCAATCTGGCATTAATATGAAACATCTATAATTCTATATCTAAAAAAAAATTGCACCCTCCAGTTAGATCCTGAGCTTTCTCTTTGGCTTGGCTTCGCGGACGAAGATTTATGGAGGGGGGTAAATGTCCACGTCAGCTGCAAGCTCGTTGGTGGCTGACAAGTCCGATGCGGGACAGACAGACACGGTTGCAGCGGTTGCAGGGGAAAATTGGTTGGTTGGGGTTGGGTGTTGGGTTTTTCCTCCTTTGCCTTTTGTCAGTGAGGTGGGCTCTGCGGTCTTCTTCAAAGGAGGTTGCTGCCCGCCGAACCGTGAGGCGCCAAGATGCACGGTTTGAGGCGATATCAGTCCACTGGCGGTGGTCAATGTGGCAGGCACCAAGAGATTTCTTTAGGCAGTCCTTGTACCTTTTCTTTGGTGCACCTCTGTCACGGTGGTGGAGAGCTCGCCATATAACACGATCTTGGGAAGGCGATGGTCCTCCATTCTGGAGACGTGACCCACCCAGCGCAGCTGGATCTTCAGCAGCGTGGACTCGATGCTGTCGACCACTGCCTTAGCTTTAACTTACTGTTATATCTCATTGTGTGTGAAATAGTAACTACAATTCAAGCTCATAAAATTACTAATGAACCTTAGGAGCTACTGCTTCTAAAGGACATAATTTCCTTTAAGGAGAATTATTCAGTCCACACAACTTCAAAACTAGTACTCATGGTTAAAAGAAGCATTTGTCTATCATAAAATGCTACAATTATAAGCTTCCTCTCATTGGAATGATATCACTCATAAATCAGTGAAAGTGTTCCGAGGATTCGTATTAAGACAAGATACTTTATCCTTGCCTGCAGTTTTTCTAGTTTGATCTGGCAAGATCCTTCCTCTGCAGGACCATACATAGAGGATATCTTTTATTTGGTGAAACCTGTTTTGAATTGGATGTGTGTAACTTGATAACTTGTGCAGTTCCTGCAATTAAGTGCCAGTATAAGTTATTTAGGAATGATTTGCTAAAGAGTAAATCATTGAACCAGTTGCTCATTTCTAATTGTTCTACACTTCTGGAAAAAATAGGTGCCTACCAAAATGGATCTGTTCCTTCTGTGATGTAAATGAAGCATATTATGTTGTTGAGAAGTAAGAAACTACAGATGCTAGAATCTTGAACAAACAAAGCAAAACTCAATGGGCCAAGCAGTATCCACTGAAAGAAGTGAACAGTCAACATGTCAAAACATTGGCTGTTCACTTCTTTCCAGGGTTACTCTGTTACTCCAACATGTTGGAATCCCAGGCCCGTTACTGCTCAGAATGAAGGTCTGTGGCTTCCTCTACTCAATGCCCTTACTGATGAAGGCAAGTGTTTCAAATGCTTTTTCACCATCCTGTCTGCCTGAGTCAGAGAATTATGTTCTTGTACCCTGACATCTCTGTTCTACAACACTCTTCAGGGTCTTGGTCAGTGTTAAAGATAAATATGACCAATCGATTTGTTACATGTAAAAACTTCTCTACCAAATTGGGTTAAGCATGTAATGATGTAAATATTTTTAAAGAACAAAGTTCAATGAGTTAAATCCACCATACTCTATCATGAGTGTTCCCTGGTCCCTGATTCCTTAATTCGAGTTGATATTTGGTTTTTATAAAGGATTAATTAAGCATTCTGCAAAGGAAGAGTCAAAGCATGCTGTGGAAAACTAGCATAGAACAAAGAAATAACACAGTTACAGTATTTTTGCTCTCATTAGAGAGCTCAGTGGATTGTATACTGTGGATTGTACACTGTGGATTAATGTGAATTGGCAAAGAACAATGAAAATAAAATTAATTCAAATATTAAAAGGTGGTTTAAAAGCTAAGTGGCCACTGGCATCACTGGGGTAGGGGTGGGGTGGGGTGGGGGGTTGCGGACCGCACTGAGTGATGTTATCAGAAGGGGTGACACCAAAGTGACTGTCTATAACATTTTTGTGCAGTGTTTCAGAAGAATTGTATTATTTATAAAAATTTCCTTATATTTAATTGTAACACAAAAGCATTTTTCGTAAACCCAGCATACATGTATCAATATAGCTAGAAGGCTAAAACTCTATGCTAATTTACTTTTGAACCTTCTAATGCACTCTGGTCAGAGCTGTCATTATTACCTAGTTGCAATGGTGCATTGAATCACACGGTTTTGTATCCATGTGCTGTTGTTTTCATTGCTGTTGTTGTTTTTATAGTCACTAATTTTGTCCAATTTTTTGGTATTTTACCCACAATATTGTGGTAATTAGTATTTTGAACCTATTGTTAAAATCAATAAAATTTTGATGTAATTCTTAAACATTTTTATTTTGAATTCTATCGTTTTCTTAACAAATTTTTACTTTAACAACATGAAACTGTAAATGTAATTACATTTATTCTGTGCTATTATTTGTAATTTGAAGATGTAATTTTAATTTTGCTAGTTTTTATCTATTATTGCCATTACATTCAGTGATATATAGGAATTATAATTTATGAGTAACATTAGGGAAAAAAAAATCACTAAGGATTCTGCATGGTCTGGTATGAGAGAAGGTCCATGTTGGGTGACACTGGGTGACACCAGCCCTAGTGATGACATTGTAAGTGTCATCTTTGTAACGATCCTTATTTAGTTATGTACATCATGCCAAAAAAAAACAGTATTTACCATTCTTTCCCCTAATACTAACATAACATAACAATTTACAGCACGGAAACAGGCCATTAGGCCCTTCTAGTCCACACCGAACCAAACACCCCTCTCTAGTCCCACCTCCCTGCGCAATGCCCATAACCCTCCATCTTCTTCTCATCCATATACCTGTCCAACCTTTTCTTAAATAATACAATTGACTCCGCCGCCACTATTTCTCCCGGAAGCTCATTCCGCACGTCTACCACTCTCTGAGTAAAGAAGTTCCCCCTCATGTTACCTCTAAACCTCTGCCCTTTAATTCTTAACTCATGTCCTCTTGTTTTAATCTTTCCTCCTCTTAACGGGAATAGTCTATCCACATCCACTCTGTCTATCCCTTTCATAATCTTAAATACTTCTATCAAATCCCCTCTCAACCTTCTACGCTCCAAAGAATAAAGACCTAATCTGTCCAATCTCTCCCTATACGCTAGATGCTAAACCCAGGTAACATTCTGGTAAACCTTCTCTGCACTCTCTCCACTCTGTTTATATCCTTCCTATAATTAGGCGACCAGAACTGCACACAGACCTCCAAATTAGGCCGGACCAACGTCTTATACAGTCTCAACATCACCTCCCAACTCCTATATTCCATGCAATGATTGATAAAGGCCAGCATACTAAAAGCCTTCTTCACCACCCTATTCACGTGAGTTTCTACCTTCAGGGAACGATGTACCGTTACTCCTAAATCTTTATGCTCTTCCGTATTCATCAGTGCTCTCCCATTTACCACGTATGTCCTGTTCTGATTCTTCTTACCAAAATGAAGCACCTCACACTTATCAGCATTAAATTCCATCTGCCATTTTTCAGCCCACTTTTCTAAGCAGCCCAAATCCCTCTGCAATCCTTGAAAACCTTCTTCATTATCCACTATTCCACCTATCTTAGTATCATCTGCATGTTTACTAATCCAATTTACCACCCCATCATCTAGATCATTAATGTATATAACGAACAACTGTCAGATCTTTTGATCTGGTTGTCTGCCCAACTGCTATCAGTGACTATCTTGATGGCACAAATTAATAAAAGTGATTTTGATATCACAAATAAGTTATTAGTCTTCCATCATCAGTACAAATAACATGTTACCAGTAATTCAGAAATGGATCGGATAAACCTTGTTCTGATTGTTTAGAACTCAAAATTAAAACATACTAGGTTACAAAAAACATTGAAAGTGAAATAACTTTTAGACACCCTGTTAGTTGAACAAATCACAAGAAATGTGATGAATGATAATTTACATATTAATTTATAAATGTTCAAAGGCCCTTTAAGACCTATAATTTTTTAATAGAAATAAATCATGTCTATATAATTGTCTTGGGTAAACTTATACCTCTCATTTTGTTCATTTTAGATTGGTCACAGTGTTTGAGCTACCGAAAGAAAATAGACACACACACCGAGAGCAGTTCAGTTTATACAAATGTTTATTACTAATTCAAAAGCTGATTTCACACAACAATATGCAAGCCCTTCCCAACTATACTTATCAACGCTTGGACTGGTCCCAACTGCCGAAGCGAGGCAACGACTGCACACTTGTAGTAGGTTGTCAGGGCGCTGGTAGCAGCTTCTCCACCTCCCCCGACCGGGACGTTGCTCGGACTCTGGCTGTTCTTCCTTCTTGACAAGGGGTATTCCCACCCCTCGGAGAGTCTAAACTTCAGCAGCAGGACCACAGGCTTATATACCCCAAAAACAATTAATCATGCGCCTACTCCTTCTAATATTTGTCAGTCAAAATCAAAATTGAACATTACATTCTACAATTTAGAAGATTAATTATATGGAACCAGGATGTTATGATTTCCTGGTTTATCTCGTAGATACAAAGACTTATTAAAACTTCTCTAGCAAGACAGGTTGTGACCAATTCGTCAATTTCAGAGTGTTGCATTTTACAACTGCTTTCCCTGGGCCTCACAGTGGAATTCCATTTCAAAGTGTATCTTCAGATAAGTCCCCATAGCTGAGTTTAATTACATCTGCTAGTTCTGAAAGTAAGGTGACCTGCGTGTGGACCCAGTGTCGTCAGTTCCACATAAGCAAAAAGCATCTGGGTACATGGTTTTAATCCTCCATTACAATAATACACACAAACATCTATCTATCTATCTATATACATACACACATTTATGCGCGCGTGCACACACACACACACACACACACACACACACACACACACACACACACACACACACACACACACACACACACACACACACACACACACACACACACACACAAAAATATATGTGAATGTATGTATGCCAAACAAGGAGTAATATTTCAGATGAAGAAAGATAAGGCATGGCTAAATATAGTAATTACATTAAGTCATTCCAGTGTTTCACTTGCCTGTCTAGATTTGAATGTACTAATGTCCTTGCTGTTTGAGCTTCCCAATGAAAGTTTAAAAAATATATAATTCCTCTAATGATCATAATTTATCATAAGTCTTCATGAAAATATTTCCTCCACATGCAGGTGAACATAAGAGAAAATTTCACAACCTAACACAAATATCATTTAAGCAATCTGCTCTATGTGGACATCATGTTTTAATATCCTGAAAGAACATCCTGCTTCAAATTCTCTGATCCCCTTGGGTAGTTAAGGTAATCCACCATATTGACCTAAACACAAATCCCCACTCTTCAACCCTGACTTGTTGTTCTTTGAATATTTTATTTAAAATCAACACATATAATGACAATTAATAAAATCATAAATCACATTGTTATAAAACTTACAAATATATGTTGATTTATATATCTATAAAAAAGAAAAGAAAAAACCCCATATAACCCCCAACTAATTCCTACTTCCGACCCTAACCCTTACTACCTCTACTAAAAAACTGATTACTAAATTAGATAATAACATCGTTATATATTGAATTGGATTGCTTCAGAAGGTGCTCAAAGTTCCAAAAAAAAATAATTTTTCTAAAACAATTGTTACTGATTTTTAAGGGAAGACTTCACTGGTCTGGAGGATCTGAAGGAACTATTTATAATTTTAATCCCATTGTTAGAGCATACAGGCTCCAAATCTGTAAAAATACAGAATATTTACCCCTCAAATTATATGTAATTTTATTTTTATAATGCCATCTTCCTAATGTTTTTTAAAACTTTATTTGAAGAATCATTAATAGTAATACAAAATACATTCCATAAAGAATATTTTATATGAATATATATAAAAAAGGAAAAAAAAGAGAAAAAAAAAATCAAATCCCCACCCCCCTTCCCACCCCATCAGCTCTCTTAAGGAGAGCTAAAAATATATAAACATAAACTAAAAGTACATAATAAATCAAAATATATCTAAATGCATATATTCCAAATATGATAACCACTTATTAACAAAAAAAAATTATCATGTAGATTATATGTATTTTTCCATAACAATACAAGCTTTCAATTCATTATGTCATCGCATTATGTCAATCACTATATTGTCTTTCCATGTACTTGCTACACATTTTCAAGCTACAGATAATGCTCAATATATAAATGCAATTTGAAATTTATCTAACCCTAATCTCCTTAAATGAATCATATAACCCATTAAAAAAATAGATGGATCTAATGGTAACTTAAAATTATTTAATTTTTCCAAAGTTAACTTAATTTCATCCCAGAATGGTTGTACATGCACACAAGATCAAACAGCATGTAAAAAAAGTTCCAGTACATACACCACATCTAAAACAAGAATCCGAGTTACTGAAACCATATTTTTTCAATTTCTCTGGTGTTAAATACAACTGATGTAGAAAATTATAATTAACCATTCCATACCGCACATTTGTCAATTTAGTAACACTATCATGACACATATCTGCCCAATAGTCTTCAGGGAAAAACAAAGGCTAAATCATTTTCCCATTTAAGCTTAGACTTCTCCCATTCAGACTTATCCATATTGTCTTGTAATACTTGGTACATGACAGAAATATAACCCCTTTTTGGCTTAGAAGAAATCAAAAACTTGAATTCCATCAATACAGGTAAAATCATCTCTCTACCAGACATATTTTTCACCAAAGATTGAAGATGATAATAAACAAATAAAGAATTTTCAGCAATATCAAAATGATCTTTCAATTGATTAAAATAAAGAAACTGTCCTACAAAACAATCCTGTAACATTTTTATACCGTTAGAATCCCAATTCTTTAAATGACTATTAAAGATTGAAAAAGAAATAAGCTGATTGTTATATAATGGGGTTAAAATTGACAATTTACCTTTTGATTCTAAAATCTTATTTTTTTAATCCATAATTTTAATAGATGTTTTAATATCGGCATATTATATTCCCTCAACAAATTTACATTCCATTGAAATATAAATTGACACACCTCGACTTCAGAAATACAGGCCATCTCAATTTTAGCCCAACTTGGGGGATGGTCCAAATCCATCAATCTACTAATAAATTTCAACTGGGCTGCTTCATAATAATTTTGAAAATGAGGTAATTGAAGCCCACCTAATGCATATTTCCAAGTAAGTTTATATAATGCTACATGTGGTAGTTTACCTTTCCATAAAAATTCCCTCATAACTTTATTTAAATCCTGAAAGAAACTCTGAATGAAAACACGTTATTGATTGAAATAAATATCGAATATGAGGAAAAATATTCATCTTAATACAATTAACTCAACCAATTAAAGTTAACGGAAGAACTTTCCACTTAATTAATTATGCTTTAATCTTTTTTTAATAATGGAACATAATTTAACTTATATAAAGATTGATACTCAAAATTAAATATTTAGGAATAATTGTAAATACTATCAGATCATTTCAATTTTATAATATTTTTATACTCTGAATAATCTCCTTCTCTGACTGACAAAATTTCACTCTTATCCCAGTTAACTTTATATTCAGATAATGTTCCCTATTGTAATAAACATTCCCGTAAATGTGGCAATGATTGTTCTGGGTTTGTTAAATATATCAAAACATCATCTGCAAACAAATTAATCTTATACTCTTCATCCATAACTCTCATCCTTCTTATCTGTTCATTCTGCCTTATTGTTTGAGCTAATGGTTCAATAGCCAATGTAAACAGAGCTGGTGACAATAGGCAACCTTGTCGAGTTGAACATGTCAATTTAAACGATGATGAAACTTGACCATTTGTCACCACCCTAGCAGTCGGGTTCGTATATAAAGTTTTAACCCAACCAATAAAAATGGGCCAAATTTAAACTTCTCCAATACTTTAAATAAAAATCCCATTCGACCCTATCAAAGGCTTTTTTCTGCATCAAGCGCAACCACCATTGGATGGTTGGGCTGCTGTCGATATGCATTGACCAAATTAATCAATCAAAGAATATTATCTGAAGCATTTCTATTTTTAATAAAACCTGTTTGATCAACATGTATCAATTTAGGTAAATACTTAGCAAGTCGATTTGCTAACACTTTTGCTATTATTTTATAATCAACATTCCATAAAGAAATAGGTCTATATGAAGACACTTTCAACAGGTCTCTATCTTTTATCAGGATTACAGTAATTAAAGCACTAGAGCAAGATTCTGGTAACTTATACTGTTCAGTCACTTGTTGTAATACCTCCCCAACCACTGAAGATAAATATTCATAAAAAGTTTTATAAAATTACACCGAAAACCCATCATCGTCTGGTGACTTCCCATTGGGGATTTCCAACATAGCTGCCTTAATCTCTAATTCTGTAAACAATGCTTCCAGATCCATAACATCCTCCTCTTCTAATGGTGATAACGTTAACTTAGATAAATAAGAATCAATAGAATCACTATCCTGTTTCCCCTCAGAAGTATATAATATTTTATAAAATGAATAAAACTGATCATTAATTTCTTGAGGTTTATAGGTAACTGTTGAATTCTTTTTTACAGCATGAAATCTGTCCCTTCTTTAACTGCCATGTGCCCTCTCACCCAACTCATAATAATGCTGCTTAGATCAATTAATTAAGCATTCAAATTGATAAGTCTGCAACGTATTTTAATGCAATTTCAATTTAGTCAAAGCCACTTTTTTAAAATCTTCTGTCACTTCTTTCTAAAATTCCTTCTCCAATTCATCAATTTGCTTTTCTAATTCAAAACTTTCTCCCATATACTGCTTCTTAACGTTAGTGGTATAACTAATAATCTGTCCTCTTAAATAAGCTTTTAACGCATCCCATAACACAAAATGAATTAACATTTTTAGACTAAAAAAAAGTTATAATTCTTTAACAAAAATAAAAAACTCTGTTTTTTTCAACAACATTGTGTTAAATCTTCATCTATAAGATGAATGTACCACTTCTGAATTTACATAAGAAAAAAATGATAAATTATGATTTGATATAACCCTGCTTTTAATTTCTGCCTGTAATACCCTTCCTTGCAAATGTGCTGATACTAAAAAAAAATCTATTCTAGAAAATGAATCATGACGAGATGAAAAAAAAGAAAAATCCTTCCCTGTAGGATTAACCCTTTTCCAAATATCCACCATATTTAAATCCTTCATCAAGGCCCCAATTTGTATTGCCATCTTTGATTTCTTTATACATTGTGGGGATCTATCCAACAAAGAATCCAAGACACAATTAAAATCTCCCCCAACTAAAATATTTTCATTAGCTTGATTTAATAACAAAAAAACATCCAAAATAAAACACTCATCAATGTTAGGTGCATAAACTTTAAGAAAAGTCCAAGATTCAGTAAAAAATGTAGAATTCACCTTTAAAACCCTTCCAGCATTCCCTTCCATAGTTTGCAACTCAAAAGACAAATTCTTATAAATTAAAATTGCTACACCCCTTGCCCTAGAATTAAATGAAGAAAAAATCACATGCCCAACCCAATCTCTCTTCAACTTCAAATGTTCTTTTTCAGTCAAATGTGTTTCTTGTAAAAAGGCAATATCAGTTTTCATTTTCTTGATATAAGCCAAAACTCGCTTTAGTTTAATCGTATTATTTAACCCCTGAACATTAAAAGTTGCAAATTTCAAATTAGACATCCTTACAAACTAACAATATAATCACTTACTACAAAATATTGCTCCCCTCTAGTAAGTTAAAACCACTTTCCCTCCCCTAAATATTTTTTTTTAAAGAAAGTATATATAGAATTTTTTTTAAATTATCCCCCCCCCCAAAAAAAACACTACCCAAAGGTAGTAATACCCTAAGAAACTGGATATGGTAAACCCCACTAGTGGCAGATGACTATCAAAGATTTCAGTGCTATCCACCCCCCCAGCTAAAAATTCATCATTCACATCAATACAATCAAGTACTGTAAATATATTCAACCCAATGACTCCATTCCCAATGATTGTTCCGGATCTTCAATGTCAATAAGACTTTGTGTTAAAACCACTTTCTTTCCATTTTTTTTTCTATTTTTCCCATTCTGCCCATTTCCATTTTCCCTCTTTTTAGGTGACGATGGCAAAACTCTTCCATGTCCTCGTAAATCCGTTAATGAATTAGCAAAAATTAATGCATCATAATCATTCTCAAAAAATTAAGATTGAAAGTGATCATAAAAGACTTTTAACACAGCAGGATATCGAAAAGCAAATTTATAACCCTTCCACCACAATACTTTAGCCGAATTAAATTCCCGTTGTCGCCTAAATTTCTTGACTCCAATCTGCATTAAAAAATACTCTGTTATTGTGAGTCATCATTGGAGATTGACTTTGTTGTCCCCTCTGTCCCGCCAACCGTAATATCATTTCTCTGTCTTGGTAGTTCAGGCACCGAACTAAGATCGCTCGTGGTGGTTATCCCGGTAATGGTTTCTTTCGTAACACTCGATGTGCCCTCTCCAATACTAAACCTTCAGAAAAAAAAAACTCTTTACCCAACACCTCGGGACTCTAACTCTTGAAAAATTTTATTGGATCAGACCCTTCAATATCTCTGGAAGACCCATAGTTTTCACATCGTTTCTCTGACTTTGATTTTCCAATGAATCAATTTTTTTCAATAAGTCTTTCTTCTGGATTCCCCAAATCACAAACAAATTTTCCACTTTCTCTATTTTTTCCTTATTACATACAACTTGAATTTTACATTTAGAAAGAACTGCTTCAATTTTTAAAAAAATTCTTAATACATTTACTGACATCCCTCTTAACTGTAGATATATCTTCAGACATATTAGATATTTTAGTTGTCACATCCAAAAATCCTTGAATCATTTGTTTAAACATATTGTCCATATGACAGGCAATCCCTTCCAAGACTGTGCAAACAGACTCCATTCCAGGTTCCGGTTCCACATCTTGAGGTCTACCTTCTCTAGACTTCACCTCCAATTGTTCCTGTGAACTGCTCGTTAAAGATAAGTCTTCCTCTTCTTTCAACATTGTTGGGGCCTTCCTGGTGCGGCTGCGGGTCTGCACACTTGATGATGGTATCCCGATCATGTCGGGACGCTGCTGCTTGGGCCCCCCCACAGCCCACATGTGGTCCAATAATTCATGGATCCTTGAGGCTCCATGTATGCTCGCCAAAGCCAGGGACCATGCAGAGGCAGCTTCCAACGCCATTCTGTGTGAGCCCGGCTCACCCGACGGCAGCCTGGGCTCAAGGGCTCTTCTCTCAGCCAAGTTGCCCATGCATCCAACATGGTGAATGTGCGAATCGACTCCGGCCAAGCTCGTCAACCTGCTGGCACCATCTTGTGGAGACAAGGTTGGTGCTGATGTAATACTCAGTCTGGCAGGAGTTCTCAGTGCCTTGTAGGTTCCAAACAACAAGTCCGTGGCTTCAACTGGACAGGAAGGCCTCAATTCTTCAGCACTTTTAAAAGGTAATTTCTTCTGTAATTGAGTTTTTGCTTTTTTTTAACATTAGTTGCCATTGTGACCCACTATTGTTCCCAAAAATAAAGATACAACTTTTATTTACTTAGATAAACTTTAAAGACGGGTGCTTAAAAAACTGGCTGAGATGGGGTAGGATCGCAAGTCTGCCTCTTCGCCATCTTGCCATGCCCCCCATCTTCCTAATGTTAATGAAACATATGATTTCCAAGTAACAGCAATATACTTCATTGCTATTACCAAAGATAATTTAACAAATTTCAATTAAAAAGAGATAATTTAGGAGTTATATTCTCAAAATTTCCCATCAACCATAATTCAGGATTTAATGGAAAAACAACACCCGTAACCTGTTGTAAAAACTTACTAATGGAAATTCAGAAAGGTTTAACCTTTGAACAAGACCATTTAGAATGGATAGAAGTTCCAATATCTTCTCCACATCTAAAACATCGATCTGATGTGTTAAATTTCCATCTATTCAATTTCTGAGGCATAATATATAACTGATGTATATATTATACATTTAAGATACATTTAAGAATTTAAGATAAATTAATTGCATTGGACTTAACTTCTTTACATAACTCTTGCCAAATCTGTTGATCTATTTAAATATTGTTTCCATCTTTCTTTTGACTTAAACAAACCTAATTTAGGTGCTGTTTCTTGTAATGTCATATAATTTCTTGTAAAATCATATAATTTTTTTAGCCATTCCATTAACAATTAACTGTTCTTTTAAAATCATATCAGATCTTCATTTCTCTCTTAGATAAGAACTTGATTGAAAATAACAAAAAAGTGTATTACGTGGAATATCATATTTAGTTTTTAATTTATCAAATGACATAAATCTACCATTTTCATAATAATGTCCTATTTAGAAATTCCTTTGTTATTCCAATTATTCAAAAAAGGGTTATCTTTTGAAAAAAATTAAGAAGATAAATCAATGGCATTTTTAATGACAAAAGATTTCCATCATTTTCTAACTTAATTTTATTTCAAACATTAATCAAATGCTTCAATAATGGAGCATCTCTGTCAGTGGTCATTAACTTTGGTTCTCATTTATAAATAAATTCTTCAGATATAGTTTCTCTGATCTTATTTAATTCAATTTCTACCCATGATGGTTTAACTTTCCCAAATAAAGAAACAAGAAATCTTAATTGTGCTGCTTTATAATAATTCTTAAAGTTAGGAAGTTGTAATCCACGTTAATGATTTTCTTGCCATTTTCCCTTTCCAAAGAAATTTCCTAACTTGTTCATTTAAATCCTGAAAGATATTTTGAGGCATAGAGATGGGTTAAGTCTGAAATAAACATTGAATTATTGGAAAATATTCATTTTAATGCAATTAACTCTTCCAATTAAAGTTATAGGTAAATTTACACACCTTTCAAAATCTTCAACTGTTTTCTTAAATAATGGAATATAGGTTAATTTATATAAAATTTTCAAATTATTATCTGTATGCATACCTAAATATTTAATCTTATCTGTCCACTTAAATTGAACGTCTTTTTGACATTGTGAATAATCACCCTGTACTAATTCCATTACCTCACTTTATCCCAATTCATTTTATATCCTGAAACTCTTCCATATTATATCAAAGTCTAGGTAATGATAATTGTGGTTGAGTTAAATATACTAGCACATCTGCAAATAAACTAATCTTGTGATCAATCTGATTTACTACAAACCCTTTCAATGTTGTCCAAATTCAAAAAAGTATCTTGTATAAATTTTTCATCATTTGAATTTGGTGCATACATCTTCAACAAAGTCTTATTCCTCTGAAAGTATATGACCATTTTCTATTAAATATCTAGCGGCCAGCTCTATAATCACATTTTGAAACTTAATTGGCAAATTTTTCTTAAATAAAATTGCCACTCCTGTAACCTTAGAATTAAATGAAGAAAAAACTACTTGATCTACTCAATCTCTTTTTAATTTTAAGTATTCTTTTTTCAGTTAAATGAATCTCTTGTTTAAAAAAAACATTTAAACTCCCAATTACTTTTTAATAGTTACGTTAATCCCATTAATATTAAAACTCATAACCTGAATTACTTTATTCATTTTGCTGATTTATAAAATTTATAAAATTCCTATTCAATAATCCTATCCAGGAAGAATTCCCATAAGATGATTTGCTCCTGAACTTTATCATCTGCAATCCAAAAACCTCAAGATTATTCAAACGAAACACAAAAAAATGAAAGAAGATAAAGGAAAAAAAAAAATCCCTCCCAAAGTGCTAGAAGAATTAGCACTACCTCTCTCCATTTTACAGGTTATGGGCAAGCCACAAAAACACATGCAGCCACCAGAAATCAACCTAACACATCCTCCGACCCCTATGGGGGGGGGGGGGGGGGGGGAGGAATAAAACCTTTTTTTTAATCTAACCAACAATTCCAGCCAATATAGAAATTCTTCATCCATAAAAGAAAAGAAAGAAAAAAATGTGGGGGCATGGTAAAACCCCCTCTCCCTATACATTAAATTTGTTGCAACAAATCGGTACCTTCTGTTACTTGAATTTTTGACAGACTCTGAGCATACTCTTCAGCTTGCATGTAATTTGTAAAAAACATATTCTATTGACCTGGTACAAATATTTTCAAAGTAGCTGGATTACGCAAAATATATCTATAAACTTTATTATATAAGATTTTCATAACTAAATTCTCTCCTTTTCTTTAATAAAACTTTTCTCAAGTCTGGATTTTTAAAAAAATCATCCCCTACAGAGCTCAAAGGTTCATGTTCTTTTGCTCTTCTCATCACCAAACCTGAAAGGCTCTCTCTATCCTGATAATTAAAAAATCTAACCAGGATAGATTGAGATCCCTGGCTTAGACCCGGTTTGGGTCTCAATTAAAATGTTGCCTTCAAAATGTTCCTATCCAAATATCTTTGGAATCCATTCTTGAAAAAAAAGAATCATGTCGTCTTCTTCTTTACCTTCAGACATTCCCACTATTTTAACATGATATCTTCTACTATAATTTTCCAGACCATCAACTTTTTCCAACAGTTTTTCATTCATCAAAATCAAATTAGTCATCATGTCTTCAATATGTTGAACTTCTTGAATCTTATTTTCCAACTTATCAACCCTCTGTGAAACATTATTTATTGCCTTTAATGCATTATCCACTTTAACTGTCAAATCTGTTTTAACTTGCTGCAATACTGTAGTCAACAATTTAAAATTATTTTCCAAAGACAAATTAAGTTCATCTATTTTTGTCTCAATCTTATTCATTTTTTCCTGAAAAAATCTTTTTCTTGCCTCTGGATGGTTCCTCTTCTGAACCTGACATTTCTTCTTCACTCTCATATTCTTCTGAAGCCTCTTCCAGTGGAGATGTATCTCCTTTTTCAGTTATTGAAACACCAGACTGCCCCTTTAAAAGACCTTGTATTTTTTCCCAACTTTTTTCTTCTGCACTGTGCATGCCTGACTTCTCGTGCATACATAATTTTTCCTCTGCTGCCATCTTTAAGGGACGCCACCATGAAGACTCTGGAGGAAGGTCCCTCACCACGGTCCTTGCCGGCAGATCCAGAGAGAACTTCAACGGCCTGCTTCGTTGATAAGGTTGGCCCAACTTCTTTCTTCTTCTCTTCTGATTTTTTTGGTAGTTGTTAGTTTAGGCATATCTTCTTAGGAGCCATTTTTATTTTCTTCTATAAATCACCTTATATTAACTTTAAAATAGTTTTTATAGAAAAAAATTCTTAATATGCTCTTTTTAAAATTAATCCCATGGGCGTCATTAGGGTGCATTGTTGCTTCTCACGGCATCATGTGACATCCCCCAAGACCGGTTGTTCTCCTCACACTTATTCAAGCAATAGAAATGACTGAAATTTCTTAGAGAAATATTCCTTTGGCATAATTCTTGAAGTGTCATGGATCCAAATACCTTTATTTATGCATCAACAAGTGTCATATTTGGTACTTGAAGTTGCTTGTTCAATGTATTTAGATTCTCAAAAAATGTTCATCAAGTAACTCACACAAGCTTGTCCATCTGTTGTTAGCAAGAGCTTCATTTCAGGTTTGTCTTTCAAAAACTCGCTGAGGAGATCAAACAGTTCCATGAACCTTTTGAAGTAGTTTCCCTTTGACAACCACCTTACTTCAGTGTGAAGCAATAATCTCACGTTCTGCATTTTTATCAACACAAAACTGCTTAAACAGACATTCACATTTGGCATGAGCTTTGATGGCATTGATACATTTGACCACATAATGCAGTCTCTTGTGTAGAAAAGGGGAAACTTTCTTGGCAACAATTTCCTCGGTGGATAACACAATGCACAACCAACATGTTTGGATTTTCATCCTTTATTAATTTTAAACATCCCATCATAGCAGGTGCACCATCTGCAGCACAAGATGCATTGTTTCCTTTTGGTATTTCATTTTCATCCAAATAATTTTTGAGCTTGCTGTAGATATCAACTGCATTGGTGGTTGTTTCTAATGATTCACAAAACAACATCTCTTCTTGAAACTCTTCCTGATCAATATATCTCACATAGGCCAATAACAGTCTCACCGACCTGTTGTATTGAGAACTTTCATGATTTCAATTTCTCAATAAGCTGTTTTTCAACATCTTGACCTATGTCATCTATTCTGTTGCTGACAGTCCTATTACTCAAAGGCATTGCCTGGACATCCTTGTCATCCTTTTGCAGAACAGTTTTGAGAAAATAAAATGATATTGCGGGTTTAATCAGTTCCTCCCCAATTGTATGATTCTTCCCATGTTTTTCTTCCCATGAAATTTCATCTCTAGCTTCAAGGGTACGATTCAGGGCTGTAGTTTGCAAATCTATTTTCAAACCTCTTTCAGAGATTTAAGATATTCTAATTTCGAATTGACATGGTTAGGATGTTTTAACCTCAAATGAGCTTCAAGATGACCTGCTTTCATGATTCATTTGTCAAAGTCTATTGGCATAATAGGCAAAAAGCTGCATGTTCATTGTGTACAGCAGGTAGAAACACAAACTTCAAGATCTCCACTGAATATTGACAAACCTTTTTCTTGCTTGGTCTGCTCATTTTGAATAAATAACAATGCAACCTCCCTGAAACAGATTAATCAATATTTTATGTCTTCGAACTGAAAAATGGAATAAAAGTAATGATCGAATCAAAGGAATACTGACCCTAAAAAAAAAAGAAAAAAACACTAACGCGGTTTCTGACATTTTTTTTTCGCAGAGAGGGCATCAAAACTGCCTTGGCCTCATGCTTTACTTTCTGGGGTCCCTATATTTTTTTCCAATTCTTGCATCCACCTTAGGCTGGTGTCTGGGGCAGACTCCCACCCCACCCCACAATCAAAATTGTAGTACATAAAGATACATACAGATACAGGTCTCACTCACTTCAAAACTGAAAAAGTAAAGGGGTATGGATGGAGACATGATCGTTGAGATAATTTGGAATCCTCCTTGCCAATGAGATATTTGGAATGGATGATAATAAAAATGGTCAGAAAAAAAATATAATTATAATGTTAACTGAGGATAATAACAGTTAAAATAAGAGAAACATTGGAAGAGCAAAAACATTTTATGAAAATAAAAAGAACTAAGTGATTTTACTTGGCAGTTACCACAATTGTGTTGTACTGACAGTATTGCCAAGTCACATTTTCACACCAATATAACGAGTTTTTTTTTCAAACCAACTTTTTAATTATTTACCAAAATATTCCTACATCCCATGAAAATATTCTTAAAACCCACGCCCCACCAAAATATTCTCACGCCCCACTGGTGGGCTGTATGCCCCACCTTGAGAACCAAGGAACATTCCAGACTGGAAATTAATATAGATGATCTCTTCTGCCCCAGGCTCTGGAATATATAATGCATTTAACACAAAGATGCTAAATGCTTGCCACCTGACTCCACTACTTGTCAAACAGGCTGACATTTTCAAGTGTTAATGAATAAGTGAGACTGAAGCAAACAGAGAAATTATATTGCAAGCAGCTTCCAGACTGCTTCCATTGTATATGCTACAAATTCATATCTTTTAATTATAACGTGTACATGTAAAAAGCCAATTGACATCAACCATTTTCTTGTCTTTAGAAATGTGCAAATACTGACTTCAACAGCCTCAACGTAACAATAATTTCAAAGCGATAACTAATTTGTATGTGAGAATGGTCCTTCAATATTATACCCCTCAACTGGATTCTTTGAATGAGATTCACCAGTATTAGTGAGGTGACCGTCGGCCCTTTCAAGCAAAGAAAATGCCCAACTATAAAGGCGAAGGTTCGCCGCCCTTGCGTCTAGAGACTTAACTTTCTGAATGTGCCTTGGCTGGCTCTGAAGCACTGAATGCAACCCTTCTAGATGAAGGATAATTGCACTCTGCTGCCCCACATAAATCTACGGCCATTTAAACGGCTGGTTAGGGATGGGTCGTCAGCCACGACCATCTCCCCACTCCCCCTTCTCCCTCCATGACCCTCTCAAGGCAGGGGTGGCCGTCGGGGCCGTCATAGCAGTCAGGGGTGACCGGCGGGGGCAGTCAGGGGGCAGCTGGTGTGGGCTGTGACAGTTTCACCAGGCCACTTCGGCCTTTGGTGCTGTTCTCTGCAGCTCAAAATGTGGCAGAGCAATGACAGTCTTCCCTACCTATAATCCCCCACGCAGCTGGAACTGTTCTGGGAAACACAGAGCGGTTCCAGTTGCATGGGGGATTATGGGTAGAGAAGACGGCCATTGCTCTGTTGCATATTTATGATGGGTGGCGCTACCGCACCAGTCGCCCTGCCTTCATTAGCTCCGGAGGGCACTATGATATGGCGCTCAACATGAGTGCAATGCTAGCGGCTGCTCAATGAAAGGTAAGTTTTATGTTTTCTCTCCATGCTTATAGTCGGCCTCTGGCTGAGGCCTGGCATGAAATGACCTCTTGTCTATCCACCTCTAAAAACTGCTCATTCCCACTGGAATGATTTGAATAAAATCTATGTTTTGTACTGTGTGGTTTGGTTGTACCCTTTGTACCTTGACAGGAGCGGGGCTATTGCATGCTAAGCCCACTACTGGTGATGTGTCTGCACTGCCAACAGAATCATCACATTTGCAGATGATACAACAGTAGATGGGCTCATCCACAATAATGATGAATCACATCATGGAGCTGAGATGGAAAGGCTTGTAAAATGATACAAGAATCACAATATGGAGTCTCCTTATGACAAAGCAGATGATTGTGGATTTCAGGACAATTCTCCACTACATATCAATGGTAGAGAGAGTGGAGAGTACAAAATTCCTTAGCGTGTATCTAAAGGCCATTTAATGGCAGGCCTCTCCCTGTAGGCCGTCTACAAACACGGAGGGAAAACATAAAACTTGCCTTTCATAGAGCAGCCCAAAAAGGCTGCTCCTGCATTGCACTCATGTCAAGCGGCGCCTTGTAGTGCCCTCTGGAGCCCTCCGGCAGAGCAATGTCCATCTTCTCTACCCATAATCCCCCACGCAGCTGGAACAGCTCTGTGTTTCCCAGAACAGTTCCACCTATGTGGGGGATTCTGGGTAGTGAAGACGACCATTGCTCTGCTGCGTTTTGATCCGTAGAGAGTGGCCCTGAAGGCCAAAGCAGCCCAGAGACCCCCTGTAGCCCCTACTGCCCTGACAGCTCCTGCCTGCTGCCCCTACCTTGAGGGGGTCATAGAGGGAAAGGAGTGAGTGGGGAGATGTGTCGCGGGCTGACAGCATAATCAGCCTGCCCCTAACCAGCTGCTTGCAGCGGTTGTACATTCATGTGGGGCAGCGGAGCGCTGAGCTCCACCAATTATCCTTCCCCGAGAAGGGTTGCATTCGGCGCCTCAGAGCCGGCCACAGCACATTAAGAAAGATAAGTCTCTAGATGTAAGGGCGGAGAACCTCTGCCTTTACAGTCAGGCATTTTTCTTCCTTGAATGGGCCTTATGGGATGACCTTTCCTCGAAGCACAACATCTCCTCGTTAGTCAGGAAGGCACAACAGTGCCTGTGTTTTCTAAGGTAGTTGAGGTGGACAAGGCTATTGTCCCCTACCTTGACATCTTTTTACAGGAACACAATTGAGGATGTCCTGTCTGGTATCTTCTTTGGCTTGGCTTCACGGATGAAGATTTATGGAGGGGTAATGTCCACGTCAGCTGCAGGCTTGTTTGTGGCTGACAAGTCCGATGCGGGACAGGCAGACACGGTTGCAGCGGTTGCAAGGGAAAATTGGTTGGTTGGGGTTGGGTGTTGGGATTTTCCTCCTTTGTCTTTTGACAGTGAGGTGGGCTCTGTGGTCTTCTTCAAAGGAGGTTGCTGCCCGCCGAACTGTGAGGCGCCAAGATGCACGGTTTGAGCCGATATCAGCCCACTGGCGATGGTCAATGTGGCAGGCATCAAGAGCTTTCTTTAGGCAGTCCTTGTACCTCTTCTTTGGTGTACCTCTGTCTCAGTGGCCAGTGGAGAGCTCACCATATAACACGATCTTGGGAAGGCAATGGTCCTCCATTCTGGAGACGTGACCTACCCAGCACAGTTTGATCTTCAGCAGCGTGGATTCGATGCTGACGGCCTCTGCCATCTCGAGTACTTCGATGTTGGAGATGAAGTCGCTCCAATGAATGTTGAGGATGGAGCAGAGACAAGGCTGGTGGAAGCGTTCTAGGAGCCGTAGGTGATGCCGGTAAAGGACCCATGATTCGGAGCCAAACAGGAGTGTGGGTATGACAACGGCTCTGTATATGCTAATCTTTGTGAGGTTTTTCAGCTGGTTGTTTTTCCAGACTCTTTTGTGTAGTCTTCCAAAGGCGCTATTTGCCTTGGCGAGTCTGTTGTCTATCTCATTGTCGATCCTTGCATCTGATGAAATGGTGCAGCTGGAAAGCATCAGATCAGAAGTCCAACAATAGTAAGATTGAAAATATGTTCATTTAATTGAAATGACATTGAGAATTTAAAGCAGCCAAGAAGATCCATAACCATCATTTACTGGGAGCATTGTTGAAATAGGGTTTGAGGAATTATTGAAGATCCTTTCCAACCAGTGCACAGTATCTTCAACCCACTACCAGATCTACAGGAGCATCAAAATCAGGACTGCCAGGCTGAGGAATAGCTTCTTCCCACTGGCTGTGAGATTGATGAACAGTATCCTGTAACAATGCAAATAATCCCAAATATTTCTACATATTTATTTAGATTATTTATGTAATCATTATGGTCTGAATGTTATGTGTTTTTGTGTGGTCTGGAAAGACACAGTTTCATCAAGTTGTATATCTGCAACCAGGTGATTTAAAAAAAAACTTGAACTTGAAAAGATTCCCAAGAATATTACTGGGATATGGGTTTGAGTTATAAGGAGACTCTGGACTGCCAGGGACTTTTCTTGGTGAGATGTAGAAGGCTGAGGGTGACCTGATAAAATCATAGCATAGATAAGGTAGATAGTCCTAGTCTTTTATCTGGGGTGGGAGAGGGGATGAGGTGGGGGGGGGGGGGAAATCTAACATTATGGGGTATAGATTTAAGGTATGAAGGAAAAGATTTAAAGGAGACTTCAGTAGCAATTTTACATACAGAGATGTGTGAAATGAACTGACAGAGGAAGTGGTAGAGGCAGGTACAATTGCAACTTGTAAAATATGTTTAGACAGATATGTGGATAGGAAATGTTTAGAGGGATTATGGGCCAAATGTAGACCAATGGGACTAGCCTAGGTAGACAATTTTGTCAGTGTGCCCACAAATGTATCCTGATTTATCTATGTAACAGGGCTGTTAAATTAGGATTATGGGCCAAATGTAGACCAATGGGACTAGCCTAGGTAGACAATTTTGTAATTGTGCCCACAAATGTATCCTGATTTATCTATGTAACAGGGCTGTTAAATTAGGATGCATTTACATGCCAGTACACTGGAGAAAAATGGGGTAAAATTTGGTTTCCAGCACTTCTATGGGTGGTACATTGTCTTCTTACAGGGTAAGTGTGCAGACACATCTCTGATGGAAGTGTGCTGGCTGCCTTTGCCACACAGGGGTTTGCACATGCTTTCATAACTAGAGGCAACATATGAGCAGACAGATTATGAAATCAATCACTGATCTGTTACCAGTGCACTCATTTTCAAATGCCTTGTTCCATTCTACACCCTAATTTATCCAGACTAAGTGAATATGGAGCTAAACATGGAGAATTGTCCTCTCCAGTGCAACTTAAAGGGAACATATTAGTTGCTGAATTATTTTTTCTGCCTGCCAACACAACTTCATACATTATTTTCATCTTTCCTATTCTCGATGAAGGTATGAATAGCCCATTGGATTTGGCTGGCTGGAGTTGAAATACCTTTTAGTTCATTTAAAAGCTTCTGATGAAACAAATTGCCTCCAGGTATGGGTTATGTTATTTCAGGAATGAATGGGGATCTTCATTGTTTTGGTGCAAGTGTACTATTCATACTTATTGTGTGACATCACTTACTGGTGTACTGTGAGCAGAAAACACACATTGTAACTCTGAGAGCAATCTGAAAGTGAACAATGAAGTTTAAGCCAAAGTGTCATTTAGAATTGGATCTTCGGAAGCATATTAATTAACGAGTAAATATTCATAAAATAATGGGCAATGCATCTGAAAATGGTAAATCATTTTATGTTAATATCTTATTTAATTTTTAATTTAGACATGCTGCACAGTAACAGACCTTTCTAGCCCATGAACCCAACCCATCAAAATACTCCAATTAACCTTTAATCCCCATGTGATTTGACGGTGGGTGGAAACTGGAGCACATGGAGGAAACCCACACAGACATGGGGAGAACCTGTAAACTGCTTACTGACAGAGCTGAATTCTAACCAGTGGTTTTGGTCCTGTAATAGCATTGTGCTAACCACTACGTTAACCGTGTTGCCCTATTTTCTTTAGTCAAATGGCAATGAGATTTTAATTGGGCCGGATAGTGCCAGGATGTGAGTGATGTGAGAGCAGAATTTCACTCTTTCAAAAAAATTCAATGTGCAAACATCTCTGTGTATAAATATCCTGAAAGAAGATTGCTATCCAAAGAAAAATTTGCTGATTCAGATAGTATATGGAGGAGGTAAAATTCCACAAATTGAAAAAGTCAGAAATTATCAAAACACAAAAGATCGGCCAATCTGGCTCTGGTAAATTGAGGGATTGTAGTTTAATTCAGTGAACAACAATGCACAGAAGAAAACATTGGGAATTTAAAACAACATGTAAATTGCAAGAAACCTCATCAAATAATGTATTTGTAATGTTTTAATGAAACTGTTGGATGTTTAGATGATTTTGAATATCACATTGTAGAACCCCCCCACCACCACCCCAAGGTGAAACACTTTAAAACTGCTGCACCTCCTGGGACCCAGGTGTGTTTAATGGGTCAAAGGTGCTTCCAGCACCTTTTAACCTTCAGGGAGTTGTCACCACATTTAATTGCCAACCCAGCGATATAAGGGGGATTCCGCCCCTGCGATGACATGGTGAGTGACACGTCATGCACTCACTGAATGAAATGAAATAAAAGATTTCAACACTACTCTTCCTGGGAAACACATTTAAACCATGTTATAATATCCCTTTTCCTGACCTGCACTGCTGAGTTCCTCCTCTACATTTGAACTTGGCGCCATCATGCTGCCCATTCACGCACACAAGTGCTGACGTCTTCAGAATAATCTGGTCGGCCATTTTCATTTTCAAGCCGTGAGACCTAGGTAAGTTTAGTTGGGTTCCGTGACTACCTCTGAGGTAGGGCAGGGACCAGGTTGATTTAGGAGCATGCTGACCGGGTCAGATCCTTTCAAGCTGCCTTGTGAGTGTTGGGGGGTGGGGGGGCTAACCAGGCAAATTGCCTGGTTAACCCCATTTTACAAAGCAGCTTGAAAGTGCCTATTGTCTCTCCTCTAATGTAAAGTACCAATCAATTTGTAGGAATTCCAAGAAATGAAGCAGAAGTGATTAAAAGTCAAAGTTAATGAACTTCACTATCTGAGTCAACAAAATTGTGATGAAAGATCAGTCTATTGCATGCATAATGAAATGCCTGGATATTAAGGACTTGAGTTAGATGATCAAGGAAAATCCACTACTGAATTCAAACTCTACATCACCTCTATTGGCAGAGCTTTAACTAAATTTGAGACCAGGATCATGTACTGGAATGCAGATCATTGTCACTCAACATGACATGAGGATGCAACCATTTCTAAAGGTTACCTTTTGTCATTGACCCAAGGTAGAAGAGACTCAGAGGGTACAAAGGAGCAGCACTCACAACTGATGATATCCAGATCCATAGACAAAGTCTATGACAGCCATTTCCACAAGGCAATGGAAAGAAAGAGAAGGGCTGGAGTTATAGTGCATGCTGACACTTCAGGAAATGGTGTTCAAGAATGTAAATTCTTTGGAATGCTGTACACACAAGATGGAGCTAAATGAAGCCCTGAGAAAGTTACTGTGATGGAAGCATGGGGAGGATAAGAAAGAACAGAGAAGCTTTTTACAGCCAATCCAATACATTTTTTATTTCTCACAAATCAGAATATGCATAGTCATGCAAAGCAGGCATAGGCCCTTCGGCCCAACCAACAATGCCGACCAAGTTGATTATCCAAATTGAGCTAAGATTTTCTGGCAAATGTGAGTGATCTAAAGAAAGAGGTTACAAAATAACGGTGGTCATGATTATGTGAAATGAGTTTACGGAGATGCTGGACACAGAGAGGAGTCTATGGCACTACGACAGATCAAAAACTGCCATGGTACAGATGGAAACTTGATTCAAAGTGGCAATTCTGGGGGAAGTTAGAGTCAGAGACAGACTCCAGCTATGGCAGGGAATACAGCCTACTAAGCAAGGCCAAACACCACGAGCTGAACACCTATGTCTGCTTTGAGGAGAACCCAACAGTTTCTACTAGAATCTCTGAAAAAGCTGAAGACCCTGAGGCTGATATCAGAATATCATTCAAGAGGGTGAATTCTCAAAAGGCAGCAGGTCCAATAGTGGATTAATTACCTCCCGGGCCCTAGACTGAGCTTTAGTAAGGCCCAAACCTGACCTTGCTCTGCCACGGGCCTGGGCTAACTCTGGCGCCACAGGGCTGGCTACCCTCGTTCCCCAGCAAAGGCCTGGCCACCCAGGCACCACTCACTACTGGCCTCTCATCTAGCAGTACCAGCCACCAGTCAGGCACTGCTAGTCACGCACCCCTCCCATTGTTCATTTACTACCACAGGTGACGTGCTGGACGCTGGTATTTTGGAGACCCTTTCTAGTACGTGCTGCAAATTTTCATGCCGCCGCCAGCTCACAGAAACCACCTTGCATGCTACCCCAGCAATGGTACAGCACCGACCGACTCTGGCCCACAGTTAACGGCTTCACCCAAGTGGAGTTGGGATGTTGGAGAACACACTGCATGCTCCTTAAGTCACTTCTGAGTCAACTGTGCCCTCGGCTCTTTCAGTGGAGACAAAGATCATTTTTGCTATGGGGTTTCGGGGTATTTCTGACTGCCATGAAACTGACTGCTGAACTGTTTGGTGTTCTGTGATGTTCACCCCAGTCACTTTTCAAAAGCCCGAGGTTTCTGAATTTGATTTGGCATTTTAAAGCCAAGACAAATGCAAGGCCATATTGACAAGTGAATTCAATGGTGTACTAGTGGTTTTGAAGGACCCCCTTACCTTCTGGGCCCCTAGGATTCAGCCTACTCAGCCTAATAGTTTATCCACTGATCAGGCCATGATGGCATACCTGGCAGAGTACTGAAAATCTGCACCAACTAACTAGCTAGAGTGTTTTCGGACATTTTAAAACTCTCATTGCTGCAGTCAGATTCTACCTGCTTCAAAAGAGCATCAAACATGCCAGTGCCCAAGAAGAACAGTGTGAGCTGCCTCAATGTCTATCTACTGTGATGAAATGCTTTGAGAGGTTGGTCATAGCCAGAATTAACATGTACCTAAGCAAAGGTCTGGACCCGCTGCAATTTACCTATTGTCACAATTGCTCCACAGCAGATGCAATATCACTGGCTCGCCACTCAACTCTGGATCACCTCAAAAACAGTAACTCATACATATGGCTGCTCTTTATTGACTACAGCTCAGCCTTCAACACTATTATTGTCTAAGTGCTGGACAAGAAGCTCCAAATTCTGGGCCTCTGCACCCCACTCTGTAACTAGACCCTTGACTTCCTCATTGGAAGACCACTGTCAGCACGAATTGGTAAAAACATTTCCTCCACATTGATTATTAACACAAGCGCACCTCAAGGATGTGTGATTAGCCCACTGGTCTACTCACTATACACCCATGACTGTGTGGCCTGGCACAATTCCAATGGCATCTACAAATTTGTTGAATATAGCATAGTTGTTGGAAGAATCACAAATGGCAACGAGGAAGCTTATAGGAGGGAAATAGATCAGCTCTTTGAGTAGTGTCACATCAACAACCTTGTGCTCAACGTTAGCGAAACCAAGGAGATGATTGTGGTTTTCAGGAGGAAGACAGGAGAACACAATCTAGTCCTCATCGAGGGGTCAGTAGTGGAGAGGGTCAAAACTTCAAATTCCTGGGTGTCAACATCTCTGAGGATCTGTCCTGGAGCCTCCATGTCGATCCAATCAGAATAAGGCTTGCCAGCAGCTCTACATTGTAAGGTGTATGAGGTGATTCGGTATGTCGCAAAAGACACTTGAAAACTTCTACAGGTGTACTGTGGAGAGCATCCTGGCTGGTTGCATTTCTGCCCAGTACAGAGGTGCCAACACTTAGGACAAGAAAAAAATTCCAGAGGGTTGTTAACTCGGCCCGCGGGGCACGAGACCACTCCATCGAGGACACCTACAATAGGCGATGTCTTAAGAAAGCAGCCTCTATCCTCAAGGATCCCCACCACCCAGGCCACGGCCTCTTTACTCTGCTACCATCGGTAAACAGGGACAGGAGCCTAACGACGAGCGCTCAATGGCACAAGGAGAGCTTTTTCCCTGCTACAATCAGATTTCTGCCTTACTTTGACGTTTCACATACTATTTTTATTTATTGTTGTACGGTGGTTTATGTGCATGTCTGCACTGTGAAGCTGTCGCCAACCAACAAACTTCATGACTTGCTCATGGCAGAAGGTTCTGATTCTGAGTTGCTTGGCCCATACATAGGTATGCCAGTATGGGCATTTGTATCCATAGCACATGCGCTAGGAGAAAAAGGTTATACCAATGCAGAAAAAAAGAGAAATGTGTAGCTGTAACCAGACACAAGAAGTTCCTTATTTCCCAAAGAAGTAAAACTGAAAATACTGGAAACACTCAATTGGTCAGTAGCATCTGTAGAAAGTCAAATATTTAATAGTTCAGTTCCAAAACATTTCATTGGAATGTTGATAAAAACAGGTTAGTTGCCAGTAGCAGTGAAGCGGGGGAGGGGATGCTTCTGTTAACAGCAATTAAGTAATATTTAAAGTCAGATTAAGCATCTTTGTGTGATATGCAGTTTATATCAAGCTGTGAGACGTGCCCAGCCTTGCTGCACTACATTCTCTGCAGAAGTGTCGAGAGCAAGTGATGTCCTGAAAAGACAAACTAAACACAGCAGTGAGAAGATGTTAATGGCTAATCAGAGATAACCCCTCAGCAGAGGATGGTGTCCAGATCTATCATATCCAAAATGACTCAAAGGATTCTCTAGAAAGGTGATGTGGGTGCAGAGGATTGCAAATTGAAAGCTAGATCAGCTGTACACTGAAGAACATCTGTAGATGGAGTCAAGATGCTTGGTAGGTCAGTAGCAGAGAAAGTGTAACTATATCTGATGATGGAAACAAGAGAGGCTGTGTTTACTGGAACCTGGGTCACGCAACATCAGTGGGAGAAAAAGACTGTGACCTTTTGGATCAGAACCTTGCATCAAGAAACAATCTCCACTGCAATACCACACGCAACTGCCATATGGTAGACTTTTGACCAAATTACCATTCAGAGGAAAGATTAAAGAATGACCAAAATAAGGATATTTATTATTTCTCTCTTTTAAATATTAGATCATAGAACCTTACAGCACAGTACAGGCCCTTTGGCCTATGAGGTTGTGCTGATTTATGTAAAGCTACTCCACAACAAGCTAATTTTTCCCTACCTCACACCCATAACTCTATTTTTCTTGCATCCATGTGCCTATCTGAGAGCCTTTGAATGTCCCTGTGTTACAGGCCTCCACCCCAGGCATTACATCCCAGGTGCCCACCACTCTCTGTGTGTAAAAAAAACACTTACCTCTGACATTTCCCCTAAGCTTTCCTCCACTCACCTTAAATAGATGTTGTCTGGTATTTGCTATCTAGATGTCTATATACTATTATGACCTATGACAACCTTCTACATTATCCACAACACTTCTGACCTTTGTATCATCTGCAAACCCACCCTTCCACTTCTTGATCTAAGTAAAGAGCAGGGGTCCCAGAAAAGATGCCCATGGAATGCCACCAGTCACTGATCTCCAGGCAGAATATGTACCATCTACAACGACCCTCTCCTTTCATTTTCTCCTCTTATATGAATGTTGTGCATTATAAGTATCTGGGGAGATGCATTTGTACATTGTACTTAAATAAAATGGCTCTGAGGAGAGGGAGTACCTTTGGTGCTGATAGCTGCGCCTCACTAAGATGGGGATGGTAGGCATCACTGGACCTCACTCATCTAAATCTCTTACTTGTTGGCTCTGGAAACTACTTCAGCTAGCGGGCAAAAACAAGTGAGGGGATGGTGTCATTACTACACCACTAAGTGATCATCCCAACGGCGGAGCAGGCAGAAGAGGAAACATCTCCCAATGGCTGCAAAGGCAGATGAGGATACCCAACAAGGGTAGGGAGGCTTGCAAGCTTGCTGCAGGAACTGCCGTGGACCCACAACACTCCGGGTTTGTCCACCTAGTGTTTGAAGCCTGGATTCAGCAGACTGTATGTAAGAAACCATCACTAGTTCAATGGACAGAAAGGTGATTCTCAGCAATGTGTTGTGGAGCACTAAGAGGGTACGGTGAGACACATACAAAAGACTGCTGGCCATCCACTGCATCCAGCCATCTCAACTATGTCTTGCCACTGAGTCCAAATAGGCCAGGGTGAGAGAGTGAGGCTGACGACCTGCACAACAATTCCTCACTTTAATCCAAGTCAAGCGCAAGTCATGACTTAAACCCAATGCACATCACCTAAAGTCCAGTGGCGATGGGGGAGTGGCGAAGCAGCAGATATGGATACACTGGAAGCTGTAGTCACAAACCCGCACACAGGTGGCCCAGGGCATAGGGTTGCTCTCTCAGGGACCAAAGCAGCAGTTGAGTTCGGCAGCCCCCTGGGTGTCTGAGCAGCCCTCTTTAGGATCACTCTGCTCACCTCCATGGAGGAAGGGGCTGAAAAAGGTGCTTCAAACATAGTCTGCTTCACTTCACCCTGGCCATCTTACTGCGGCTGGTGGGGATCCCTTATAGTGGTCGACCTACAACAGTGAAGAAGAGAGTGATGGTGCTCAACCTTGGCACATGGAATGTGAGAACTCTGTGAGATAACGTCAAGTCAGACAGGCCAGAGAGAAGAACTGCACTGGTTGCAAAAGAGCTAGCTTGCTACATAGCAGCTCTCAGCGAAATGCGCCTAGCAGACAAGGGCCAGCTGACAGAACTCAGTGGTGGATACAAGTTCTGGAGCAGTCACAGCAGCGCTGAATGATGAGAAGCAGGCGTGGAATTTTCCATCAATTCTAACCTCGCCTGTAAACTCACTAAGCATCCAGAGGGTATCAATGACCGCCTGATGACACTCCATCTCCCACTTGCAAACAAGAAGAATGCTACGCTGATTAGTGCCTACGCCCCCCACCATGGCCAACCCAGATGACATGAAAGACAAGTTCTATGAAGAACTCGACGCCCTCATTTCAGCAATCCAACAGTCAGAGAAGCTCATTGTTCTTGGGGACTTCAATGCCAGAGTAGGGACAGACAACCAAACCTGGGAAGGGATCATTGGAAGACACGGCACTGGCATGTGTAACAGCAACAGCCTTCTGTTCCTCAAGACATGTGCCACCCATGACCTTGTCATCACCAACACCCTGTTCCGCCTACACACACCCATAGGAAGACATTATGGATGCACCCACACTTGAGGCACTGGCATCTTATTGACTATGTCATCACCAGGGAGAGGGACATGATGGATATCAGAGTGATGAGAACCATATGTGGTGTTGACTGCTGGACCAACCACCGCCTCATTGTATCCAAGTTCAGGCTTCGCATTCTGCCCATGAGAACACCCCAAGGGCAGAAGACTGCAAAGAGGCTGAATGTCTCTAAGCTGAAATGCAGTAAGGTTGCAGAAGAATTCGCCATTGACCTTGAAGGCAGACTACCAGACACACCACAGGAAGATGGGACCAGTGTTGAGGAACAGTGGACGGCCTTCAGAGATGCTGTCTACACTACCACCCTTGAACATCTCAGACCAGCAACCCGAAGAAACCAAGACTAGTTCAATGAGAATCATGAAGAAGTACAGGTACTACATCAATAGTACAGTGCGCATCAGAACGTCCCCACGTCACTAGCCAAAAAAGATGCCTTTGCCAATGCAAGAAGAAAGGTGCAGAAAAAACTGAGATGCAGGACAGCTGGTTCAGCAAGAAGGCCGATGAAATCCAGGGCTATGCAGACAGCCACGACATAAAGCGCTTCTTCGATGCACTTAAGGCTGTATCAGACCCCAGTCCTCTGGCTCCTCACCCCTCCTCAATGCATATGAGACACAGCTGATGACAGAAAAGAAGCAGATTCTGGAGTGGTGGGCTGATCACTTTAACATCGTCCTTAACCGCCCTGCATACAGCAACGACAAGGCCATTGTCCGCTTCCCCAGGTAGAGATCAACAAGAACCTCGACACCTTTCTCACAGATGATGAAGTCAGGAAGGCAGTGAAGCAACTCTCCTGTGGCAAAGCGCAAGGACCCGATACAATCCCTGCTGAGGAATACAAAGCAGGAGGCCCTGTCATGATGCAAAAGCTCTTCCAGTCCATGTGGTAAAAGGGACAGGTCCCACAACAGCTGAAAGATGCCAGGATAGTCCACATCTACAAGAGGAAAGGCAGCCGACAGTCTTGCGACAACCACCGAGGCATCTCCCTCTTGTCCATTGCGGGGAAGATTCTGGCCTGTGTCCTGCTCAACTGCCTTCTCCAACATCTTGAGCAAGGTCTGCTCCCAGAAAGCCAGTGCAGCTTCCGTGCTGAACGTGGGACCATGGACATGAATTTTGCTGAGTGCCAACTCCAGGAAAAATGCCAGGAGCAACACAGTGACCTCTTTGTGACCTTTGTCTATCTAACCAAGGCTTTCGATACGGTCAGCAGAGAAGGCTTGTGGAAGATTGTGGAGAAGTTTGGCTGCCCCAGCAAGTTCATCACAATCGTCCAGCAGTTCCACTATGGTATGATGGTGAAAGTTCTGGATGACGGCAATGAGTCAGAGGCCTTCCCAGTGACAAATGGCATCAAACACGGCTGCATTCTCACCCCGACTCTGTTCAGTATGGTATTGTCTGCCATGCTGATAGATGCCTTCCTTAACTACGAAGAAGGAATCCACGTCAGGAACAGGACTGATGGCAGGTTGTTCATCCTCAAGAGCCTGCAGACAGTTACAAAGGTGCAAGAGACTGTTAACAGAGACTTCTTATTTGCTGATGACTGCGCACTCAATGCCAGCACAGAGCAAAAGATGCAGTGTGAAATGAACTGCTTCTCACAAGCCTGCGACAATTTCGGTCTCACTATCAGCACCAAAAAGACCAAAGTTATGTACCAGCCTTCCCCAGGAAAGCCATACCAGGAGCCACGCATCACTGTGAAGGGCCAGAACCTCCAGGCAGTCGAAAATCTCACCTACCTGGGCAGCATACTCACTCGCGCAGTGAACATAGATGCTGAGGTCAACAACAGGATTGCTAAAGCCAGCGCCACCTTTGGTGGCTTTGGGAGACTCCGTGAGAACGTCTGAGTGGAGAGGACCACCAGACTGAAGGACTAATGTGCAGTGGTCCTTACCACCCTCCTTTACACCAGCGAGACCTGGACTGTCTACAGTGGACATGCCAAACAGCTCAACCACTGTCACTTGATCTGTCTTTGCAGACTCCTCCACATCAGGTGACAGGACAAAGTCCCTGACATGGAAATCCTGGAACGAGCTGGGCTCTGAAGCGTCTACACCCTCCTCCTGCAAGCCTAAGCCAGGTGGGCTGGACGTGTGGTCAGAATGCCAGACAGCCAATTGCCTAATCGGCTGCTTTAAGGAGAATTGTGTCAGGACAAGAGCTCACTTGGGGGGCAGAAGAAATGATATAAAGACTGCCTCAAAGCATCCTTCAAAGGCCTGTGTCTCGACATCGACACGTGGGAGACGCTTCCCCTTGACAGTCCAGCTGCAGCAAGATCACCACAGGAGCCCACGCAGCTGAAGTCAGGCACATCATCGAGGTGCAACGAAAGCATGCTGTGCACAAGGCCCGAGCAGCATCCACTGCCATGACAGCACCCACCCACTTTTGTCCCACATGTGGGCGATCCTTCAGGGCCCAGATTGACCTCAACGGTCACTTCCAGACCCACAGCCACCAATCTCCCAACAACAACATCAACACTTAAATAAATGACAATGAATTTCATTCATTCAAATAAATAGATGTGCAAAATAGAAGTGCATTAAGTTTTTAGAATGATAGATTTCTGCAAAACCGGTGTATGACATTTGACAACAGTGAATATAATTCCAGAATATTTGATCAAGTTTCTTCAAGTCATGAAATGCATTTCCTTATTTGTTGTGAAAAGAATAGTTTGTTACCCCTTCTTGCTTGTGGCTTGTCAAAAGTCTTTTGACAAGGCATCTAATCATTGTATATTTCTTAACAGTCTAAATCAGTGGCTTTCAAACTGCCTCCAAAACTTAAATTCCACCTTAAGCAATCCCTATGCCATAAGTGCTCTGTGATTAGTAAAGGATTACTTAAGGAGGAATGTGAGTGGAAAGAAAAAGGTTTGAAAACCACTGTTTTAATTGTACCTATTTGACTCGTTATGTGCACAGTTTCATAGCTCCAAAGGAAGTGGGCCAATGGCAATTTTTCTCAAGCAAAGTATTTCAGTAGCAATTGGGTCTAGAACAGTGGTTCTCAACCTTCCCTTCCCACTCATATACCACCTAAAGCAATCCCTGAGCAATCACAGAGCATTTATGGAATAGGGATTGCTTAAGGTGAAATGTGAGTTTAGGGGGGCAGTTTGAAAACCACTGGTCTAAATGAATGGACTGAAAGGATTAAAAGAAAAACACAATGCATCCCAAAATGTGATTGAACATAAAATGGTTCTCAATTGTTTATCAACTTTGTTCCATAACAGTAGGAATAGCTAAATTTGAACAGACATTGTATATATTATATGAAAACTTGTGCTGTAAATCTTATCAATTGCAAGATTACAGAGTTGCTCATTTTGAGAAAACAAGGCATTTAAAAAAAAATGTTTTCATAAAGGCCAGTCATTACAATGATCTTTTGCAATCAATAAAATATATGGATTGACAAATAAAACTTTCTTCAAGAAATATCTGGTGCCTGAAGCAACTTGCACGAACAAATGCATTTTGCCATTTTTTAAATAAACAACTTAATGTGCCTTTTTATAAAGTTTAACCTCACTGGAAATTGTTTCTCTTTGCAATTCACATGAAAGTTTTGACCTGTCAAAACATGCAAACATTCTTCGATGTGAAAGAAAACTATTTCAGAAAGCACTTCTCGTCTCATCTCTGGAAATATATTTTTTTTAAATTGGCTGCCAAACTGGTTTGAGGACAGGTAATGTTTGAAAAATTGTTCTATGTGTACTTATTATTGTTAGACAAACACTTCATCCTATCAGGGTGATCTTCATCATGGCAGGATATTTTATCTTTCATCTGGAACATTTGTCAGTTACAAATCAAATGTTCTCATCTTTCTGGTCTCTGTGGAAAACAGTGACATTTTATCCTCCCAGCTCAAAGGTGAAATTTATGTCAGTTCATAAATTTGATTGATGAGAAAGCAAACAAGTACCATTGAACTGAATTGGATTAAACATGCAACTATTCCTGCTATGCCTTGACAAACACATACAGCAGAGGTCCAAAAATCCAGATGCCAGAAATCCAGACCATCTGAGAATCTGCAGTTTTCAAAAACTCTCAAACTTTTAAATTTAGTGGGCTTTTGTGTGCGTGCATGCTATGTGTAGGTGCTACAGATGTACAGCGACTACAAGTGTTGACTTTATTTTTCTTTAAAACTGCTCATTTTGATAAATGAAGCCTGTCGTATTTGCTAATGAGTAAACTATCAAAATTTACTGTTTATCTTTATTGCTCCTTAACTTTGTATTTTAAAAGTACTGCTCGAGAATCTGGAAAATCCAAAAATCCAGACTGAGTTACAAGATTAGGAGATAAAGGAACAGAAGTAGATCGTTCGGCCCATCAAGTCTGCTCTGCAAATCCAGCTTGAGCTAAATTGTTCTCACATCTAGTTCCAAATTCCAGCATTTTCCCCATATCCCTTGATACCTTGACTAATTACATACCTATCAATCTCCCCTTTAAACTTTCCCCAATGATCGGTCCTCCACAGCTGTATGCGGCAACAAATTCCACAAATCCATGATCCTCTGGCTCCTCATCATTGTTTTAAATGGGTATCTTCTAATTTTAAGAGTGTGCCTTCTTGTCCTGGATTCACCCATCAAGGGAAACATTTACCTTGTTTCTATGAGATCCCCTCTCATACAGTCCAAGAGCCTGCATTCCAGGAATTATCCTGGTAAATCTTCTCTGTACTCTCTCCTACATTATTACATCTCTTCGAAGATAAGGGGCCCAAAACTGCACACGTTACTGCAAATGAAGTCTCATCTGTGCCCCATCGAGACTCATCAACACTTTTTTACTCGAGCACTATTCCTCTTGAAATAAATGCCAATATAGTATTCCTTTCTTTACTGCCAATCCAACCTGGTGGTTAACCTTTGAGTTATCGTGCACAAGGACTCCCAAGTCCCTTAGCACTTACGAATTTTGAATTTTCTCCCCATCCAAATAATAATCTGCCTGTTTATTTCCTCTTCCAAAATATACAAGCGTACATTTCTCAACATTCTATCTCATCTGCTCTTTCTCCTAAGCTGTCCAAGTTTCTCTGCAATCTTTCTGTATCTTCAACACTTCCTACTCCATTACCTATCTTCGTGTCATCTGCAAACTTTGCTTCACAACCATTCAATTCATAATCTAAATCATCAATATACATTGTAAAAAGAAGCAGCCCCAACACTGACCCCTGGAGAATACCACAAGTAACTGGCAACCAACCAGAACAGGATCCCTTTATTCTCACCCTTTGCTTTCTGCCTATGCTCCACCCAGTCTAATATCTTTCCTACAATCTCATGGACTCTCATCTTATTAAGCAGCCTCTTATGCGGCACCTTATCAAAGGCCTTTTGAAAATCCAAATACACAACATCCACAGCCTCTCCCTTATCCATCCTACTTCCTCAAAAAATACCTCAATTTTTTGATTTCCTCAAAAAATTCCAATAGGCTGGTCAGGCAGGATCTTCCCTTCATGAAACCATACTGGCTTGGACCTATCATGGCATGCACCTCAAGGTATTTCATAATCTCATCCTAGAGGATCGACTCCAATAGCTTTCCAACTACCAACATCAGACTAATAGGCCTATAAATTTCTTTGTCTGCCTCCCTCCTTTTCTTAAACAGTGGAACTACATTTGCAACCTTCCAATCCTCTGGAACCATGTCGGAGTCTATTGATTTCTGGAAAATCAATTCCAATGCCTCCACTATCTCCAAAGCCATCTCCTTCAGAACCCATGGGTGCACCTCATCCAGTCCGGGAGACTTATTTATCTTTAGTCCATTCAGCTTACAAAGCACTTTCTCTCTAGTAATCTTGCCTGTACTTAATTCTATTCCCTGGGACCTCTATCAGGTTTATTGTATGGTCTTCCTCAGAGAAGACTGACACAGAACACTTATTTAGTTCCTCTGCCATTTCTTTATTACCCATTATAATTTCTCCAGTGTCATTTTCAATTGGTCCTATATATATCTATCTTTTACTCTTTATATATTAAAAAAAACATCTCCTAGTATTCCTTTGTATGTTATTTGCCAACTTCCTTTCATTATTCATTTTTTTTCTTTCTTAATGACTTTTAGTTTCTTTCTGTAAGTTTTTAAAAGCTTCACAGACCTCTGTTTTTCCACTATTTTTTGCTTCCTTGTACACCCTCCCTTTTGCTTTTATTTTAGCCTTAACCTTGTTACCCACATTTGCGCCATTTTTCCATTCATAATTTTCTTTTTTCTTGGAATATATCTATCCTGCACTTGCCTTATTTCTTGTAGAAATATCATCCAATCCATTTGTCCCTCTATCTAGACTTTTTCAGTCAAC
Source organism: Narcine bancroftii (assembly GCF_036971445.1). Classification (NCBI taxonomy): domain Eukaryota; kingdom Metazoa; phylum Chordata; class Chondrichthyes; order Torpediniformes; family Narcinidae; genus Narcine; species Narcine bancroftii. The sequence continues at coordinate 402,476,019 of NC_091469.1, forward strand.
TTGGGCCGGTTCCGGTCTCGTACCACTGTAATTTACTTTATTCCAGTGAAATATTGACTCACTTGATATTAGCTTCTCCTTTTCAAAATTGAAACTAAGCTCAGTCATACTATGATTACTACTTCCTCAGGGTTCCATTACCTTTAGTTCTCTAAATACCTCAGGTTCATTACATAGCACCCAATCCAAAACTGCCAATCATCTGGTGGTCTTATCGACAAGATGCTCCCAAAAGCCATCCTTTAGGCATTCTACCAACTCTCTCTCCTGAGATCCAGTACCTTCCTGACTTTCCCAATCCCCTTTCATGTTAAAATCCCCTTTCATGCTAAAATCCCCCATAGTTATTTTGACATTTTCCTTCTGACATGCTTTGGTCTATTTCTAGTTGAAACTCATAGTCCACTTCCTGACTGCTGTTTGGGGGCCTGTATATAACTGCCAAACCCTGAGGAGTCCAGATTTTAGGACTTCTACTGTAAATGGATTTGTAATTTGTGGATAAGATCACATAAACAAGAAAAGAGAATAAGGAAAAGCATTGGATACAACTGATAATGACTAAAGAAAAAAAGGAATGTCTGCAGATGTTAGGGCAATGCACAAAAGTGCTGGAAAAACTCAGCAGGTCATGCAGCATCTATTGGAAGTAAAGGTATATAAATTACATTATAGGCCTGAACCCTTTTTCAAGGTATGAGCAGAAAGCAGACAGGCGCCTGAATAAAAAAAGTGCAGGGGGGAGGGTAGAGGGAGAAGGGCAAGAGGCAGATGGAAGAATGGCAGGGGAAAGTACAGGGAATAGGCCATAGGTGGATATGGATGGACAGAAGAGAAAAAGGCTGAGGGTCAACTGGGGAGAAAGTAGGTCTCTGAAGGGAGAGTGAAGGGGGTGGGGATCTGGAGGAAAGGAGACAGAGGGATAGGGAAAGAGAGACAGGGAAAAGGCCCAATGAAAACTGGAGGTTAATGCTAATGCCATCTGGTTGGAGAGTGCCCAGATGGGATATTAAGTGTTGTTCCTTCAATTTGCAGGTGGACTCAGATTGGCTGTGTTGGAAGCCATGGACAGATATGTCTGTGGGAAATGGATGTGGAATTGGTTGGCCACTGTGAGGTCTCCATTATTGCAGCAGGATGAAGATGTTTAACAAAATTATCTCTAGTTTGCGTTAAATCCCCCTGATGTATGGAAGGCAATAATGGGAACATCAAATGCAGTAGATAACCCTTGCAAATTCACAAGTAAAGTGTTGTTGCACTTGGAAGAATTTTATGGGGCTTTGAATGGTGGTGAAGGAGGAGATATGGGCACGTGTCGCATTTTCTGTGGTCACAAGGATAGGTGCTGAAGAGGGGATTCGTGAGAAGGGAGGACTGGATGAGGGAGTCACGAAGGGAGCAATCCCTGCGGAAAGAGGAGTGGGGAAGAGAGAGGAAGATGTGCCTGGTGGTGGGATCACATTTTAGATGACAGAAATTGCAAAGCATAATACGTTGGTCGTAAAGGCTGGGGGGGATGGTGGGTCGATAAGGAGAAGGCTAATCCTGTCCTTGCTGTGTCTAGGGTCAAAGGGGGCCAGGGCAGAAGTGTGGGAAATAGAGGAGATGTGGGTAAGGGGTGAGTTAATATCAGAGGAGGGGAAGTCACATTTGTTGAGGAAGAAAGATATCTTGGATGTTCTGGAATGGAAGACCTCATCTTGGGAGCAGATGCGACAGAGAGGGAAGAATTGAAAGAAAGGAATTCAATCCTTACATGGGAACAAGGTGTTGAGGTAATGTGGGAGTTGATGGATTGGGAGAAAATGTAAAGAGTTTATCTCCTGAGATGGAGAAAGAGAGATCATAAAAGGGGGATGAAAATTAGCAAAGTGGATAAAGGTGACAAGTTCATCCTGGGTGTGTAGTGATGCTATGGTGGTACTACAACTTCCAGAAGGCATCGAACCAGCCACATGACATCAGTGGGTGATGTTGTCAGTGCATGATTCTGGCTTTTAAAAGGTTGTGTGGGTGATGAAGAGTAATCTGTTTGATTCACTCTAGAAATTACTTGTGTGGTAATTTCATCATGTACACTATGATTTCAATGGCCACAGGTGCATGAGACAGCACCAAACACTCCATGTAACCAACAAAAAGGCAGACATAGCTGGGATTCATGCAGGTAACATGGCTACTCCTTCAATTTAGGAATGTGGGATGAGTCAATGGAAAAGTTATTGAGGTGAGAACAAATTCTGCCAGGTGGAAGAGATGGAGGTGGACTGGTTGGGTCTATTGTTGAGAAAGAAACGAAGGCCTTTGAGATCTTTGGTATGGGGGTTGGAGGTGTTTTGAGATTTGACGGTCCATGGTAAAAATGAGGCTGTCAAGTTCAAGGAACTGGAAGTTATGGATCATGGGTAGGATATAGATGTGGGCAGTATGGGGTTGTGAAACAATGAGGTTAGAGGCTGTGGGAGGGAGATGAACAGGTGATGAGGTCAGAAATGCTGCATGAGACAGTGGCTTGGTGTTTTTTGATGGGCTCTGTGCAAGGGGTAAATAAGAGGTGTCTGAGAGCTGTCATTTGGCTTCAGCAAGGTAGAAGTCAGTACACCAGACAACAATAGCACCATGCTTGTCTGCGGATTTGATAGTGAGGTTGGGATCGATGTGGAGAGAGTGGAGTGCAGAATGTTCCGAAGGTATGAGATTAGAGTGGTGAAATCGAGATGGTTACTGTCTTGGCAGCAGTTGGAAATGTAAAGGTCCAGACCTGGCATAAAACTGGAACGAGGTGTCCAAGAGGAGAAAGAAGGCTTCAGGAGGGAGAAGGGGTCTTCAATAAGGGGTCAAGAATCCTGGTGGAAGAAGTGGGCAAGAGTATGGAGACTATGGAAGAAGAGTTCAGTATCATGGCATGTGCAGAACTCATGAGAAGTGGGAGGAAATGGACAAAGGTGAAGCCTCTACTGAAGACAGATTGTCTGCCTCCAAGAGGAGAAGGAAGGAATGGATACCAAAGACCCAGCAGGGGTTAAAGTGGGGATTAGTTTGGTGGAGGGTGTTGGGGGAGGAGAGTTAGTGAATTAGAGGGATGAGGTGGAGAGCTTGGGACATCAGAGAGGGAAGTTTGAAGGTTGGGGATATTCAGAGGGGAAGATGGAGGTTTGCAGGTGTCAGGGTGAGGTGGAGGTTTAGCTAGGTGAAGGAGTGAGCTGAAGAGTGCAGGGAGTTAGAGGGAGAGGTGGAGAGTAGGAGCGATCAGAAAGGTGAGGGAGAGGATTGAAAGGGTTAGAGGGCTAAAGTGGGTGGGAAGAAAGGGGGTGGGTTCAAAATGGGTAGATGAGGGATGAGCAAGGAGAGGTGTAAGGGTATAGGGAGGCAGTGAGATCCAGCAGTGAAAGCACTCAAAAGTCTTAGCCTCGAGGAGGCTAAGCTTGGTGTAGGACCTTGCGAAGGCGTTAGTGCAGATGCTGGAATTGGAGTGGTCGGGAATGGGATAAACACCTCCGTCGATGGAGGTGTTGGGGGCTTTGGCATATGGGTGGCCAAGGTCAGGGTGAAAACTTGCATTAGAGGTTGCAGAGGCAGCTGTCTCTTGAAGGACAGCAGCTGAGTGAAGAATCAATGGTTGTACACATGGATCCAATGGAAGGTGAAGTGCAAGAGTGGTCCATGGCAGTTCGTGGTGAGTATGGATCAGAGGTGTGGTAGCGATAGGGTAAGGGTTCACTGGGTAAGGGTTGCATGGAGGCAAGAGGATTCTGTAAAATTTGGTAAGAGAAGCAAAGAGAGCAACAGTCAATGCAATGCAGGCACCTGAGAATCCTGTGGGGACTAAACTGGGGGCCTGGAAACAAAGCTGGAGACTGCATGGTCCAAGTGGAGGCAAGTAGCTATGAAGGATATGTAGCTATGGTCATGCGTCTGGGTGAGAACGTGGTCATAGAATTTGAAAGCACAAGGGAGTGTTAATGAAGTGTAATGAAAGACTCACAGAACTCCCTTTGAAGAGAGGGGAAGAACTTCAGATTAGACATTCTGATATCCATGATAATAACTTGCACAGCTTGCCTTTAAAAGGACAGGGTCTTAGCTGCCTGTTTCACATATCCTGTTCATGTGGAAAGTGGCCAATCAGCTCTTCCATGTTAGCCATCACATTTCCCCAGTTATTTTCCTGTTGCCTCTATTCTTCTGTGAGCAAGCTGAACAGATTAACTCTAACATTCATACGGCCATATAAAGTAGAAGAACAAGAGATTGAATACAGAGTATGGAGTTAAGGTGAAAATAAAAATCAATAAGTGCAAGGCAAGATCATCGTGAGAACATTGTTGTGGGGATCATTTAGGAGTGTAATGGCGGAGGAGAAGAAATTATCTTTAAGCCTGTTAATGCATGACTTCACACTCTTGAGTTGTTTTCCTAATGGGAAGAGGGAGAAGATAATGTGTCAGGCTGTGTTGGTCCTTCAGTTTGTGGGGTTCCATTACTAGGCATTGGGAAATCTAGATGAAGTTCATAGATGGGAAGGAAGTATGGGGTATGTTCTCAGCTACATTCACTACCTTCTACAGCTTTATCCAGTCTTGAACAGAGCAGTTCCCATACCACTGTACAGTCATGGGTGTAGAGAGAGTAGAGTAAGTCACAGATTTCTGGAGGAACTCAGTGAGTCATGTGGCTTCGATACAAAGGAATATATATTTGATGTTTTGGGTCAATGACCCATTATTGGGAATAGCAAGAAATGGTTGGACATCTGAGTGGGGGAGGAGCACAGGGTGGTGGGTAATGGGTGAATATAGATAGGAGGAGAAAGGAGCTGAGGTGAAATAGTGGAAGGAGCTGAGAAAGTTGCACTCTGATGGAAGGGAAAGGAGTGGGGGGGGGGTCTGCAGGAAGGGAGGTGTAACTGACAGGTAAGCAGGGAGAGTGAGTGATGGGAAAGAGAAGGAAACTAGAAATATAAGGTGGGTCAGAGAGATAAGAGAATGCTCTTGGATGTGGAATGATGCCATTTGGTTGAAGACTGCTATGACAGAATATAAGGTCCTATTCCTCCTATTTAGTAAGACCTTAACTTGATGGGCATGGACAGACATCACTGTGGGAAAGGGAAGTGAAATTGAAGTGACCGAACATTGAGAGATATTTGTTGTTGCAGCAAACAGACTGAAGGTGCTCAACAAAGCCATTCAATGATCATCACTTGAAAAACATTCCAGGAAATGGAAATATTGCCAGGGCAGAACAATGCTAGTGATCAATGATGAGGAAAGGAATCAAGGGTTATTGTAAGAAGGAGGATAATGGAGCTTAAAAGGATAGTAAATCATCCATGATGAAATGAAATGGAGGACTTGATGGGCCAAATCGCCTAATTCAGCTCCTATGTCTTATGGTCTGATTCAATGTTGCAGTTTAGTATTTAATTTTGTTGTTATCAAGACAAGGCACCATTTTCCCACATCTCTTAAAACCAGGCACATCAATATTTCCACAATAATTTCTCTTGCAGTTGTAACTTGTGACACCTGGTGGGCCATATCCAATTCCCTGTCTCCACTTTCACAAGAAATATTAGCATGAATCAGTTTGTGATGATATAACTAAAGTGTAACATTGTTCAAAGATGAGTAGAAGGTGGATGGATAGAAACAGATGTGTGGGCAGAGAGAGAGAAACATGGGTCACCTGCAAGATGGGAGAAGGTATCCGTTGATGTGAACTAGTTAAAGTTGAGTGAAGAGCTGAGCAGGTCAAGATACACGTAGCTATCCCAATGCAGTCATTTTTCCTGCCCTGCTCATATTACTAAGCCCCTTCCTGCATTAAATTCAGTAACATTCGACCATACACTTGTATCACCTGTCAGGCCTTCCAAATATTCCTAAAGGCTCCCTTCTTTTGCTAAAGAATCGCATCACACTCACATCACTTCCTGTACATCCATGCAGTGCAGGATTCAACTAGCTGAGTTCCTTTGCATCAACACATTCTCTCTTCACCTTTCCTAGTGCTTAAACTTGCTGATTGGAAGGGTTTTTAATGACTTACTTAGATTGTGTCATGGAGTCTCCGTTATGCCCCAACAACCAGCAACACACCAAAGAATGAAGTGATTGCAATAAAAGGTCATCAAGTTACAATTGACTGTCTGAGTGACTGACAAAAACTCATCCCATTCTACTCCCAGTTGGGTACACTCAAGAAAATCCAGCCCGTGGCACAGTTGGTTCTCTGTGACAATTCAAAATTAGCTTGTTCATAAGTGCCCGACTGTTTTGGAGACTTGGTGATGCATATGGCTATTGCAGTACCATAATAACTGACCTGAGGGTCTCACTATTATTAAACAAAGTAAACATAGTGTAAAAAATACTTTCAGAAAATGGACACCCAAATCCATAACAGGAACAAAAGGAAAGCCTATTCACAGTTACTAAATAATTATCAAATGCCTTGATGGTCAGCACAATCCCTGGTCTTTAATCACCATTGAATCATACAGTGGAGACATGAAGCACCATTTCATGTAATGATTTTTCTGCTTTACAGGTCTGCTTGTACAGACCTGTACAAAAGGGACGGACTCCACTTGAACTGGAGGGGACCAATATCCTGGCAAGCAGATTTGCTAGAGCTGTGGGGGAGGGTTTAAACTAGTTTGGCAGGGGGGGTGGGGAGCAAAGTTTGCGAGCAGTGTCTCGGGTGCATGGCCACCTAGTTAAGAATGATAAAGATAACAAAGGAAGGATGGAGGTTAAGATAAAAGGTAGAAAAGGGAATATATGTGAGGGTCATTCTCTGAAATGCATGTACTTTAATGCAAGAAGCATAGTGAACAAGGTAGATGAGCTTAGAGCATGGATTGGCACTTGGAATCATGATGTTGTGGCAATTAGTGAGACCTGGTTACAGGAGGGACAGGACTGGCAACTAAATATTCCAGAATACAAATGTTTTAGATGTGATAGAACAGGGGGTAAAAAAGGGGGAGGAGTTGCTCTGGTTGTGAAGGAGGACATTACTGCCGTGAGGTGGCAGGATGGTTTGGAGGGATCATCCAGTGAGGCTGTTTGGGTGGAATTGAGGGGTGGTGGAGGCATGAGGGCACTAATAGGAGTGTATTATAGACCACCAAATGGGCCAAGAAAATTGGAGGAACAAATTTGTAAGGAGATACCATATATGTGTAATAAACATAAGGTAGTGATCATGGGAAATTTTAACTTCCCCCACATTGATTGGGATACCCATACAGTAAGAGGGCTGGATGGGCTAGAGTTTGTCAAATGTGTACAAGATAGTTTTCTTAATCAATACGTAGAGGAACCAACTCGGGACAGTGTAATACTGGATCTCTTGTTAGGGAACGAGATAGGTCAGGTTTCTGAGGTTAATGTTGGAGAACCAATTGGGTCTAGTGATCACAACTCAATTAGTTTCAGGGTAGTTTTAGGGAAGAGCAAAGAAGGGCCTAAAGTTGAGGTTCTGGATTGGAGAAAAGCAAATTTCGAAGGAATAAGAATGGATTTGGGGAGTATTGAGTGGAACATGATTTTTTCAGGAAAGGTTGTAAATGAAAAATGTAAAATATTCAAAGAAGAAATTTTGAGAGTAGAGAAGATATGTTTCAGTGAGGATCAAAGGAAAGGCTGGAAGTCATAGGGAGCCTTGGTTTTCGACGAATATTAGAAGTTTGTTCGGAGAAAGAGGGAGGTGTACAAGAGGTACAAAGAGCAGGGAGCTGAGAGTTTGAAAGAGGGCTACAAGGAGTGTAGAAAAAATCTTAAGAAAGAAATTAGAAAGTCCAAAAAGAGGCACGAAAAGGCTTTGGCAGGCAGAGTAAGAATAAATCCAAAGGGTTTCTAGAGGTACATTAAAAGTAAAAGATTAGTGAGGGATAAAATTGGACCCCTTGTAGATAGAGAGGGTAGGCTATGTGAAAAGTCAGAAGAGATGGGGGAAATTTTAAATGATTTATTTTCCTCGGTATTCACGAGGGAAAAAAAATATTGTACCAGTAGAAGTTAAGAAAAATAGTGGGGAGGTCATGAATTATTTAAGGTTAACCGAGGAGGTAGTGATGGCAGTGTTAAAAAAGATAAAGGTGGACAAATCTCCGGGTCCGGACAAAGTATTACCAAGGACACTCAGGGAGGCTAGTGTACAGATAGTGGGGCCATTAACAAAGACATTTAGGATGTCACTGGTCACAGGGGTAGTGCCAGAGGATTGGAGGGTGGCTCATGTTTTTCCACTGTTTAAGAAAGGGTCCAAATGTAAGCCTGGAAATTATAGACCTGTGAGTCTGACGTCTGTGGTGGGTAAGTTGATGTGGGTTCTGAGGAATGGCATTTACAAATATTTGGATGAACAGGGATTGATAGGTAGTATTCAGCATGGTTTTGTCAGGGGTAGATCATGCTTAACAAACCTTATAGACTTTTTCAAGGGGGTTACAAAAAAGATTGATGAAGGGAAGGCTGTGGATGTTGTCTATTTAGACTTTAGTAAAGCTTTTGACAAAGTTCCCCATAGAAGGTTAGGTAAAAAGGTAGAGGCATTAGGTATAAATAAGGAAGTAGTGAAATGGATTCATTAATGGTTGGTTGGATGGGAGGTGTCAGAGTGTACTGGTAGAAAATTGTTTGTCAAATTGGAGGCCGATGACTAGTAGAGTTCTTCAGGGATCGGTCCTGGGTACACTATTGTTTGTTATATATATTAACGATCTTGAAGAAGGGGTGGTGAATTGGATAAGTAAGTTTGCAGATGATACAAAGATTGGTGGTATTGTGGACAGTGAGGAAGAGAGGAGTGGGCTGAGAAATGGCTGATGGAATTTAATACGGATAAGTGTGAAGGGTTGCATTTTGGAAAGGCAAATCTAAATAGGTCATATACATTGAATGGAAGACAATTGAGGAGTGCAGAGCAACAAAGGGATTTAGGAGTTATGGTAAACAGTACCCTCAAAGTTGATACTCGGGTAGATAGAGTGGTGAAGAAGGCATTTGGAATGTTGGCCTTCATAAATCGGAGTATTGAATTCAAGAGTTGGGATGTTATGATGAAATTGTACAAAGCATTGATGAGGCCAAATTTGGAATACTGTGTGCAGTTTTTGTCACCAAATTATAGGAAGGATATAAACAAAATAGAGAGAGTGCAGAGAAGGTTCGCAAGAATGTTGACAGGATGTCAGGGTTTGAGTTACAGAGTAAGGTTGAGCAGCCTGGGGTTTTTTTCTCTGGAGCATAGAAGATTGAGGGGAGATTTGATGGAGGTGTTCAAGATTTTAAAAGGGACCAAGAGAGTCAACGTGGATAGGCTTTTTCAATTAAGAGTGGGGGGATATTCAAACCAGAGGCCATGGTTTGAGATTGAAAGGGGAAAATTATAAGGGGAACATGAGGGGAAATTTCTTCATGAAAAGGGTGGTTGGGATGTGGAATAAGCTTCCGGCGGAGGTGGTTGAAGCATGAACGTTATTTACATTTAAGGAAAGACTGGATAATTACATGGAGGGGAGAGGATTGGAGGAGTATGGACCGGGTGCTGGTCAGTGGGACTAGGAGTGTGGGGATTTGTTCCGGCATGGACTAGTATGGCCAAACTGGCCTGTTCTGTGCTGTATATGGTTATAAAATAACCTGTTGCTGGATCACGAGCCTTTATGACCAGTACGCTGAGTGGTCATATCCTCACCAACCACACTTGGGTTTATATATTACTTTTAATGTAGACATATGCCCAAAGTGGGACACTGACGGTCAAAACAAATCATGACACAACATCATGTTATTGATAATAAGTCTTTGTCACAAATTATCAAAAAAGATAGGTTTTAAAGAGTGTCTCAAAGGAAGAAGGGGGTGAAAAGAGGTAGAGAGGATAGTGATATGGATAAAAAAGTTTAGAAGAATGGCAGTTGAAGGCATGGCCTCTGTCCAGTGGAGGAGTTAAATTCAGGAATGATCAAAAGACCAGCTCTCGGGAAAGTGATAGGACAAGGAACAGGTAAGGTCATTGCATGACTTGAAAACAAAGATGAGAGTTCTGCAATTAATGCATCAGTTAACTTGGAGTAAACAGAGGTTGGGAAACACAGGGTAAATTTCAAGTTAAATCATGGATATAAAACTTTGAGTCACTGATTTATGAAGAGTTGAATAACAAGGGAATATCAGACATGTCATGGACTTATTAAGTTTGGAGGTAACAAAGGAGTGGATTAAGTTTTGAGCTGAATCAAGACTTGAATCAATTGATGTTCCAAGCTGTCTAATAATGTTCAACAACAATTCCAGAAAATTAGTCACCTCAGTTGTATCTCTGAATATGTTATTACCTATGTTTGCTAAATGCAACTGTTGACAAATCATTTAAAAAAAAGTACTGGAAGAAATCAATGGATCAGGCACATTCATGGCGAGAGAAAGAGTCAATATTTCTGGTCAAGGACCCTTCATTGGAACTGGGAAAGTGAGAAAATAAGACTGTTTAAAGTAGTGGAAATTGGAAGAATGGAGAGAGTCGAAAAAATGTCTGAGTTAGGTTCAGAAAAAAAGATGTCAAGAATTCATATTTCAGCAGAAGACAGAAGAGAACAAGAAGGAATACATTAAAAATGGAACATCTAACTACATCTGTGAAGGGAGGTGAATAGAGACAGTAACTTAGTTCAAAATTGAATGTGTGCTGCATGCCCAGAATGAAGAGAATCTTACATTGGAATTATTGGAGCAAGGTAGAGAGCCAAAGAGAGTGATGAATAACTAAAATATATCCTCTGCATTATCCTCTGCAATTCTGTCACCTACAACATGATCCCACAACCACACACATCTTCCACTTTCCTCCCATCTCTGTCATCTGTAGGGACCATGACTCCCTCATCCACTTATCCCTTCCCAGTAATCACCCCCTTGGCACCTTCCCCTTCAGCCACAGTAAGTTGCACACTTGCACCCACACCACATCACACGCTACCATTCAGGGTTCTTAACAGTCCTTCCAAGTTAAGCAACAGCTCACTTGTGTATCCAGGGGAGTCGTCTTCTGCTCCCACTCGTGGCCTTCTCTTGGAGAAACTAGATGCAGACTAGGAGATTGCTTCGGTGAGCACCTTCACTCTGCCTACATTAATGACAGGGATCTCCCAGTGACCAACTATTTCAATTCTGTGTCCTTCTCTCACGCTGACATGTCTATCCATGGACTTGTACTGTCAAACCAAGGTCACCCATAAACTGGAGGATCAACACCTAATATTTCATCTAGGCAATGGTCAACTGGATGGCATTAAAATTGACTTTGCCGGTTTCTGCGAGACAAATTCCCGTTCTCCCTCTCTTCCCTATCCTTCTGTCTTCATTCCTTCAGCTCTCCATCCCCTTCCCTTTCCATTCACAGAGCCATCCCTCCACCCCAGTTTACTGATGTGTCTTCTCTCCCTTAACTATCTATTATATCTTACCTGTGGGACTGTGTTCCTTTCCCCTTCACCTTCTCTCCCCCTCCCCCACTATTTTGTTTGGGTGCCTGACTCAATTTTGCTCATACCTTGATGAAGGACTCAAGCCCAAAATGTTGGTTATGTATCTTTATCTTTGCTATATAAATTACACTGTTTAATCTGCTGAGTTTCTCCAACATTGTGGTTTTATTTGTATCAAACAATTGCAAGTTTGTGGTTACCTTTGCACATTGAACAGAGAAATGTTGTAAAGTGGCCACCCATTTTGCTTTGGTTTCTCTGATGTCAAGGAAACCATATTGCAAGCACCAAATGCATAATATTAAAATAAATGAAGCAGGTTTGGTTCATTGCTGCTTCTGGAAGACCATTTTGGGTTTTTTGGCTGATGCCTTGGGAAGAAGTAAAAGGGCAAGAATTGTCTCCTTCAGGTGCATGGCAAACTGCCAAAAGAAGGGTGTGGTTTGGCAGAGATGGAAGAGTGAACAAGGGCGTTGCAGAGGGACTGGTCTCTTTGGAATGCTGAAAGGGGAGGGGAGGGAAAGAGATATCTGGTGATGAAATTCCATTAAAAGCAGGAGATGGAGAACAATTTGATGAATGTCGAGAATGGTAGTGGGGTAAAAGGGGAGGGCAAGCGCTGCATGTACTGGCTGGGACATATAGGGCTGAGAAATGCAGGATATAATGGAGACTCAATTGACAATACTTAAAGCAAAAAAAATCTTTGAGTGAAAGGGAGCCATCCTGTGCCTTTATCTTATGTGTGCTACATATTGGCATGTAAGTCAATTTAAAAAATATACACTTCTCTGACTAGTTGGTGACTGAAATACATTCATAAAATTTTATTATTTATTTCATTTGTTTTACCATTTAACAATCTGACGTGTTTCTCATCATTAAAAACCCTACAAACTTGGATATTTTTTTCATTAAAACATAAGTACGATACTTTTGGCAAAATATGGCAACCTTATCTAGAGAACATTGGTGCTCAGCTATAGCAACAGCCCACAGTTGTATAAAGACTGGTGGGGCGCTGAATTTCTTATTTTCTTTTTCTTTTTACCATTTTTCTGTTTGTCACTTTAATTATTGTTTAATTTTCAAAGTTTTTTTTGGGGGGGGAGAGGGAAATTGTAAGCAGGCTGATTATAGTGTTTGTATCTGAGAAGTGAATTATACTACAAGAAAGTGTAAATATATTAAAAAGATTTTTTTTCAGATGTGTTTTAGAAAAATTGAAAAAAAATTACAAAACAGAGGCAACAGGAAAGTGTTCATGGATAATGGGTTACAGAATTGTAAAAAAAACAATGGTTACAAAGTATACTTACCTCAGCTTTACATCTCGGTCATGCCAGAGAAGGGGCATTAAAGCTTGCATCACAACCATTGAATTCACTGTGACAAATGTCATCAGTAACTAAAAAGGAATAGATTGTTATCAGACTGCAGAAATGTGTGCAATGTACAGTTAAACATTAAAAGACTGTGTATAGATGGTGGACTCACTTCCATGGTGATTTTCTTCCATGAACTATTACTGTATTTTGCAGCTCAAACAAAGATTCTTCTGACAAACTCAATAACATTTGTGGGATTTCTGATCAAGTGTATGACCTGGAATTATTCAGGGGCATGAATAGGTAACAAACCACAATGAAATGTTTCCATTAATCAATTGATTTTTCTGATACAAAGCAAATTTGAAACAACTGTTGTAGGGCATCAGAGATGAAAAATGGCAGTGTTGCCAGAACTGTTGTAATGGCAGTTTTGCTGCTACTGTGGACCTGGGAGAGCGGTCAGAGGTCCTCCACAGTGGTCATGATGCTGATAACCCATACAGCCTATTAAAGAGGCTAACAATTATTTTTTAATGTAAGGATAGGGAAAGAGGGAGATTATGTCTGCTGGGTTTCTCCAGGACATTTGTATATTGCACTGGTGCCTCCTTGTGTGCCTTCATGGCAGGCAAAAGTTGACAAATTTTGTGGATTATTACATGATGATAAAGGAACCTCGAATCTTGAAAAAGTAGATTGCAGTGAGGGCAATGCTCAGCAATTTATTCAGAGTTTAAAACAAAATGCAATTCAAATTTGCAACACGGAAGCCTGATGATCCTTCTTGTCACTGCATACAGAGATGTGCCAAGACAATTGTTTATATTTCCTGGGAATCTTCTTGGTTGTGCCTATACAATTAAACTGAAGAAACCTCATACAACAAGGAGGAAACTGCTAATTAGATAACTGGCATTCAAATATTTAAATTGGCAAAACAGAGGGAAGATGAATTTAATAGTTTTATCTTTCTTCGAACGTTTGAGATTAATGAAAAGATGCATTCTTAAATTGTTAATAAACTTGTTATTTAGCCACATCTTCTTGTAAGTAAGTGGCCAATGTAGAAATAATATTTTGGGCAATGTTCACTAATTTTATTTTAGTATTTATTTGATCATATATAAATATTTGCACTTTGTGAAATAAAAGCTTTTGTTATAATTAACTAAAAAATTCCACATACAGTTTAAGCTTTTATTTTCAGTACATTCTTGTACGTGTATGTGATACCTTTGTTAAGTTGCTGAAACTTTGCCATTTTTAATTTACTAAGGCATATCAGAGTTATAAACTCTTAATTTACAAGAAATGGCTGTTGAACGCGGCGACTGGCAAAATATTGTGTGGGCTGAAACGCCCGTTTCCATAGGCTGCCGGCAGAGTGGTGAAACTGGCCAATCACTGCCGGTGAATTACAGGGGGCCCAATTGGGTCCCAGGCATCTGAGGTAGCCCATCGGCAGCCGGCCCGCTCAAGCTATGCCCCACTGGTGAAATGACTCAGCTGACTATAAAAGACAGAGAGGCCCCTGAACAAACTCAGTGTTGAACACACTCTACTGGTGTGTGTGTCTTTCTTCTCCGGTGAATCCGAGCCATAACCAAAAGCTATAACCCAGCTGTAGCCATAATGACAGTGTTGACCCAACTGGTCCAAACAGCACTTTGGGCCCGAAGATGGAAGAGCAACCTGTGGTCAACGCTGTAACTTTGAAGCTTCCCAGCTTCTGGACTTCGCAACCATGGGTGTGGTTCCAGCAAGCCAAGGCGCAGTTTGCCATTCAACGGATCTTTGCTGACAACATGCACTACTACCATGTCGTCAGTGCCTTTGAATAGGACACCACAGGCCACATCATCGACTTCCTCCAGCAGGCCCTGGAACAAAGAAGGTATGTGGCCATCAAAGAGCAGTTAACTTGCACTTTCGGGCTCTCAAAGTGCAAGTGTGCTGCCCGACTGTTGCATAACAATGATTTAGGGGATAGGGGCACTTCTGCCCTCATGTGCATCATGCTTAGTCTCAACAATGGCCACATCTCCTGCCCGCTGATCCAGCAGATTTTCCTGGAGAGGCAGCTCAAGGACATCTGGCTGCTCATCGCAGAGGAAGACTTCAATTACCCCAGGAAAGTGGCTTCCCCAAGCTGACCTGCTATGGGTGGTGAAGAGGGATGCCTACGCTTCACTTAAGCAGGTGAAAACATTGCATCATCAGCACTCAGCCAGGAAGACCACTGATCAACCATCCGACCACCCGAAAGCCACACCCCAATGGTGAGCAGTACTGTTTCTATCACCAACGGTGGGGCTATGAGGCCCGTTGATGCCGCTCCCCCTGCACGTTCCAGGGAAATGCCCAGGCCGGCCGTCGTTAATGATTGCGATGACCGGCCAACTGCATAGCCTGCTACACATTCAAGACTCATTGTTGGGCCGACATTTCTTGGTAGACATTGGGGCACAACTCAGCGTCATTCCCCTGACCAGCCTGGAGGCCTGCTGTGGCAAAATGGGCCGGGAGCTCCAAGTGGCAAACGGCTCCAACATCCGAACATTTAGCACCCACACCATTCCCCTACGCTTCGGGGACAGACAGTTCACTTGGAAGTTTATGGTGGCAGCCATGCAACAACCATTACTGGATGCAGATTTCCTGTGGGCCAACTCACTCTTGGTGGATATTAAGGGACGCCGGCTGGTGCACACCCAGATATTTCAGAAACTCTCATTTAAGGGCACTGAACTCACTAGCCCCCACCTGCACTCAGGGAGTACTGTTGACAACTAATTCGCTCGAGTACTAGCAGAATTCCCCTCCATCACCATGCCTTACTTCCAGTCGGCAGAACCCAAACATGGGGTGAGGCACCAAATCATTATGGAAGGCCCTTCCCTCCACGCCAGGGTGCGGTGTCTCCCCCCTGAGAAATTCAACTAGCCATGGACAAGTTCAAAAGGATGGAGGAACTCGGCATTGTACAGAGCAATGGTAGTCCTTGGGCCTCCCATCTCCACATGGTCCTCAAGGCAGCGGGTGGTGGAGGCAGTGCAGAGACTACTGTTGTCTCAATGAGGCCATCATTACCAGACAGATATCCCACGCTCCATATCCAAGACCTCACTGTTAACCTTCAAGGGGCACGGATATTCTCAAAGGTGGACCTCATCAGGGGCTATCACTAGATCCTGATACACCCCAAAGACATCCCAAAACCCAACATCACAGCCCCTTTTGGATTGTTTTGGACTGCATGCTTTTCGGTTTAAAAAATGCAGCTCAGACTCTCCAGATGCTGATGGATGCAGTGGATGCAGTGGGCTGGGATCTGGAGGACATCCAGATCATCCCTGGCAATCGCACACTGCTCTGCGATGCCTTGATGGGTAAACCTCGCCTTGTCATTCCAGCTGCATGGAAGAGGCAAGTTTTCGACTCGGTCTACAACTTGACTCACCCACCATCAAGGCTACAGTCAAAATAGTCAAGAACAGGTATGTCTGGTGTGGCCTCTGCAAAGCGGTTGCCCTGTAGGCTGGGACTTGTACTCGGTGCCAGTCATCAAAAATCCAGACTCGTATCAAAGCTCTACCATCGAAATTCAAGCCAGCACATCGCCGCTTCAGTCACGTGCACATTGACATTGTGGGGCCCCTACCCATATCCAGAGGTACACATTACCTTCTCACAATGGTCAACCAGATGGCCAGAGACAGTGCCACTATCAGAGGCTTCCACAGAAGCATGTCATAGGCTTTACTCAACACTTGGGTAGCATGTTTTGGGGTCCATGAACACCTTACATCGGACAGGTGGACCCAATTCACTTCCAGTCTGTTGACCGCCTTAGCCCACACCCTGAGGATCCTACTCCACCACACCATGGTGTATCAACCACAGGCTAACGTGTTGATGGAGAGGTTCCATCAAGTTAGTCTATGGTGTACCCCTAGTTATACCGGGTGAATTCATGACAGCCCCTGAGGACTTGGGGGAGCCCCCAGCGACCACATTGTCCCAACTATGTGAGACACAAATACTGTGACTAATTTTCAGAGGCTTTGTATCCTGAAATAATTCAGCTTCTGACACCCGAAAATCTTTCCACTTTTAACAAGGCACACATGAGTCATGCAATGAAATATCTGGATGTGCGCAGTCACCAACTGCACTCACGGATCTTGATGTAAAAAGTAATGGATTTGAATGGTCGTCCGTAAACCACCTAAAACACTCATCCTGTTGCAAATGATGCAACCTCAAAATCCAGAGTTATTCTTCTAGAGGACTTTGATGCAACCTCCCAAACCTGTAAACTTAGGATCAGGGCAGCGGGTGCATGGGAACATTTTCACCTGCCAGTTCTACTCTAACTCATTCAACACTCTCCCAGTTTTTCAGGGGTCCAAATTCTGGAATTCTTTATCCATCACTGTTGTTGGAGTACCTTTGGCAGGAGGACTGCAATGAATGAAGAAGATAGCTCATTACCACCATCAATTAGGGATGGACAATAAATACTGACATTGCCAGAAATGGCCAGCAACTGAAACATGAATAAACAAAAAGAAAATCCTGTTTCAGTGGATGTGTGACATTACAAGCCCATGCTAACTTACATCTGGTCAATGATTGAAACATGAAATTAAGTTTGAAGCGAGATTTTTGTTGGATTGTAGCACGAATAAAAGCTCTCATGACTGGAGGGAGAACAAACAGCTTTATTAACTTATAACTATAGGTAGACCATTCACAATAGTCTTTGGAAGGGTTCTGGGTTTCAACGGGAAACCAGGGTTATATGTGAGCAGATGGGGGCGGAATCAGGAGGCGCAATCACACTACCAGTGAATCCCAGTTCACCGCATGAATAAAAAAAGCAACACACTACCAGTGAATCCCAGTTCACCGCATGAATAAAAAAAGCAGGATCAAGCAGCAATACTAGCAGTTCCAAGACTGATAGCAGAGAATAGATTCACTGCAATGGTCGCAGGGATGAGGGACTTAGGTTCTACAGAAAGATTGGAAAAAAATGGATTTGTTCATATTGGAGGAAAGGTGAAATTTAACAAAGGTATCCAAAAGCACAAAGATTTCTGGCAAAGTAAGTGAAGAAAACTGTATTCAATGAGAAAGGAATTGTGAAGCAAAAGTAGAGAGAAAAATGCTGGCAAAGAAACCAGAGGTGAAATGCAAATATTTTTATGAAGCAAGTTATCTTATCTGAAATGCCTTGTGTAGCTCGATCAATGACCACACACAGACACGAAGCACATGGTCAAAAGCTTTAATATCCTGAAACCTCCAGCATAAACTATATGCTTCTGGCCCGGTTCCAAGGCTGGAACTGAGGCAGGAAACTAGGGTTCTTAGCCTTTATTGGGAATTTACAGGGAGGAGTTACCTGGACTGAGGTGGGCCAGCCTGAGCAGTCCAGTGAGGTCCCCCACCTGCATTACCCTGATCCCCCACACCTTGCAATAAAAAAAGTGATGGCATCTGATATCAGGTTTCTTGCTAATGTCCAAAGGATACAGTATATTCATTCACTATCTGGCTGCCTTCTCTCTTTTTTTTGTGCGGATACAGATAAGCTCCCATTGTGCTCAATACTTCCAGTTCTTGATTCTCTGCTGGTTGTTTGGACAGGAGAGGGGAAGTTTGGATCACATGGTTTGAGTACCTAACCCAGCAGATGTTTTTGGTCTGCCCCCAGCATACCTGTCATTGTTTTCATACATTAATGAATACGCTATGAATATATTTAATTTATTAATGTCATTGTTTTCATGCATTATTTTCATATGTTCATCACACTTTTAAGATGGTCTTGACATTTTAAAAAAATCTTCCTTAAAATCTTGGACATTTAAGAGTAGAATTTAAAGTAGCTTAGAATTTAAAATTCTAAAACCTTCAGCACCAGAAAAGACATCAAGAAACATTATACTGCAGAATTGCCTGCAAGTGAGCGCGAGGTAAAACCCACGTGGAGGGAGTGGAAGCATTTCTTACAGGGAAATTCCTTGCTCCTATCACCATTTTTATTACAATTTCCATAACACAGACCTAGGATGCATTGGTAAGTGAGGCTGAAAAAAGGAAGCTCTTTGGAATACAGGCATCAACCATTATACCCATCCACCCGATTCTTTCTTATGATGAATATAGAGCAACATTCAATAGAACTTAGGAGATCTACATCTCAGTTGGACAGTTGATGCAGTCCTGCACTCTTGGCCATAAGACCAGCAGGGGAGGTCACAGGGAAGAATTCGCCCCATAAACTGATAATGATTATAATAGTAGGGAGTTGATTGCGACATATATTGTACATACGCACAAAATTCTTACTTGCTGCAGCTGAACAGGTGCTTTGTAAAAAAAATTCGAAAACTAAAATAGCAACTGCAATAGTATGTTGCAATTACAATTACAAAAAAAAATTGCAAAAGTGCAAACAATCCTTTTGTGGTGTCAGAGAAGTCCCTGATTAATGTAACAAGGAGAGGTTAAAAGGGTCTGATTGATGTTGGAAGGAAACGGCTCTTGACTCTCGAGGTGCTGGTCTTCTGCTAAAAATGGCAAAGAGAAGAGGTTGTGACCAGGAGGGTGTGGATCCATTATAATGTTGGCTGCCTTCTTTAGGATTCAATGGATGGGAAGTTGGAGCCTGTAATAGATCTGGATCTGTTTGTTATCTTCAGAACCCTTCAGCATTCCTGGGCATTTGAATTCCTAAACCAGGCTGTGATGCAACCAGTCAGTAAACTTTCCACAGTGCACCTGTAGAATTTTGATCAAATATTTGATGACAAGAAAGTAGAGGCAATGATGTGCCTTCTTCCAAGATGTCTTGATGTGTTGGCTCTAGGACAGGTCTTTTGAAATATGGATTCCCAGGTGCTTGAAGGTCCTAACCCTCTCCAACATCCCATCATTATGGACAGGTGTGTGATCCCACCCATTGCTAAAATCAACAAAAAGCACCTTAGTATGGATGATATTGAGAGCAGGTTTGTTGTTCTGGCATCACTCAGATTCCTGATCTCCATCCTGTATTCTTACCAATCATTTTGAATAATTCAGTGTAATCGTTCATGTTGGAGCTGATATTGATTATGCAGTCATTGCTGCACAGTGTAGAGTAGGAGACTAAGCACACAGCTTGAGATCCCCCTGTGTGGATGGTCAACGTGGAGGAGACCTTAATATTTCTCTCAACATACACCTAGATATCATTTAGATTATGAAGAAAAGGTTTTATTTTCCATCTGTATTCAAATTTTTGTGGCTAAACGCACATCACGGCACAGAAGTATCTCATTAGGAAACCACATGATTTGAACTGAAGAAGGATTAGGTTTTGTTTTTTCTGCCAGAAATACTGTGGTAGTATGATGTGTATTTTTAGACAATAATCATATTTGCCGCATGATGATTTTGCATATGGAATTTTTATTGGTTTCTGGTTTATGATAGGCAGACTGTATGGGTATTATGTTTCATGTTTACTTGTCATTCATTGAAAACAAATGGTTTATCTTATAAGTCCTGTATGAAAATCAGTAAAGGATGCTTCACCACATTATTTTGTTCCAATATTGTTACCTGTGCATGCACATTTTATTTACATCCGTGGAATCCCAGATGCATTTCATTAAAACGACATAGCCATGTGTATGAATGGTTTTAATATGAATGTAAATGGAACAGAGGAACCACTGACATGGTCTTTGCCCTCAGACAGCTCCAAGAAAAGTGTAGAGAACAAAACAAAGGACTCTACATCACCTTTGTTGACCTCACCAAAGCCTTCGACACCGTGAGCAGGAAAGGGCTTTGGCAAATACTAGAGCGCATCGGATGTCCCCCAAAGTTCCTCAACATGATTATCCAACTGCACGAAAACCAACAAGGTCGGGTCAGATACAGCAATGAGCTCTCTGAACCCTTCTCCATTAACAATGGCGTGAAGCAAGGCTGTGTTCTCGCACCAACCCTCTTTTCAATCTTCTTCAGCATGATGCTGAACCAAGCCATGAAAGACCCCAACAATGAAGACGCTGTTTACATCCGGTACCGCACGGATGGCAGTCTCTTCAATCTGAGGCGCCTGCAAGCTCACACCAAGACACAAGAGAAACTTGTCCGTGAACTACTCTTTGCAGATGATGCCGCTTTAGTTGCCCATTCAGAGCCAGCTCTTCAGCGCTTGACGTCCTGCTTTGCGGAAACTGCCAAAATGTTTGGCCTGGAAGTCAGCCTGAAGAAAACTGAGGTCCTCCATCAGCCAGCTCCCCACCATGACTACCAGCCCCCCCACATCTCCATCGGGCACACAAAACTCAAAACGGTCAACCAGTTTACCTATCTCGACTGCACCATTTCATCAGATGCAAGGATCGACAATGAGATAGACAACAGACTCGCCAAGGCAAATAGCGCCTTTGGAAGACTACACAAAAGAGTCTGGAAAAACAACAAACTGAAAAACCTCACAAAGATAAGCGTATACAGAGCCGTTGTCATACCCACACTCCTGTTCGGCTCCGAATCATGGGTCCTCTACCGGCACCACCTACGGCTCCTAGAACGCTTCCACCAGCGTTGTCTCCGCTCCATCCTCAACATCCATTGGAGCGCTCACACCCCTAACGTCGAGGTACTCGAGATGGCAGAGGTCGACAGCATCGAGTCCACGCTGCTGAAGATCCAGCTGCGCTGGATGGGTCACGTCTCCAGAATGGAGGACCATCGCCTTCCCAAGATCGTATTATATGGCGAGCTCTCCACTGGCCACCGTGACAGAGGTGCACCAAAGAAAAGGTACAAGGACTGCCTAAAGAAATCTCTTGGTGCCTGCCACATTGACCACCGCCAGTGGGCTGATAACGCCTCAAACCGTGCATCTTGGCGCCTCACAGTTTGGCGGGCAGCAGCCTCCTTTGAAGAAGACCGCAGAGCCCACCTCACTGACAAAAGGCAAAGGAGGAAAAACCCAACACCCAACCCCAACCAACCAATTTTCCCTTGCAACCGCTGCAATCGTGTCTGCCTGTCCCGCAACGGACTGGTCAGCCACAAACGAGCCTGCAGCTGACGTGGACTTTTTACCCCCTCCATAAATCTTCGTCCGCGAAGCCAAGCCAAAGAAAGAAAGAAATGGCACAGTTAGTAAGTTTGAAGACAACAGCAACATTGGTGATGTGGCATCGAGTGAAGAAGGTTATCTAAAGCTAAAATAGAATATTAATCATCTGGGGAAGTGAACAAATGAATAACTGATGGAATTTAACTCAGGCAAGTGCAAAATGATTAATTTGAGAAATTGAATGAGGCCAGAACATATGTAGTCACTCATCAGGGTTCTGGTGAATGTTTTTGAACATAGAGGCCCACGGGTACAAGCACATTGCTTGCTTAAAATGATGGTTAAAGATGAAAGCTTATGGCGTACTTATCTTCATTGGTTGAGACTTTGAGTACAGGAGTTGGGACATCATGTACAAAACTTGTATTAGGGTGCACTTGGAGTATTGTCCGGAGTTCTGGTCACAATGAGTTTGAGTAGTAAAGTAATTTAGTTGAACCTATGCCTTCAGGTGAATGTGAAAGTTCCCATGGAATGATTTTGCTGAAGATAATGGAAGTTATTCTTCATGATGATGATGTCCTGGCTGATATTTATTCTTCAATCTACATTGATGAAGCAGGTTATCTGATCACTTTCATTGTCTTTAAATGTGGGAACTTGGCAACTGCATTTCTTAGCAGTCATTACACATCAAAAGACTTCATTATTTGCAGTGTGCTTTGGGACATCTTGAAGATATATGAGACGTTTCAAATATAAATACAATCTTTTTTTTCCTGCAGGCCAAGATAGAAGAAGGGAAACTTGAAACTAAGCCACTGACATCATTGTGCTCATATAGCGTGGAGTTCAATCAGAAAGGTCAGAGCTGTTGACAAATTTATGCAGAATGTCTGCTTATCACTTGCATTCTCTCATTCAATTTGGCATAGATGCACTCTGTTCAACAAATATCTCTCAATGTTCAGCAATTTTAAACTTCCCTCAGGATTTTTATTGATCATGTTGAGGGTCTAATTTTCAACAGAGCCATACAGTCATATACTTAGAAACAAGCCCATCATCAAGTACCCATGTATACTGATAGCATTAACCAGCTCTTGGTCTGTACCCTTTTGTACCGCGGTGACTCAAGTGCTTGGCTAGATTTATCCTGAACTCCTCAGGTTTTTTTTTATATATATTTCTTTAGGAATCTTTTCCGTGAAAAAATTCTGGAGAAGTACAAACTTTAAAGGAAAACATGTTGCCTTAGAATGTAGAAGTAAAATACTGTGAATGTTGGAACTGTGCGTAAGACAGAAATGCTGGAAATGCTCAGCAAGACATAAAGCATTGATGGAATGAAGCACAAAAGTCTGCAGATGGACTGAGCCCTTCTTTAAGGTATTGATGGGAATCTGCTAGGGGTGTCAAGCTTTCCAGCCACCAGTTCAGATACTGCAACTCAGTACCACCAAATGCAGGTGTGTACAGATCTGCAGTGGAAGCTACCAGAACAGAACAGTCCAGGGGACCCTACATAAGGCTGCAAGGCCCTTAAACTCATGCAGGTAAACAGAACAATTGGTCGAACAGAATTGTGCCAAGACTGAAAAGAAATGCCCAAAGCCAAGGATTGAAAATCATGCCTGGTGTCATCTTGCATGGAATCTCTGTGACTGCCCTTCACTGTGTGTGCAGTGAATTGGTATTCACTGTTTATGTATTGTTTAGATGGTGGGATCCTCCCCTCACCTACCCCAATATAAGCCCAGGTGTTCCTGCCTTGCCTCTGATTCACCTGAGGACATTGAAAGCTATTAAAAGTGTGTTTGTACTCCTCACTTGTCTCTGAGTGCATTCAGTTGTGTTACAATTTGAATAGCTTAACTTTGAGATGGAATGGAAGCCCTATTGAAGCCAGGCATACTCCAGATCGACCCTCTGTTCACTGTGGCCCTGGAGGAATTCGCCTATTGGCTGGAAAGCTTTTAGTCCTACTTGACGGCCACACAAGATGTCTTCAAATCGGATGGTTTCCAGAGATCGGTACTTCTCTCTCGAGTTGACCCCAAAGGGTTCATTGTCATCAGAGACTGTGCTATATACGAGTCAGCCATAGAAGCTGTGAAGGCCCATTACATGAGGCCCCGGAACAACGTGCTGGCGAGGCACCAACTTTTTCAATGCCTGTACTGTCTGGGTGAGTCGCTGGACATCTATGCTCTTCAACTGTGGGCCCTGACCAAGAAATGCTACCTCAAAGCGGCCTCGGGCCAGGTGAGAGAAGAGGAACAAATCCGGGACATCCTAGGGCAGGAGTGAGGTCGAGGTATGTGAGGCAGCGACTGCTGGAGTTGGGGAAAAAGGACTTGGCCAGCACCCTGGAGGTGGTGAAAGTGCTCGAACAGATCCAACTAGGAGCTGATGACCTCACAGGCAAAAGTGGTGCCTTTTCAGAGGACCAGGTCATTGGGGCACCTGTGACCTCCATAGCCCAAGTGCTGACCACTATGGCCACGCATGATGGCGAATGCTACTTCTGTGGACATGCACAGCACCCCTGCACCCGATGCCCCGCGAAGGACTCCGTGTGCATAGGATGCGGTAAGCGAGGGCACTAGTTGAAGATCTACTGGGCTAAAGGGAACCCAAAGAGGGTGACTACATGTGCAACCCCTGAATTGTCTCTTGACCTGAGCCCAGGTCCCAAAGGATCTCCGTATAGTTCACTGCCAGCATCTTGCTGCGTCTCATGCCGACACCCGCCACTAGACGTGAAGCATCGGTGAAGCCACAGCGGCCATTTTGACGCACTTCGAGGTCGGTGCCACCTAGTCCATCATTGAATCAAGATGGAGGGGGGCCACTTTGCTGTGCCTCTTGGTCGACGCTATCTTGTTTGCCCGCGGGCCAAGAAGGGAAAGTTGACATCAGCGTGGGAAGCGACGGGGTTTCTGGAGCACTGGCCTCAGTCATCCTGGATCAGACAATACCTCACTAATTAAATAATTTGCCGATGGAGGTGAGGGTAAATGGACATTTGACTGATTGCTGAGTCGACATTGGCTCCACAGAGAGCTTTATAAACTCTGCGACAGCTCTGCTGTACAACTTGAGAGTGTACACGACGGACTATCGTATTTTCCTAGCTTGAGTCAAACAGTGTAGAAGGCTGGTAGGTAGGAGCATGTACTCTGCATTTGGAGGGCCTTGAGAATTCATTATTTATCCATGCATTTTTTTGGTATTTTCTTGAGTCTTTGTATTTTTACTGTTAACTGTCTTGAGAAAGAGTGAAGAACTGAATGGATGGATGGATAGTTTATTGTTAAATGTAGAAGTACAATGTACAGATGTAACAAAAGCCTTGCCTGCTGCCACTGATCAGTTAGGTATAATTAAGGCACCAGGAAAAGAACAAAAAAAATGCAAAAGGAGCAGAAAATAAAATAAATAATAAATGTTCACAGTTGATTGGCTGATAGTGCAAAAATGTGCTCTGTCAGGCGTCCAAATAGATCTTTGGTAGACTTGTAGTGGTGTTATAAGTCCTTTTTCCACTGGCATCCCAGTTAATTGGCCTGGGATATGAAGCTGTTTGTGCCGTTTCCACTCGGCCATCTTTAACCGGGACACTGACTAATTTTTCCACTGAATGCACTCATCGCCGGGGTTTGGAGAGTCTACCTTCGAATAGAATGGAAGGAAGTTGTTCTTTTTCCACTGGTCTAATCTACACTCCAGTGTCAGCTGATGCCAGTGATATGAGTAGGGGTAGAGGCCATCAATCCCCGATGTGATTTGATGTCATTTGACACTGGCATGCTGATTGTTTTCCTTTTCCACTGGACCCTTAACCAGTTAATTCCCCGTTAATTCCAGGGATAAGGTGCCAGTGGAAAGGAGCTGTTGTTTGGGTTATATAGGGACATTCAGAAACCTGATATTCATTGTAAAGAAACTATTCTTGAACCCAGAGGTACTGGACATCAGGCTTCTGTACCTTCTATTGGAAGGTAGCAGTGTGAAGTGAATATAACCACATCGATGAGAATCTTTTTGCAGCAATGCTCATGTCGGTGCCATCAATGGATGGGAGGTTGGTGCCTGTGAAGGACTTATCTATGTTTCCCACTTTCTGCAGCCTTCTATGTCCTTGGGGATTTGAGTATCAAAACCGTCCCAAGATGCATTTAGCCACAATACTTTTCACAGTATGACTGTAGAAATTCTATAGTCTATTCAATGACATGTTAAACCTCCTCAAACTCATCAAACAATAGAAGCATCAACTGCTTTCTTCATGGTTGCTTCCATGTGCTGGTCCCAGGAGAGACCCGCCAAAATGTGGATACCTAGGAACTTAGAACCATAGAACACAACAGAATAGAAAAAAGGCCATTTGGCCTTCTAGTCTGTGCTGCAACATAATTCCACTAGTCCCACTGACATGCACCTATTCCATAACCATCCAGATGTCTCCCATCCATGTATCTATTAAATATATTCTTATAACTTAAGAGTGAGTCTGAGTTTGCCATGTCAGATGGCATCATGTTCCACACTCCCACCACTTTCTGAGTGAAGAAGTTTCCCTAATGTTCCCCCTAGCCCTTTCCCCTTTCACCCTAAAGCCATGACCTTTCATATTTTCTCTCCTAATCTAAGTGGAAAGAGCCTACCCACATTTACTCTATCTCTACACCTCATAAATTTATAAACTTCTATCAAATCTCCCCTCATTCTTCTAGACTTCAAGGATTAAAGTCCTAACCTGTTTAATCTTCCCTTTAACTCAACTCTTGAAGACCCAGCAACATCTTAGTAAATCTTCTCCGGACTCTTTCAATTTTACTGATATCCTTTCTGTAAGCTGTTGAGCAGAACTGCACACAACACTCCAAATTTGGCCTCAACCATGTCTTATGCAACCTCACCATAACATCCCAACTCCTGTACTCAATACTTTCAGTTATGAAGGCCAACATACCAAAGCTTTCTTTACAACCCTATCTACCTGTGACACCATTTTCAGGGAATTATGTATCTGTATTTCCAGATCCCTTTGTTCCTCTGCATTCCTCAGTACCCTACCATTTATTAGTATGTCCTACCTTGGTTCATCTTTCCAAAATACAACCCTTCACACTTGTCTGCATTAAATTCCATCTGCCATTTTCTGGTCCATTTTTTCAGTTGGTCCAGATCCCTCTGAAAGCTTTGAAAGCCTTCCTCACTGTCCACAATACCTCTAATCTTAGTGTCATCTACAAACTTGCTGATCCAATTTCCCACAATATCATTCAGATCATTGATATAGACAACAAACAACAATGGTCCCAGCACTGATCCCTGAAGCACATCACTAATCATCGGCCTCCAGTCTGAGAAGCAATCATCCACTACCACTCTCTGTCTTCTCCCATTCAGCCTAGTGTCTTAACCTTCTGAACTAATCTCCCATGTGGGATCTTGTCAAAGGCCTTACTAAAGTCCATGTCGACAACATCAACAGCCTTTCCTTCATCTACTTTCTTGATAACCTCCTCAAAAAACTCTATGTTTTGTTAAACACAACCTACCATGCACAAAGCCATTCTGCCTATCTTTAATCAGCCCTTGGCTATCCAAATTCTTGTATATTTGATCTTTCAGAACACTCTCCAATAATTTAGTGGACTACTGGCATCAGGCTCACCAGCCTATAATTTCCTGGTTTACTTTTGGAGTCTTTTTTTCAAAAATGGAACAACATGAGCTACCCTCCAAACCTCTGGCACCTCACCCGTGGCTAAGGACATTTTAAATATTTCTGCCAGGGCCCCTGCAATTTCTACACTAGTCTCCCTCAAGGTCTGAGGGAGTATCATGTCGGGCCCAGGGGATATATCTACATTTATTTGCTGTAAGGCGGCAAGCACCTCTTCCTTTTTAATCTCTATATGTTCCCTGCCACTACTGTTTGTTTCCCTTCCTTCCTTCCTTATACACTATGCCAGTTTCCTTAGACAGACTAGAAGGCCAAATGGCCTGTTTTCTATTCTGTTGTGTTCTATGGTTCTAAGTTCCTAGGTATCCACATTTTGGAGGGTCTCTCCTGGGACCAGCACATGGAAGCAACCATGAAGAAAGCAGTTGATGCTTCTATTGTTTGATGAGTTTGAGTAAATACTAATGAAAAAAGAAATTGTTTAAGATCTCCCCCATTACTTGCGGCTCCCCATCTAGATCACCACACTGATCATCTATGGGGCCTATTTTATCCCTTGCTATCCTTTTACTCCGAACATACTTGAAGAAACCCTTTGGGTTCACCTTCACTCTATCTGCCAAAGCAACCTCATGTCTTTTCCCCTTCCTGATTTACTTCTTAAGTATTTTCTTACATTGTCTATTCTCTTCTAGTATCTCATTTGCACCTTGTTGCCTATACTTGGTATACACCTCTTCCTCTTAACCAGATTGCTAATATCACTTGAAAACCAAGGTTCTCTATCCTTGTTAACTTTACCTTTAATCCTGACTGGAACATGCAAACTCTGGAATCTCAACATTTGCACAAAATTGGTCTGTCTCCAATTTAGAATCTTAACTCGAGGACCAGGCCTATCCTTATCCATAATTAACTTGAAACTAATGACATTATGGTCACTGGACCCAAAATGTTTGCCTACACATACTTCTGTCACCTGACCTCACTAGTAGGAGTATTGCATTCTCTCTCATTGTACCTCTATATATTAATTTAGAAAACTTTCCTGAACATGTTTGACAAACTCCAAGCCACCCAGCCCTTTTACAGTATGGGAGTCCCAGTCAATATGTTAAAAGTTAAAGTCCCCTACTATCACAACTTTCTGTTTCTTGTATCAGTCTGCTCTCTCTCTCTCTCTACAGATTTGCTCCTCGAATTCTTTCTGACTATTGGCTGGTCTATAATACAACTCTATCTGTGTGGTCACACCTTTCCCATTCCACTTCTCCACCCATATGACCTCTGACATGAGCCTTCTGGGGTGTCCTGTCTAAGCATAGCTGTGATATTTTCCCTGACTAGCAATGCCACTCCTCCCCCTTTCATTCTTCCCCCTCTATCATGTCTGAAACAATGGAACTCTGGAACATTGAGCTGTCAGTCCTGCCCATCCTGCAACTAAGTCTCAGTAATAGCAATAATGTCATAATCCTCATGCCAATCCACTCCATAAGATCATCTGCCTTTCCAACAATACTCCTTGCATTGAAATAAATACTCCCGAGAACATTTCTATCACATAAAAAACCTTTGATTTCTGTCCATACATGCAGTCCTTGCATGACTGTTATCCTCCTGCACCTCACTATCTATTCTGACATTCTGATATCCATCCCCATGCAAACACAGTTTAAATATTTATACATTTATTCTGAGAATTGTATAAGAAATAAAGAAAGAGAAAAAAAGAAAAAAATCTAACCCAATGCCAACCAAGTTTGTAATTTGTATTGTAAGTAGAGATAACATCAAACAATAGAAATATGACCAAAGCATATGTATCAAAGAGGCATCACACATTTTACATTTATCACAGAGTGAGTTGATATCTGGATAAATTTGAGGAAGTTTAAATTTGGAAAAATGTATTTGATGCACCTCTTTGAACGGAATCAATCTGTGCCCACCGCACAATGAGATGAGTCGTAAATCAAGCCCAAAATCGACTTCCAATCTTCATCTGAAGAAGAGATATTAAGATCATTCTCCCATTCAATTTTAATCTCAATTAGCAAAGTTTTTTTTTAATATTCAATAATTTACAATAGAGGGCAGATATACTCCATGAGCGCATTGTAATTCAAAAAGTTCATCGATAAAATTTGGATCTGGAAAAATTGGAAATGTTAAAAGCTTGAAACAAACAAAATGTCAAATTTAAAAATACCTGGAAAAGTGTCTATTTGATAGATTAAATTTGATCAGCAATTGTTGTAGAGTTATCAAGTTTTGTTGTAAAAAAAGATCCTCAAAACTTTTAATTCTTGAAAATCTGCATCTAAAATAACAAGTTGAAATAAATGATTAGATAGGATAGGACTTGTGTTTATAAATCTCATAATTCCAAAAAAAATTCTAATTTAACTCCAAATCTTCAGTCTATATATCATTATTAATTTTTTTGCCAGTTTTAGAATTGGGAGAAGTATAGGTGAACCCAATACCACCCATAAAGAAGTGGATTAGAATGGAGACATCCCTGATTTTTGCTTTGGAAGATGAATGATAATATTGCCCCCTCCATTTAATGTTTGAGTAACGTTCCAGTCCTCCATCCCACATACTCTATCTGCTATCATCAATTAGACTGTAAACTATCCTGTTTAGCTTTTAAATTAGATGTTAAAATTGATATACATGTTGGAAAGATGAAAAGATTAATTCAACTAAACAGACAGTCACTAATTGTCAACTTCATCTCCTTCAATCTTCCTTGCTTTCGTTGTAAGCCAATATACCATCTAACAATTGTCTGAGCAAGGGAGTGTTGGATGCACGTGCAGAAAGAAATGTAACAGTTACTAAGATCAAGCAAGTACTAATGTACAAGCCCCAAAGACATTCATCTGAAGCCATTAAATTATAGGTGATTAAGTATTTAAATCAGAAACATTTTTTACTCTGTTTTACTCAAGGCAGAAAAACAAAGTTTAAAAAAAACCCCAAAATCTTATTTTCAGCTCTTGGTTTTTGATGCGCATGTGCAGATGAGGCCAAAATACACACATGAAGAGAACAAAAATTCAGAAATTTAACAGTTACTAAGATCCAAATGAATACTAATGTTCAACCCCCAGAGACATATTACCTGGAGCTGTTAAACTGTAGTTGACTGAGTATTTAAATCAGAAACATTTCTCAATAAATTCAATTATATTAGCTCTTTTTGCCATTAAACTAACAAATGGAGAAAAGTGAAAAGTTCCTTCTGCATTCTGCAGTTTCAAATAACAGCAGGTTGGTTCATCTCAGAGGAGCAGTCGATCGTCCCAGGGTCACCCTTTTGACAAAGCCCCAAGTTTCTTCGGGCGAATTTGAAAAAATCTTCTGAGTGCCACATCTAATCCTCAATCTTGCCGTGTATAATAGGGCAGGGTTAAAACTTTTTTTATATAAATCTGCCATAACTTCATAGTAGACTTTGCGAAGCAAAACTACTTCTGGGCAGTAATCTTTGAGAATTTGAATGCGTGTTCCTTGGTAAGTTAAATCCTCTTCGAATGAGACAACCTCAGAATTAATTCCTTTTTTTTGGAAATAATGGAAATGTTTCATAACGGATTGAGGGAATTCTGAAGACTTTTTAGAGGATAGAAAACCCTGTGCTCTTTCCAGCACTGAATCCTTTCCAATGGCTACCACCGAAATGTTACGTAAGTAAATCTGTGAAGAATTTTATTGGTAGTTTGTCCTTCTCAATATTCTCTTTCAGTCTTGAAATATAAATGTTATTTTGGAAGCTTTGACCTTCCAGATTCATTACATGCACTTTTAATCTATTGTTTTCAGCAATCAAAGACTTGTTTTGTTTTTCTAGCTAATCCAGCTGGTTATTTATCTCCACCCCCAATCTTCTTCCAAAGTTATCTGACACAGTTCTAGTTGTGGTATTGACTCCAAAACCAGATCCAACTTTTGTTCAATTTTGGTCCACATTTTTAGGGCATTATTAATATCCTTCAATTGGTTAGAAATAATTTTGGAGACCACACCAAGCCCAAGAGGAGTATCCTGTTCGGGCTCATTTTCCTCCTCCATTAGTTCTACATCATCTCTTTCTTTCATGACTTTGAAATGAAGTATTTTAGGAATTTTAACTCCTCTCTTCAGCATGGGAAGTTCTCTGGTGAATGTAGCCATCTCAAAGATGAGCTTTGAAAGGTTTAGTTGATTAAAAGTGAGAATAAGGTTGGGAAATGTTTAAAAAATACTTGGAACTCACGACCACTCCTCTTCACAGCATCTGCTTGCCAGTGGAAGTCTCAGGCAAAGGTATGCAATCTACTTTGTGTCTTTTTGGTGAGACTAGTGAAAGATGGATCCATATGTCATATGGAGCCTAGCTTTCCCCCTCCTGTTGAGATGTAAGTGTGCCTAAAAAAAGTGTTGGACAGCTGACCCTTCATTGATTCTGAGTGGATCAACAATAAGGGAGTAAAAAAAACACTTCCACAGTTGACCTGAAGTAAACAAGAAAGATCGCAGATGCTGGAGAACTGGAACAATGCCCAAAATGCCAGAACTCAGCAGACCAGCCAGCACACTTGGACAATAGATAGTCAAGCTGAACTACTTTTTCTCTAAGGCCAGGGAACTTTCCACCAACTAGACAGTCACTGGAGTGGGATGTAATGTGAATATGTTCAGGAAAGTTCTTTGATTCTCGGTCCAATCTCACTTCTCACTCCTTCAAGTTCACTGGTATCAGGCAATTCTTATACTGTGGACAGAATTGAACATTTATGAATATTCACCAGACTCTGGTGAAAAAGCGATAAATGATTACCATTCAGGAAGGTTCTTGTCAGTTTCAGAGAGAGAGATTTGCTGCTCATTGGACACATACAAACTGATTCCCTCTGATCAGCCACTTCAGTGACTTGCCATAGAAACTTGCCACATCATAGGTTTTCCAAATGATAACCTCTTCTCCCAGGTCACCACAGAGTTCCTCATGTTTCCCTTATATTCAGGAGAAACACTCTAGCCAGCCATTTCCTCTTGTAAGGACTACCCAATCAGCCCATGAAAATCCTTTGATTTAAGGGCAGTAAAGTTGCCTCTTCTATACATAACCACATTTCTTAGAAATTCACCAAGATAAATAGTTACTTAAATAAAAGTTGTTTTTAATTTTCCTTAAACATAAAAATAGGATCAAACTTTAACTTATTACTATTAACTTAACCCCTTTCTAATTCTAACTGCATGTGTATGTAATGTGTATAAGTTCAGAAAAGTTTTTTGATTTACAGTCCAATCTCACTTCTCACTCCTCCAGTTCTTATACTGTGCACAGAATTTAACATTTATGAATTTTCACCAAGCTCTGGTGCTTAAAGGCAATTGGCTACTGCTCAGGAAGGTTATTGTTGGTTTCAGAGAGAGATTTGTTGCTCGTTGGACACACACAACTGATTCCCTCTGATCAGCCACTTCAGATTCTTGATGAAGAAACTCGCCCCATCAGGGTTTCCCAAATGATTACCTCTTCTTCTGCAGATCACCCCAGAGTTCCTTTTGTTTCCCTTTTTTCAGGTGAAACACTCTAGCCAGACATTTCCTCTTGTCAGTTTGCCATGGTGCAGAAACCAGTTCTCTCTCTCTCTCTCTCTCTCTCTCTCTCTCTCTCTCTCTCTTTCTTTCTTAGAGAAAGCCTGTTTGGTCTCCTTTCCCTCTCTGCTTGCAAAACCACATGACCTCCTTAGAACAGCAAACTGCAATAAGACAGATTGCAGCACCAGACCCAATCTTCCAAAACCATTCATCTGTTGCTCCACAGCATGTCCAACTAACACCTACTTGTAAAGTCTCTATAGGTATTCTCCAACATTTTTGTAAAGGCACTCGGAGCCTGGACTGTCTGGCTTGAGCAAAACTTTGACATTTGAAATGAGATCTGTTTTGTGAAGTTTTTGTGTTTGTTTGTCACCTGCACTACTCCCACAATCTATCTCCTTCAAAAACATATCTATATACAATATAAAATACAATATAATCTGTCACACTGATATTGGTTCAGAGATTCACTAGGCTAATTCTGAATTGAGAGGATGCTCCTGTCAGGAGAAAGTAAAGGAACTAAATCTATGTTCTTTCTTTAGAAGAATGAGTGGTGATTCCATTGAAACATAGAAGATTCTGATGGAGCATGACAGGGTAAATGTTGAGATGTTTCCACTAGCAGGTGAATCTCAAATGAGGTGACATGGATGTAGGATTAGGGAATAGTCACAATACGTTTACTGGGGGCTCGGCCACAGGTAAGTGTCAGGACTATTGCATAGTGAGGATAGTTTAAGCATTAAACAGAGCAATGATTGATTGGAGTGAGTGCTACAGATAAAGGACAGTAACAAATAAAATAAAGGAAGCTAAAGTAAGTGGCCAGTGTAGAGTGGCTAATGTATGAGTGATGCAGTATCTATGATTGGAACTTTGAGGCATTGACTCGTAAAGCTTTGGCAAAGAGGCACAGGTAAGGAGCTATTAAGGCTTTTGTAATGGTTATAAAATAAAGTCATCAAATTTCAGGTAATTAAATAAAGTCTTTCTTCTTCTGGCTATCCATTCCATAGGATAATTATGGTTCCTTTCAGTCCATTTGTGGGGTGTGATAATATCACTACAGGACTTGGATGTGTTGAGGATACCCCACTCTTCAGAAGGGTATATAAAGTAGGTTGTTCAGGATCAGGTCATGTGTTGTAGCTGCTTCATGTGGGAGCAGGTGGACCCCATTTTGGTTCCTGAAGACTGCATCAGCAACAAGTGTTGGTTGCTTGAAGAATTCAGCTCAAAATTGAAGATCTAGAACCTGAGCTTCAAACACTGTGACACAACAGGGAGTGAGAGAGGTATGTGGACACTTTGTTTCAGGAGGAAGTCACACCCATTAGAATAGCTGTCTCAAATTCAGCTTGTGGTCAGGGACAAGAGGGTGTGACTGTGAGTGAGGTAGGTAGTGGGATCCAAGAGACAGTGTTGGAGGGACCTCAGTCCTAGATCTTCTCACAAGTCTGAAATTCTTACTCCTTGTGTGGTTACGAGTGGGGACTGTAGGAAGGATAAGCAACCTAACTGTGGCACTGTGGTTCAGGAAGCCATTCAAGAGGTGGGGGGGGGGGAAGAGCAAAAATGTGGTGGTAATCAAGGATAGTATAATTAGGGGAATAGACTGTAAAGGTTGAAACTTTGTGTTTTTAACCCTTAGTTAATTTTGTACCTGTCTCTTTAAGAGAACTATTGTTTGTTGTGTTACCAAGTGACTATGATCTAATATGTCATAATATCCACCCACCCCTAATTCGACAAGATTTGAAGGAAGTGTGAGCATGATAAATTTTTCTTTGTATTTGTGTATTTCCTTAAAATTTTTGAATCTCTTTAAGATTTTGTACCTTTATATATATTTTAAGTCTCTTCAATCTGAAGTGCCTGCAAGCTCACACCAAGACACAAGAGCAACTTGTCCGTGAACTACTCTTTGCAGACAATGCCGCTTTAGTTGCCCATTCAGAGCCAGCTCTTCAGCGCTTGACGTCCTGTTTTGCGGAAACTGCCAAAATGTTTGGCCTGGAAGTCAGCCTGAAGAAAACTGAGGTCCTCCATCAGCCAGCTCCCCACCATGACTACCAGCCCCCCCCATCTCCATCGGGCACACAAAACTCAAAACGATCAACCAGTTTACCTATCTCGGCTGCACCATTTCATCAGATGCAAGGATCGACAACGAGATAGACAACAGACTCGCCAAGGCAAATAGCGCTTTTGGAAGACTACACAAAAGAGTCTGGAGAAACAACCAACTGAAAAACCTCACAAAGATTAACGTATACAGAGCCGTTGTCATACCCACACTCCTGTTCAGCTCCGAATCATGGGTCCTCTACTGGCATCACCTACGGCTGCTAGAACGCTTCCACCAGCGTTGTCTCCGCTCCATCCTCAACATTCATTGGAGTGACTTCATCCCTAACATCGAAGTACTCGAGATGGCAGAGGCCGACAGCATCGAATCCACGCTGCTGAAGATCCAACTGTGCTGGGTAGGTCACGTTTCCAGAATGGAGGACCATCGCCTTCCCAAGCTCGTGTTATATGGCGAGCTCTCCACTGGCCACCGTGACAGAGGTCTACCAAAGAAGAGGTACAAGGACTGCCTAAAGAAATCTCTTGGTGCCTGCCACATTGACCACCACCAGTGGGCTGATATCGCCTCAAACCGTGCATCTTGGTGCCTCACAGTTTGGCGGGCAGCAACCTCCTTTGAAGAAGACCGCAGAGCCCACCTCACTGACAAAAGACAAAGGAGGAAAAACCCAACACCCAACCTCAACCAACCAATTTTCCCCTGAAACCGCTGCAACCGTGTCTGCCTGTCCCGCATCGGACTAGTCAGCCATAAACGAGCCTGCAGCTGACGTGGACATTTACCCCTCCATAAATCTTTGTCTTTGAAGCCAAGCCAAAGAAGAAAGAAAAGAAAGATATCTCTGTATATCTTTGTATCATTATACAGTAAATGCTTTGTTATTCAGTGTTATGAAAGTCTTGTTGCGAAGTTATGCACAATGTTTATTTTTTCTATCAATGAATTAAAACTACATAAAGTACAGCCACAGAGTTTGATTAAAGAGATCTAAATTCAGGATATCGCAGCTCACACTTTGGAAGATGATACTCTGAAATTAGGATATATTGGAATAAGGAAAGTATCATCTATATAGATAATGTCCTCTGTCATAGGCATAGAGTGTCCCAAATGCTGTGTTGTCTGTCCAGTGCTCAGGTTCAGAGCATCTTATCTGCATAGGAACTTGCAGTGGGAGGGGAAAGATCCAGTTGTTGTTATTCATGTGGGTACCAATGAAGTATGTAGAATGAGGAGAGAGGTTCTGCTAAAGGAATTTGAGGAGCTAGAGACCAAATAGAAAAGCAGAACCAACAAATTTGGTAATCTCTAGATTACTACCTGAGTCATACGCAAATTAGCACAGGGTCCAGAAGATTAGAGTATTAAATGCATGCCTCAAGAATTGGTGTGGGAGAAATGGGTTCCAATTCATGGGAAATTGGTACCAGTATTGGGAAGGAAGGGAGTGTTCAAAGGGCAGGCTTCATCTGAACCGTGATGGGACATGGATCCTGACGAGTTGCATAACTGGGGTTGCGGGATGGACTTCAAACTAAAGAGAAGGGGAGGGGTGGATTCAACAGGTGGGAGAGGGATGGAGAGAGTAAAAAAGAAGGGTGTGGATAAAGTAAAAGCAAAAGTTAAAAAAGTGAAAAGTAAGAGAAGAAGGGATACAGTCAAGTGCAAAAGAGACAAATATTATCTGATTTTAAAATCATAATGGGAAAAAGGGCTTTTTATCTAATTGACCATAGTATTCGAAACAAGGTCAGTGAACTTATAACACAAATCAATACAAAGGAGTATGATTTAATGGTTATTACAGAAATGTGATTGCGGGGTGGAGAGGATTGGAAATTAAATATTCAAGGATATCAGGTAATAAGACAGGAAGGTAAGGGTGGTGGGGTAATGCTCATAGTTAAGGAGGAGATCAGGGCAATAGTGAGGGATGATGTAAGATCTAATGAGCAAAATGTTGAGTCCATTTAGGTAGAGATTAGGAATAGTAAGGGGAAAAGCACAAATGGGAGCTGTCTATAAGGCCACTCAATAATAACATTATAGTGGCACAGGTAATAAACCAAGAAATATTGAAGGCATGTCAGGATGGAACTACAGTTATCATGGGGGACTTCAACATGCACATAGACTGGGTGAATTAGATTGGTCAAGGCAACCTTGAGAAGGACTTCCTAGAACGCATACATGATGGTTTTCTTGAACAGCATGTTAATGAACCTACAAGGGACATGCAGGGGTGCAGTGTGATGTATGATCAATTATGCAAAGAATTTAAAAAGGGGGGTAGAGAAAAAGCAGGGAATTATAGGCCGTTGAGCCTTACATCAGTAGTGGGCAAAATGATGGAATCCATTATTAAGGATGTAATAGCGGAGCATATGACTAGCAGAGAAGGGATCGGACAGAGTCAACATGGATTTACAAAAGATAAATCGTGTTTGACAAATCTATTGGAATTCTTTGAGATGGTGACAGGTAAAATAGATAGGGGAGAGCCAGTGGATGTGGTGTACCTGGACTTCCAAAAGGCCTTCGATAAGGTCCCGCATAAACGATTGGCTTACAAAATCAAGGCTCATGGGATTGGGGGCAAAGTATTGATGTGGATTGAGAACTGGCTGGCAGGTAGAAGACAGAGAGTTGGGATAAATGGCTTGTTTTCTGAGTGGCAGGCGGTGACCAGTGGGGTGCCACATGGATCTGTACTGGGACCCCAGCTGTTCACAATTTACATTAATGATCTGGATGAGGGGATTGGATGTAATATCTCCAAATTTGCAGATGACACTAAGCTAGGAGGGGTTGTGTGCACGGAAGAGGGGGTCAGGAAGCTCCAGTGTGATTTGGATAAATTGAGGGACTGGGCAGATACATGGCAAATGCACTACAATGTGGATAAATGTGAGGTTATCCACTTTGGTAATACAAACCGGAGGGCAGATTACTATTTGAATGGCAATAGATTAAGAGATGGGGAAGTGCAGAGAGACCTAGGGGTACTTGTACACCAGTCTCTGAAGGCGAGCATGCAGGTACAGCAGGCGGTTAAAAAGGAAAATGGTATGTTGACAGGGATCTCCAATTTACAGGGTTTGAGTATAGGAACAAGGATACCTTACTGCAGCTGTACAGGGCCTTGGTGAGACCCCACCTGGAGTATTGTGTGCAGGTTTGGTCACCTTATCTAAGGAAGGATATTCTTGCAATGGAGGGAGTGCAGAGGCGATTCACCAGGCTGATACCTGGAATGGCAGGAATGACTTATGAGGAAAGATTGCGCAAATTGGGATTGTACTCGCTGGAGTTTAGAAGACTGAGAGGGGATCTCATAGAGACATATAAAATTCTGGCAGGACTGGACAGAATGGATGCAGATGGGATGTTTCCAATGATGGGAAAATCCAGAACCCGGGGCCATGGTTTGAGGATAATAGGCAAACCATTTAGGACCGAGATGAGGAGAAATTTCTTTACCCAGAGGGTGGTGAATCTGTGGAATTCATTGCCACAGAGGGCAGTAGAGTCAGGTTCATTAAATATATTTAAGAGGGAATTAGGTATATTTCTTCAATATAAGGGTATTAAAGGTTACGGAGAGAAGGCGGGGACGGGGTACTGAACTTTAAGATCAGCCATGATCTCGTTGAATGGCGGAGCAGGCTTGAAGGGTCGAATGACCTACTCCTGCTCCTATCTTCTATGTTTCTATGTTTAATGAAATACTGAAACTGAAAGCTTTTATTAGCAAGAGATGGACAGCATCCCTTCTGTTGCTGGCTCACACTGACACATGTTCAAAATGGGGGCAGGGCTGCGGCATGACAGCCTTTATGGGAGATAAAGGGGAGGAATCACAAGCCAGCCAGTGAGAGCAGGGTTGAACACAAAAAGTCATGTCATTTATATACACAATAATGGTTTCACCACACAGTGCAAAATTTTTAGGTGCCAGAGCTCACCAAAAATGGTGACAATGAGGTCGTGTGAAACCTGGCCTTGGGGCCGCCATGTTGTATTTGGCCTTGTATAATTGACAGCAAACTGTAGGACTATGAAGTAGGATGACTGGTCGTGGAAGAAACATGTATGTCCAGAATAGAAAAGAGCACTCTGTTGCGAGGTGTGGGGGGGGGGGGGGGTGTGGGGGGTGCAACGACAGGCATGCACGTTTCCCTGGCACTGGCAATGCTATGATCTGCTCCTGTGCAATCAGACACATTAAATTAGTGATCTTGTAGTTAGAGATCCTCTTGGAAAGAATGATCACAGTATGGTCAAGTTTCTCATACAAACAGAAGGTACAATAGTCTAAAACTAGTGTGTTATGCCTAAACGAGAGAAACTACAAAAGGATGAGGGAGGAATTGGCCAGTTGAGAGTGAGAACAAGGCTATATGGAGAGATGGTTGAGGAACATTGGAGGACTTTCAAAGAGATTTTGCATGTTGCTTGACAAGTGTTTATTCCAGTTAAAATCAAGGACAGTAAGGGTGGGAGCAGCTAGCCTTAGATAACTAAAGAGATCAGGGAAGGCATCAAACTAAAAGCTTGTGAATTCAAAGTTGCCAAGAGCAGTGAGAATCTAGAAGATTGGGTAAACTTTAAAAAGCAACAAGGAAGCACGAAGTGAGCAATAAAGAAAGGGAAAGTAGACTATGAAAAATGATTGGCACCAAATAAAAAAAAGGACATAAAAGTTTTTATAATTATATAAAGTGCAGAAGGGTGGCTAAAGTGAAGTTTGGTCTGTTGGATAATGTAAAGGGGGAATAGGTAATAGGTAATGAGGAAAAAGTTGAGGCTTTGAATAACTGTTTTCTTTTGGTATTCACTGTGAAGGACACATCAAACATGCCAAAGACAGACTTTATGGATGTGATGGGAGGTGAAAACCTGGATATTACTAAAGAGATTGTACTCAGAACTTGAGGGTCTAAAGATAGATAAATCACCTGGTCCTGATGGAATTCATCCCAGGGTCTTGAAAGAAATGGTAGGTTATATTTGAGATTTTGGTGATAATTTACCAAAATTCTCTGGACTCTGAGCAGGTCCTAGTGGATTGAAAAGAGGGGAATATCACACCGCTTGATGTAGACAAAAGGCAGGAAATGCCATTTAGTGTAACATCTGTAGTGGGAAAATGTTTGAAGCTATCATTAAAGAAATAGAGAGGCATCTGGAGCGAAATGAATCCATCAGGCAGACACAACATGGATTCAGCAAAGGGAGGTCCTGTTTGACAAATTTACTGGAGTTCTTTGAGGATATAATGAGCGTGGCAGACAGAAGGAAGCTGGTGGATGTTGTTTACTTTGAATTCCAGAAGTCATTCAATAAGGTGCCTCATAAAATATTTATACAGAAGATAAGGTTGGGGTGATGTATAAGCATGAATAAAGGATTGGTTAACCCATAAAAAGCAGAGTATTGGATACAGAGGTGTCTTTCTAGTTGGCAATCAGTTGAGAGCGGGGTGCCGCGTGGGTCGCTGGTGGGCTTGCAACTGTTCAGGATATACATTAACTATCTGGGAGGGGATTGTGTGTTGTATATCTAAATGTGCAGATGACACTAAATTGAGTGGAAAAAAGCAAATTGTGCAAAGGATAAGGAGAATCGACAGAGAGATAGGTTAAGTGAGGGGGAAAAGTCTGGCAGATGGATACAATGTTGGCAAATGTGAGGTTATCCACTTTGGAAGGAAAAATGGAAGATCAGAATATTATTAATGGCAAGTGACTGCAGTGTGCTGCTACGCAGAAGGAATCGGCAGCGCTTGTGCATGAATTGCAAAAGATTAGTTAGCAGGCGCAGCAGACCGTTAAGAAGGCAAATGGAAAATTGACCTTCATTGCTAGATAGATTGAATTTAAGAACAGGGAGGTTGTGCTGCAACTGTACAAAATGCTGTTGAAATGGCATATGGAGTTCTGCGTTCATTTCTGGTTTCATTACTTGAGGGAGGGTGTACTCTTGGAGATGGTGCAGAGGAGGTTTGCCAGATTGATTCTAGGGATGGAGGCTTGGCATATGAGGAGAGATTGAGTCATCTGGGATTTTACTTGCTGGAATTTAGAAGAATGAAAGGAAATCTTATAGAAAGATATAAAATTATGAAGTAAAAACAAAATGCTGGAGAAACTTCTCTCAAGCTCTAGTTTTACTTATAAAATTATGAAAGGCATTGATAAGATAGAGGTATTGGTAGAACTAGGAGACTTCAAGATTCAGGGTAGTCAATTTAGGATGGAAATGAGGAGGAACTGCTTTTCCCAGAGGATGGTGAATCTGTGGAATTCACTGCCCAATGAAGCAGTGGAGGCGACCTCAGAGAATATATTTAGGTTGGATAGATTTTTACATCAGAAGGGGAATTAACCAAAATGGGGAAATTGCAGGTAGATGGAGTTGAGCCAATCATTAGATCAGCCATGATCTTATTGAATGGTAGATCAGGATTGATGAGCCGGATGGCCTACTCCTGCTCCTATTTCTTGTGTTCTTATCTAAAATGGAAGTGTCTGGAAATTACTTCTCACAGTGACTGGTGAATATCTCGAGTTCTCTATTCTGGGACAGTTGGAAGCTACATCATTGGGGATGTCAAAAGAAGTAACATTTTTGAATGATCAGGGAACTAAGCACAACAGGTAACTGGCGTAGAACAGGAGATGCCTGGAGCAGATTAGTATATGGTCATATTGATGGCTGGGATTGGCTTGATGGGCTGAGTGGCCTATTTCTCCAATTTTCTTGCATTCATGTTTTTATTTTAAACTTTCAGGAAGCTTTTTGACAGTGAGTGAACCAATTGTAAATTTGTGATAATATTTTCATTAACTCTATTATTTGCCTTAAAACTGATACAATATTTTTATACCATGTTTTACATTGTGAGAATACACAATAGTTGTTAAATGAAGAATGTCTCACTCTTAAAGATTTGCTTCTCCTGGGACAAAGTCTAAAAGAAAACATTAGATCCATCAAGAGAGAATATTATTGAGATTCTCAACAAAATGTTGTACTTTTTAGGATGTATAAGTCATTAAGAGATCTAGCCAAAAAGACTCTGGAAATCTATACCAAGATTGCAAAATGCTAAGAGAATCCAGAGATAACAAACACATTGGGGGGGGGTAGGAAGTGGGGGGGGGGGGCGAGAACAGACAAGTTAAAGGGCTAAAATAGACTGGAAAAATAATGTCTTGTCAACATTACATGCTAAAATGACAGTGGGGGAGGAGCAAAGGCCCACAGTCAAGAGGTAATAAGTTGATAAGAGTTGGAGGGCACAAGATAAAAAAAAATCAGGGGGAATAGCTCTGTGAATCAGAGGAAAGGGTGTGGAGATTTGGAGGAACGGATACAAAGAGATAGGGAAGTTAGAGAGTACAAGGAATGGTCAAGCTGAAACCAGAGAAGTCAATCTTAATGCCATCCAGTTGGAAAGTGCACAAACCGAATATTATGTGTTGCTTCTCCAATTTACAGGTAGCCTTGATTTGGTAGTACGTGAGGCCATGGACCAACGTCAGCATGGGAGTGGTTAGTCATAAAGGTTGGTCACTGGGAGATCCCTGTCAATGATGCAAACAGAGCAAAAGTACTCAGCAAAGTGATCTCCCAGCCTGTATCCATTTTTTGTTTGCTATGTTTGTGGCTATTTACATTGATAATATCACTATTCAGAGTTTCCTATCTCTCATTTCTTATCATGGAGACACACAACATGAAAACAAGCCCTTTGCCTCTCTGGGTCCATGCCAAACATAAGAACCTATTTGTTCACGAATCTTACCCTTGCTGTTTTAAGAAAGGATATACTGACATAGGAGAGGGTTCAGAGAAGATTCACAAGAATGATTCCTGCAATGAAGGGATTAGCATGAGGGTTGTTTGACGATTCTTGGATTGTACTTGTTGGAGTTGGGCAGATCTCATCAAAGCATTTCAAATCTTGACAGGCCTGGACAGAGTGGATGTGGCAAAGTTGTTGCCCATGGTAGGGGAGTCAAGGACAAGAGTGCATGTTCAGGATTGAAGGGTTCCCATTTAAAACAGAGATGTGGAGGAATTTCTTGAGCCAAAGAGTGGTAAACCTCTGGAATTTCCTACCACGGGTGGCCAAAGAGGCCAAGTCATTGAGTGTAATCAAGGCAGAGATTGATAGCTATCTGAATCATCAGCGTATCAAAGGTTATGGTGAAAAGGCAGGGGAGTGGGGCTGAATGGGAGAATGGATCGACTCCTGATAGAATGGTGGAGTGGACTTGATGGGCCAAATGGCCTACTGCTCCTATTTCTTAAGGTCTTATGATCTTATTCTCCCTACATTC
This sequence comes from Narcine bancroftii, assembly GCF_036971445.1. NCBI lineage: Eukaryota > Metazoa > Chordata > Chondrichthyes > Torpediniformes > Narcinidae > Narcine > Narcine bancroftii. The sequence goes on from NC_091469.1 coordinate 402,519,698, forward strand.
AAATCAATTCCTCCCCCTCCACCCAAGATTCTACAATTCACCTATACACTGAGAATAACTTATAGTGGTCAGTTATCCTATTAATTGGCATGTTTTGAGGAAACTAGGGCTCCTGTAGGAAATCCACATGTCCACAAGGAGGACATATGAAAACTTGACACAGACAAGGTAAGGATAGAGGCTGGGTTGCTGGGGTTAGTAAGGAAGCAGCTCCATTTGTCATGTCTCCTCTCTATTCTAAAAATAATCTACACTGAGAAATCATATGCAGACGTCCTCTTAATGATTTGTCATTATTCTATCACCAGATGCCTACCTCCCTCCTCTGCACTCATCTTTCAGCCTCTTAGTGATCTGCAACTGCCTGGCCTTCTCTGTTGTCCTTGCCTGACTTAGGGCATGTATAACACGAGTACTTGCACTCTTCCCTTCACAACTGCCTTTGCAAGTGAAGCAGTGGTTCACTTGCACTTCTTCCAATCGAGGGTACTGCATTCAATGTTCACAATGTGCCCCCCCCCTCCCCACAAAGGAGAAACCAAAAGCAGATAAGGTCAATGCTTTGCTCTGTTGAACCAGTGACACTAAGCTACTGGTACTCTCCATGCCACTCCCACACAAAAATCTTTGGCTGTGCCTTTTTTTTCACTATCAATGCGAGCTCACAGAACAGCACCTCATCTTCCATCAGGGCATGTTGAAACCTGCAGGGATTATTGTATTCTCCAACTTTGGATAACTCATTCTTCCTTTCTGTTGCACAAGATCTGGTTATTTCTCCCGAACATTGTGATTTTGGCTTTTTTTATTTGTAGAGTGTAACCAACCATGAATGTCCTGTAGGTGGATCATTAGCAATGAATTGCACAGGCAAAATAAACTTAAGCCAATCTAAATTAATTTCTTTCATAGCAACATGAGCAAATAAACACCCCACTGGACATTCACTCTGTTTTAAAATCAAATATAATGTAGTGTTGCACCTTATGCAGCGAGCGAATCGGCCCCAGCAGTCGTGGACAGGATAGCAACCGATGGCATGTAGCGAACCTCACGCGGGAAGCCCACATCACTTTCTGAACGAATCTTTCTGGAGCAGATGCCTGAAGATATCCAGCTCCTCCTATCTGATGAGGACTTCATTGATCCACGAAGGGTAGCCGCCTACTGTTATGAGCCCAGAGGACCCCAAAACCCAGCAGCAATTGATATTCACCAAGACAAATGGTTACTGAAACAAAAGATGATTTTAATTACCTTTAAACATGAAAGCAGGATCAAACTCTAACTTATATTAACTAACCTAACTTAACCACCTTCTAATTCTAAGCGCACGTGTATGTAACGTGTATAAGTTTAGAAAAGTTCTTCGATTCACAGTCCAATCTCACTTCTCATTCCTCCAAGTTCACTGGTGGCAGACAATTCTTCGACTGTGCACAGAATTTAAGATTTATGAAGTTCACCAGGCTTTGGTGCTTGAAAGGTAGATGGTCATTAGAGACGGCTGGCCCATTCATTTCCCAGAAACGAGCACAGTGGTTGGCATCTACAGGCCCCAGATCCCCACCATTGGTGGTAGAAACACCAACCTGAATTGTCGTCTCACTCAGGACTCAGGAAGATTCTTGTCAGTTTTCAGAGAGATTTGTGGTTCCTGGACACGCCTTTTAATCAGCCATGTCAGTGTCTTGCTGAAGAAACTTACCCCATCAGGGTTTTCCAGATGATAACCTCTTTCTTTCAGGTCATCACAGAGTTCCTTTTTGTTTCTCTTATTTCAAATGAAATATTAGGCAGCCAGTCCTCTCCTCTTGTATGAACCACAAGGGCTTTGACCAGGCTGAACTAAGCACTCACAACACATCTTCCAAATGGGGTTTTTCCACAAGCTTTCCAGCTTGTCCTGTTCTAGTCCCAGCTGCTGCTGTTGACTGTAGCCCTGCAGAAACTGAATTCTCTCTCTCTCTGAGAAAAGCTGTTTGACTCTCTCTCTCTGCTTGCAAAACCATATGACCCTCTTAGAACAGCCTGCAGCTCCAAACTATTCCTCCGATCTCTTTCATCTGTTGCTTTTCAAAACAACAATCCATTAGTGAAGACTCTTGGGCACTCCCCAAAGTTTTTACAAAGGCTGTCAGGAATCATCCTATCTGGCTTCAGCAGAGCTCCAGTATTTTAAATTAGATCTGCTTTGAAGTGTTTGCATGTGACCCACACCAAAAAACCTGCCCCAATTTATCCCCTCAAAACACATCTATATACAATACAAACACAATATAATCTGTCACAATATGCAGATGTTCCTTGCCACGCAAAGCAAGATAGCACAGCCAGTGCTGAAATTAGTACTGCGTCTTGTCTAAGGACACGACTTCAACATACCCCAGTGACAAGACCGGCAGCGCAAACGACCAGTGACGACGACAATTCAGGTTGGTGTTTCTACCACCAATGGTGGGGATCTAAGGCCTGTAGATGCCAACCACTGTGCTCGTTTCTGGGAAATGAATGGGCCAGCCGTCTCTAATGACTACAGTGGCTAGCCACCATGATAGCCTCCTGTATGTCTGGGTACAGCTTCCTAGTAGACACGGGTGCAGAGGTCAGTGTTCTCGCTCCCTTAGGCCATGATACTAGGACAGAAAAGGCTGGACCAGACTTCAAAGTGGCCAACAACAGCGCCATTTAGACCTATGGCATACAAATCATCCCGTTACAATTCGGTGCTAGCCGTTTCAAATGGACATTTACCCTGGCCACGGTATCACTACCATTGCTGGGCACGGATTTCCTCCATGTGCATAATTTGTTATTGGACCTTAATGGATGATGGCTGGTCAATTTCAAAACATTTCAAACTTTCTCCCTCAGGATGGTAAAATTGCCAGCTCCACATCTGGACTCTGTAATATACTCTAGTAACGAATTTACCAGAGTATTATCAGAATTTCCTTCCATCATCACATCACAGTTTTAATAGCAAAACCCAAACATGGTGTGCTGTATTTATGAAGTTCCCCAAATCCCCAAACAAGCTTCGACTTGCAAAGGATGAGTTTCAAAGGATGGAGGAAATGGGGATTGTACAGTGGTCAGACAGCCTGTGGGCCTCTCCACTCCATAAGGCTCCTAAATCCATGGGAGGTTGGAGACCATGTGGGGATTACAGGAAGTTGAAAGATACAACCACCTCTGTAGTTACCCAGTCCCGTATGTATAAGATTTCACAGCAAACTGGTCAGAGGATATCATCAGGTCTTGGTTAACTCAGCAGATACTCCCAAGATGGCCATCATCACCCGTTCAGCCTCTTTGAGTTCCTTTGAATGCTGTTTAGTCTTAAAAAGGAGGAAAAAACCTTCCAACATAAATGCAGTAGGGTGAAATTTGGATTTTCTATTCATCTATTTAGATGCTATCCTGGTAGCCAGCTGCTCCCACCAGGAACACCAGACATACCTGCGTTTTCTCAATGATTTTGGACTCACAATCAACCCGACAAAGTATCAATTTGAGTTATCAACTATTGATTTTCTAGGACATCGTATCAATTGTCATGGTGCCATATCACTACTGTCTAAGGTGGAAGCCATCTGACAATTCGCTAGGCCTGACATAGTTAAAGGATGATAGGAATTTGTTGCTATAGTTACTTTCTGCCACTGGTTTATTCCATCTGTGGCCTGAATGCAACCTCTTTTTTCCCCTGATATCCACCAAATCCAAAGAGGTCAAGTGGTCAGATGAGACAACGAAGGCTTTCAATTTTTCAATGAAACCATGCTCCTCATCCACCCATGAGTAGATGTCTTTACAGTCCTCACAGTGGATGCCTCCAAAGTAGCAGTTTGTGGCATTCTGGAGCAATTGGTTGATGGTCAATTTAAGCCTTTTTCAGCCGGCACCTGCGACCCCCAGAGATGAAATACAGTGCGTTTGACAGAGGGTGTACCTGGAAATCCAACATTTTTGGTATTTTCTCGAGGGTAGGGAGTTTACGAACTTCACATCACAAACCCTTGACCTTCATGTTTGCTCGCCAGCAACATCACCTGTCATATATATCTGAATTCTCCACAATCAAGCACATCTCTGGGAAAAGCAACGTGGTCACCAATGCACTTTCACGGACTGCAAACCAATCAGTGTGCGCCTTGTCACAAGGAGTGGACTTTACCGCGTTGGCAAAGGCACAACGACCGGGCAAGGAGATACCTACATACTGCACTTCGGTCAATGGACTCTACTTAGAGGATGTGCCCATTGGACCAATGGGCATTAAATTTCTATGTGGTGTTTCAACGGGACAACCCCATCTCATCGTTCCTGTTGGTGCAAACACCAAGTTTTCAACACTTTGCATGGGTTAGCCCAACCTTCAATCTGGGAAACTATCAAAATATTTTATAGTTGCTTTGTGTGACCCAGTCTCTGGAAACAGTTGAGGCACTAGGCCAGAACATGCAAGCATTTCCAAACCTCCAAGATACAAAGGCATGTAAGGGCACTGCTACGGCCTTTTCAGCCAACATATAGGAGGTTTGAGCATGTGCATGTAGACGTCATATGTCCACCACCAATGTCCAGAGGATCAATGTGGGCCCCTTCAAGCTGGCACCCCCTCAGGTGGCGTGAGGCAGTTCTCATTGCAGATATGACGACGAAGACGTGTGCCAGAATGTTCATTGTAACTTGGGTTGCACAATTCGGTCTCCCTGCCCACATTACTTCAGACAGAGGATTCAAATCACATCAACCATATGGTCTGCAGTAGCGCAGCAGCTAGGAACTCAGCTCCACAGCATGACAGCATACCATCCTCAAGTAAACAGCCTGGTGGGTCATTTCCACAGGCACCTAAAATCAGCCCTGATGACACACCTCTGAAGACAAGACTGGGTTGACGAACTCCCCAGGTCATTCTGGGCATCTGCACTGTACCAAAAGAGGATTTGGCAGCATCTTTGGCTGAACTGGTCTATGGGACTGTACTTATGATACTATGAGAATTGGTTCCAGCCTTGCACAAGCAAGAGGATACACCAGTGGAGATCCTCGTAAAACTCAGGGAGAGGCTAGGGCATTTAGCCTCGATATCCACATTGCATCATGGAATAATACTGTCGTATGTACCTGATGACCTGCAACCAAATGGTTTTGTGTTTGTCTGCAGAGGACCACAGAGAACACCCCTGCAATGGACATATGAAGGGCCTTATTAAATAGTTTGACACAATGGGACGACCTGTGTCTTGGACATTGGGGTCAGGAAGAAACTTTCAAGCTGCACACCTTGATATTGAACAGCCTGTTATGATTCTGACCCTTCACACATGAGGCAGACCTTGTAAAAAGGGCAATCAAGCAACCATCGCCACTGCTGATGCTGGCTCTGGGGGGAGGGGAGTGGGGGGGGGGTCATGTAGCATTGTACGTACATAGCGTGGCTCACCTACTGTGGTGCATTGAGGTGGCAGCAAGCAAAAACAAACTCAAAAGACTGTACAACAGGCTTTATTCCAGTAAAAGTCTGAACACCAGTTCAAGCCTTGGTGGCTCCCCATGTGACTGGCTCAGGAGGGGCTGGCTCAGATTGATATTCAGATCGGCTGATTGACAGCCGGCCAGGTGGAGCCAGACTCTTAGGTGGTCTTCCTGCAGGTACAGAGATCGCCCCCTGCAGTAGGCTGATGGTCGTATCACCACACCTATGCAGAGAGCGAACCGGCCCCAGCAGTCATGGACAGGAAAGCAACCAACAGCATCTAGAGGGATTTTAGAAGCGGGGCGAGCCTCACACTGGAAGTCCACGTCACTTCCGCCCCACTGGACGAAAGCGTTAGAGGGAAAGGGTGCGGGTGTTTGAATCACAGGTTTTTGGTTTTGCGTAAAGGAGTTCACACTGTGACATCGCTGGACTCAGCTCATTTCTTTAACACTTCTCACTCGACACAGCCAACCTCTATTAATCGTTGTGACAAACTGGCATAATAAATTTATTTTGTATGTGACCTATGTGAAAAGTAAGAGTGCATGAATGGACCTGCTACTCCAAACTGTTGTTTACTCAATGATAATGCTTTAATAATTAGTCTGATTTCGAGACTCGCTAAGAAGAGATATTCAAATATCCAATGAAAGATTGAAAATTATTCCCTACCAAACTATACAACCTGTTATAAAGAAGCATTTAATGCAAATGAATGTTTTATATGTCTCTGAAATAATTAGCAACAAATTATATGCCATTAGATCACGATATTTCAAAATGATCTGTCCACAGAGCATTTAATAAATCCATTGCTCTTCAAGATCTTTTTTTATTCATTAACAACTGGCAGTTCCATAGAACTAGACAAGAAGTCGACAACCATTTTTCTACCCAGAGCTAACAAATCAAATCATTTGTGTCAAACAGTGTGTTCCTGCAAGTGGTAAGAGGACCAGAACTGGACTTTGGAATTTTGTAATTCCTGTCTGACAACCATTTTTAAGGGTCCTTCCTGTGATGAAGTGCAGAAAAATAGTGCATTTGAGAGAATGTTGAACTTCATCAGAGATGGCAACATTCTCTTTGAATTCCATTGGTCCACTTTTGCCATTTTGGAGTTGCAATATTGGTGCATGCCAGAAGGTATTTTCTCCTATTAGGGCCAATCATTTTTTAAATACCCTGCTTGATTTACTGATAAAGAATTTTTAAATAATCTAGGTTAGTTGCACAGACATTCTTAAAAGTGCAGAATTAACAATCCAATAGGAGTAAAGCTCACAACCGAGGATGCTGGAAAACTTCAAAAGTAGTGACTTGAAGTGTCAACACTGTTCCTCTGTCCCCAGACTTCAAGTGTTTCCTAAATTTTCCAGTTTTTTTCCCCCATTCTCAGCATTGATAGTTATGGTGATTTTAATTTTCTTTGGAAGTTATGCACTTGTTTGCAGAGGCTTATCTGACAGAACTTCACATCCCAACTTTCAGCACCCATTCAATTTGAAGCAATGAGAAGTGAATACTAAATTGCAACTTGCATTCCCGTTGGGTGGATGTCTTGCCTAGGAATGTAATTTCACTCTTAATCCACTCGAAGGATGTATATTCTATTTGCCAAAGGATTAATATGATTGTTTTTTTTCAAGCAGTAGCTTTTCCTTTATTTAGATTATATTCGGGTTCTTGATTTGAACAGACTTTGCCGATGTAAGTCATACTCATACAGTATGGAACATACGCTTTGGCATAAGTCTGATGAATTTGGTACTTTGTGCTGGTCCCACTTACTTGGTTGAGATCCATCAAAATCCTTCCTCTCCATATTGGCTAATTTCTGAACTATTTGACATGAGTTCAAATGACATCTTGCATCTTTTCACAGGAACTTTGTCTCAGATAAATTACAACTGACTTTTATCCTAATCTTTTGAATATAGAAAAGTAAATTTTAGTATGAAGTGGTGCATAGCTCAGCATCATTTGGAATGCTTAAAAGGCAGTGGCACAGCATTCGTCTGTTACTTGCTTGGGCTGACATTTTTTTAAATTGGCTTCAGTGGTTACACGAAGCAAAGAGGTAGACCAAGTATTCAGGAGTGCTGTCGATAAATTCCAACAATATAATGGCCAACATGCCATCAATGCCAAAGCCACTGTAGGAACTTTGTCTTTAACTGAACCCATGCAAAGTGATTATGATGGTCTCTACTGTGTTGTTGAATAGAGAGCAATTGTGTTTTGTAGGGCATCATCAATGATGTCTTTCTCCCAAAACGTTATTGCGTTCAATAATATTCTAACTTACTGTTCAATTGTAGGACAGAAGGGTTAATACAAGATCCAGTAAGAGGGATTTGAGATATTGCAGTCACACTTTTATCTCTTTTCAGCTCAGAAGATTTGATATCTTGATTCCCAAGACTAATAAAGTCTGTTTGATCTTTTGCATGTTATTCTCAGCATACGTGAAAGAGATCAAATTATGATTGAATCAATTTTCTTTGAGGTTAATTTTGTCCTATTTCCAAGTGAAATTATTGATAGTCAAATGGTTTTACTTTTCAATCAAACAATGAGCAAGTCCTGAGGCAAAATGATTCACTTTAATCAGAAATAGAATGTCACACCATAAAGCTTCCGAATAGACATTATTTCAGCATTACTTGCCAAAGCGGCATCTGAGCAAGAGTCTTTACAAATATATTGAAGCAACTGGGAAGTATAAATTAGAAAAGCACTCACCAATGGCATCATGAAGAAAGCCTCTACTTCCTCAGGAGTTTGCGGAGGAGCTAGTGGAGTTGTTCAAGTGAACCGGCATGGACTTGAAGGGCCGACATGGCCTGTTTCCGTGCTGTAAACGGTTATATGGTTATACCTCCACATTTGCTTCAACAGAAATGATAATTTACTAAGAGGTTTTCACTGCTTCCCATGAAACAAATCAAGAAGCAGTCAATGGCATTTTGTCATCAGCAGTAATAGAACATTTTCATGTTGTGCTTTTTTGGTGAAATTTAGTCAATATAGAGAGACTGATTATGTACTTTTTGTTTTGTTTTTATGGTTCATAAGTGTTTAAACCTATCTGCGTAAATGTATTCCCTTCAACATGTAGTGCAACATTGGGTGTCTTCTAACAAGCTAATAACTTAAACAATTCCCTTCCACTTTACAAGGTGAGATAGTGGTCCTTTCCATCTTTTCCCTGGGCAAAAGTGCATTAATTTAGTTGCTGAAAACTAAATTAGGAGATTCATTAAAGGAAGATTTTATATTTAAGGTCAATATTTTGTTTTGCGACTTTTAGTTACAAAGATATTGCAACTATTTTTAAGTCTGAATAATAAAGTGCATTATTCTGTGCAACTGCTTACCTCAGAACAAAAAAAAACACATGCTGTAATATATCGACTACTACAGAACCAGATAACATTACAAGTAAATGGGTGACACAGCTAGTGTAGTGGTATGAACAAAGCTATTACACCGCCAGCAACCCAAGTTTGAATTTGGAACAGTCTGTAAGGAGATTATACCTTCTCCCTGTGTATGAATAGGCTTCCTCTAGTGATCCAGTTTCCTCTCACATTCCAAAGGCATGTGGGGTAGTAGATTAATTGGTCACACAGGTGTATTTGGTGGCAGGGATGAGTGGGCCAGCTATAGTAATGATGTTACTAAGCTGGAAAGGATGCAAAAAAAAAAGATTCACAAGTATGAGGGGCATAAATAAGGTTAATTTTCACAGGTAAGGGAGTCTAAAACTAACAGGCATTGATTTAAAGGGGAACTGAGGGCCAAATGTTCCCCACAGAGAGTGGATCAAGCTGCCAGAATAAGTGATTACAATTACAATATTTAAAGTATGCTTAGGTACATGTTTAGGAAAGATCTAGAGGGATATAAAACAAATGCAGGCAAATGGAACTCACTTAAGGAGACAACTTGGTCAACATGGACAAGTTGGGCTGAAGGGCATATTGTCATGCTGTTTACCTCTATAAATCTAAACTAACTGCAATGCACTTTCTAAGGGATTACATGATCCGTCAAAATTGTCTCCAAGAGAGTTGCAAGTGGGTAACCAGTGTTTTAATTAAAGATTGTGAGAAAAAGTTCATCTGAACATAGTATGTCTATATTTTGGGGCATACCTGTAAGTATGATACAGATTACAACCTGCTATTCAGCAATGTGCAGCTGTTAAATTACATTGGAGATGTAATATAAAGCAAAAAGCAAACTGCTATAAATTAAAAAAAAGCAGCAGATCAGGTAGCTTTTGTGATGGCAAAAGGACAATTAACATTTCAGTGCAAGGTCTTGGCATGAAATTACAAACATTCTTCTAGCTCTGCATCTGCTGCCTGACCTGCTGAGTTCTTCCAGCTGTTGAGAGGTAAAAGCGTGGCATCGTCTGGAGTTGGTGAACTGGGCAAAATTCAAGGAATCTGAGTGAACATGCCACAGTGGTTACTGACTTTATCAGGAAATGTGTGTAGAAGTGTGCTCCTTCTCAGTCTATCTGGCTGTATCCTAATCAGAAGCCATGGATGAACCAAGAGATTAGCCAACTGCTGAAAACCAGTGTTCAGCACTGCAAATTCTGAAACATCCCAAAAGACCAGGTTCAACCTCCACAAGACCATCATCAATGCAAAGAGACAATTCTGGGCAAAGCTTGAGTCTCAGATTAATGTATGATGGTGGTAACCCATCACAGCCTCAAAGGTGAAACAAGAAAGTGTCATCAACAGCAATACTTCACTTCAGCTTGAGCTCAGTGCCTTCTACGCTCACTTTGAGAAAGAAAACAATCAAGCACCTTTGTGAGCCCGCAGAGCCCCCGGCAACTTGGTGCTCTAAGTTTCTGAGGCTGACGTGAACAGAATCTTAAGGAGGGTAATGGATGGCCATGTCCTTAAAACCTGTGCAAACCAACCAGCTGGAGTTTTTGCGGACACTTTCAACCTCCCTTTTTAAGGGTCAGAAGTCCCCACCTGCTTCAAAGGGGAATCCATTATTCCTGTGTCCAGAGGGAGCAAGCTGATGTGCCTCAATGAATATCAGCCAATGGCACTGACATCCACCAAGATGAAATGTTTCGAGATGTTGATTATGGAGTGTTCAATTCCTGTCTCAGGTAGGACCTGGCCCCACTTCAATTCACCAATCGCCACATCAGATGCCATTTACCTCCACTCTGTGTTAGAACACCTAGATCACAGAAACACTGAAGTCATGCTTCATTAACTGCAACTTAACATTCAACGACATTATACTTACAAAACCTTTGAGCAAACTAAAGGATCTGGGATTCTACCCATCCCTCTGCAACTAGATCCTTGACTTCCTCTGCAGCAGTCCCCAATCGATGCAGATTGGCAACATTGCCTCCTCTACTTTTTTGTATTTATAGTCTCTTTATAATTCAAGTATTGTAATTGATTTATAGTTACTTTTGTAGTTGATTTTTTTGTAAACTATGTGACTGTTCAGCTGCAGCATGTAAGAATTGAGGTGCAATTGTGAATTGTACAATAATTATGACAATAGGGTGACACGTTTATTGTAGTGGTTAGAGCAACACTGATACAACGCCAGCGATGGGAACCGGGGTTCAAAACCCACGGTGATCATAAGGAATTTGTAAGTTCTTCCATGGTCTGCGTGGGTTTCATCCAGGTATCTGGTTCCCTCCCACCCTTCAAAACATACTGAGGGTGTAAGTCATTTGGGTGTATTTGGGTGGCACAGGCTCGTGGGCTAAATGGGCCTGTTACTGTGCTGCATGACTAAACTTAATGTTTTTTCAAAATTAATTGAAAGCTCATTATCATTGAATCTTACACATTTTATTTCCCACAGTTACGAAGATACATTACGGCTCCTCCATTACTTCCATCCTCTAGACAGAAATGTATCATATCCATCTAGGCATACAAAGTCACTTTAGAAATTAAATGGTCAAGGGGAGTTTAATGAGTTCATTCATAAGATCAAGGAATTTTTGCAGCTTTGACTTTAATAATCATGATTGGAGGAGGGACTTGGACAGCTCAGTCTCTTGATATTGTTCCCACACTTTATTTATTTATTTTTAACTTTGGAGATTCTGCATGGTAATAGACAAAATGGCAAAGTGTTTAATTGGAGAATGGCTAATTAGGATGGGGTTTGACAGGAGCTTGAGAGAGTAAATTGGAAACAAATGATCTGAGGAAAAAGAACAGAAGTAATGTGGAAGATGTTTAGGGACCACTTGTGTGGGGTTCTGGAAATGTTTGTCCCACTGAGATAGGGATAAAAGATGGTAGGATAAAGAAACTGTGGGTGACAAAAGAGGCAAGGCAAATAGTTAAGAGGAAGAAGGAAAAGGAAGGGTTTGAGAAGCAGAGGTCTGGAAGAGCTCATGAAAATTATATGGTAGCCAGGAAGGAACTTATGAAAGGAGATCTGGAAGAGGGCATGGGAAGTTCTAGTAGGATTAAGGAAAGCCCTAAAGTATTCTATGCAGTGGAAAGGGTGCTGACCAGCTGCATCATGGTCTGCTATTGGACACCAATATGCCTGAGCATAAAGCCCTGCAAAAGGCAATGGACACAGCCAAAGACATTACTGGCAAAACCTTCCCACTATCGAGAACATTGACAGGGAACACTACTAGATTAGCAGCAATCATCAAAGATCCACACCACCAGTGCACACTCTGTTCTACTGCTACCATCAGGAAAAATGCCGCATGACTCGCACCACTAGGTTCAGGAACAGCTGCTATCCCTCCATCATCAGACTCCTTAACAATAAACTTAATCAGGGACTCATTTCAGGACTCTTATTTTTGTACTTTATTGATTTTCTTTTCCTCTCTGTATCACAGTCAGTTTATTTACACTGCTTTATTTGTTTACATGTGATTGTTTTTTTTTGCACTGCCCGTTCAAAGTAATTCTGCCTCGCAGGAAATTTTTTTTTAGGGTTGTATGTGACGTGATGTATGCATTTTGACAATAAATCTGAAATTTAAAATCATATATGAAGAACAGAAGTATGATTAAAGTGAAGTTAGGGTCTCTTAAGAATAAAGGAAGGAAGATGTGGGTGGAAGCAGAGGAGATACAGGAGATCCTAAATGAACAGGCTGAATTTGTCAAACCGAATTACTGTAAATGGGACTAAATGCAGCCATCTATTGTAAACTTCTTTTTACTGGAGAAAGGATTATACCTGTCTCATACTCCTCCCATTTACAAAAGTGCATGCTGCTCTTTGCAATATCCTGATAATTTTCCACAGCTAAAAATCAAACATGGGTCTTACTGTTGTGGGTGGATTGGAAGTATTAATAAAGATAAAATGCAGAAATGCAATCCCGATAATGCAGTCTTGCACTGATCTCTGTATATTGTCTTTGAGAACGTTCATGGTAATTCTGACATGGCATTGAATTGTTTTTCAGAACTAGTTCCTAATGAGGGAGATATTCACTTCAATGAATGCCTAAAGTGGAAAAAGGTAAATATTATTTAAACATATCTTTTTTTCCCATTCAAATAAATTTAATCTGCATCTTTCAGTGTGTGGTAGTAGTTTGGCTATAACCCACATTTCAGTTACAAACATAGAATGTCCCATCCAGGAGAAATAAGATTGGGAATTTGCCAACACATGAAAGATAAACACTTTGCTTTTGCTTTCATTCATTCATGGACAAAAAAAAAGAAACATTTGTGTGAAAAAAATATGCAACAAGATATTAAAAGGGATAATTTATCTCTCATGGAACTTATTTCCCTCAAATTTCAACTTTTTAAAAAAACAATCTCTGGAGAACAATTTGGTTCCAACATGCAACAATACCTTTAAGAAATAAAATAACTTTGAAAAATATAATCATTCCCCACTGTTCAACAATTATTTTGAGAGCATTTACACCTCCCAAGATTTTAGTTGTACCCTCCCATTTAATTGTTCTTCAATTTCCTTTGCTATAAATTTGCACAAAATAAGTCATTGTAGTCTAGAGTCTTGCGTGAGTAGCATTTCAAGTAATGTAGAGATCATCCTGATTGCTCTATTTTCACATTCATATGCATAACACTTAATATCCTTAGAAAAATAAAACATACAATTACTTTTCCAGCATTTACTACAATATAGCATGCTATCCACTATCTACTGTGGGACATATTATTTAATTCTGGACTTGTAGGCTCTTATTCTCTGTTTTATTGCCTTTATATCCCCAATTCGATGACACCTTTCAACTCTTCCATGAGAACTATTTTTGCCTTTTCTCTAAATCTCATTCTTTCAAGAGAATCTCACTGCTCCTTCCCTATCCTCCTACAGCCCTCCACCCAATCTCTCCCTCCATGCCCTCCTCCCCTATCCCAACCCTGAGACCTCATCTCTTCCCCCCTCTAGCTACCCTCCCTAACTCCTTCTTCCCCCTCTGAACCCCACCCCTCCCTCACTTTCCACCCTCTCTGACCGCCCCTACCCCCTCCCTCCTTCCCTGTCCCTCTTACCTCCCCAACCCCCTCCTCCTCTCTCCAATCTCCCTCACCTCCATCCTCCATCTTCAGACCTCCCCAACCCTCTTCCTCTCCCCTCACCCCAACACCTTCCATAACTATCCCCTTGGACCTTATCCTCTCTAAGATAGAGCCCTCAGTCCTCAGTAGAGGTCTCGCATTTTCCCCCCTCTGCCCACACCTCAATGAGTTCCACGCATGCCATAATGTTGCCTCTGCCTCCAGGCCCACTTCCATAACTATGACTCTCTATCCCCCCCCCCACCCAAGATCATTTCTCCTGCTTGAAGCCTTCCTCCTCCTCCTCCTGGACATCTCGTCTTGGCCAGCTGCCCACTCTGGACCTTTTTATTTTCAACTGCCGCTGAGACATCAACAGCCTCAACTTTACCATGCCCCTCTCATATTCCAACCTCACTTGCTCAGAGCACTCTGCTCTCCACTCTTTCTGCAACAATCCCAACCTCACCGTCAAACCCTCAGATAAGGGTGGGGCAGTTGTGGTCTGGCACACTGATCTCTACCTTGCTGAGGCCAGTCGACAGGTCTCAGACACCTCCTCCTATTGACCCCTCACAGGACCCCACCACCAATCAAGCCACTATCTCCAAAACCATCTTCCACCTCATCATCTCTGATCACTTCCCCTCCATGACTAACAACTTCATTCTCTCCCACCCCCAGACTGCCAATTTCTACCTCCGACCCTAGATACACAATCCCAATCATCCAAATTGACCAATTGTTTCTGCTGCTCCTGCCCCACTGAATTCATTTCATCCCACCTTGACTCTATCCTTTCTCCCCTACTCCAGTTCCTCCCCACCTACATCTGCGACACTTCACATGCCCCCCATCTCCTCAAAGACTTCAGATTTCCTGAACCAGAATGCCTCATCTTCACAATGGATATCCAATCCCTTTATACCTCTATCACCCACACAGAAGGTCTAAAAGCAATTTGCTTCTTCCTGGACCAAAGACCTGACCAGTCACCTTCTACCACCGCCCTCCTCCACCTGGCAGAACTTGTCCTTACTCTCAATAACTTCTCATTCAACTCATCTCACTTCCTCCAAATTAAAGGTACCATGGGTCCCAACTACATCTAGCTGTTTGTGGGCTTTCCATGCTGTAAGCCTACACAGGAAAGAGATCCAACTCTTCTTCCAGTATACAGACGACTACATTGGGGCTGCCTCATGCACCAGGGATAAGCTTGTCAACTTCATCCACTTCACATCCAACTTCCACCCCGACCTCATACTCATCTGGTTCATCTCTAATAACACTCTCCCCTTCTTGGATCTCTCTGTCTCCATCTCGGGAGACAAGCTTTTCATTGACATATACTATAAACCCTTCATCTCCCACAACTACCTGAACCACACACCCTGTCCCCTGCAAGGATTACATTCGCTTCTCTCAATTTCTCGTCTCCATCTCACCTGTTCCCAAGATGAGGTCTTCCAGTCCAGAGCTTCTGAAATGTCTGCCATCTTCCACAAACATAGCTTTCCCTCCACCACCACCATTAACTCAGTCCTTACCAGCATCTCTCCATTTCCCTCCCATCTGCCCTGGCCCCCTCTATCCCCCAGATGCAACCAAAATAGAATTCCCCCTCATCCTCACCAACATCCACTGGAATTTCCCTCCCACTTTTTTGTTCTGGAACTTCCTGACATTTTCTCATACTTTGATGAAGGGCTCAAGCCTGAAATGCCAGTTATGTATCTCTCCTTTGCTACATAAAGGACACTGTGTGAACTGCTGAGTTTCTCCAGCATTTTGTGTTTTTATTTGGATCTACCGGGATCATTTCCCACATCAGGTGCTCCCGAAGCAGCCTCCTCTACATTGAGGAGAGGGAACACAGATTTGGAGGTCATTTTGTTAAGTACCTTTGCTATGTCTGCTGCAGCATTGAGAACCTTCCAGTGGCCAACTACTTTAATTCCACACACCATTGCTACATTGACATGTCTGTCCATGGCCTCATGAACTTCCAGGTTGAGGCCATTTAAACACTTTATTATTCCATCTCACCAATCTCCAATGAGACAGCATCAATATCGACCTCCAATTTCTGTTAACTCCCTCCTCTGGTCCTTATCTTTCCCTACTCCTCTATCTCATTTCCCTACCCCCTGCCCTTTCATTCTCCTATCAGAGAGCTACCCTTGTTACCCATCACTATTCCCTCTTCTACCCTCCTACCTGTATCCACCCATTAAATCTTACCTGTGTTCTTCCTCCTTCCCCTTCCTCCTCTCTTCCTCCTCGCTGCCCCTGCATTTTTATTTAGACAGGGCTGGAAGCCCCGAAACAGCTGGACAGCAAAGATACATAAATCAAGATGCTCTTTATTGACTACATTTTGGCATTCAACACCATCATCCCCTCAAACCTGATCAGCAAACTCTAAGACCTGGGCTTCAACACCCCTCTGTGTAATTGGATCTTGGATTTCTTCACCTCCAGACTACAATCAGTTAGGATTGGTAAGAACTTCTCCTCCACCAACTCCTATGGGGTACATTCTTAGCCCCCTGCTCTACTTCCTATACAGCTCTAACTGTGTGGCTTGGTCCTACAACAATACCATTTACAAATTCACTGACAATACCACGGAGTGGGTTGTATAAAAAGGATCTATGAGTCAGATTACAGGAGGGAGATGGAAAATTTTGCTGAATGATGCACCAACAACAACCTAATGTCACCAAAACCAAGGTACTGATAATTGACTTCAGGAAGGGAAAGCCAGAGGTGTACGATCCAGTGATAATTTGGGGAGCAGAGATGGAAAGGGTGAGAAAATTTGTGTTCTTATGAGTCTCTGTCTCGGATGATCCAGTCTGGTATGGGGACACCAATATGTAGTGAACACAGGCCAGGGCATCACAGGCAAAATTGTCCCCACCATCGAGAAAATTGACAGGGAGCAGCGAGCAGAGAGCAGCAGCAATAATCAAGGATCCACATCATCCAGCACATGTTCTCTTCTACCATTAGGAAAGAGGTATGGATGCCACAAGACTCACACCACCAGGTTCAGGAACAGCTGCTTCACCTCCACTGTCAGACTCCTCAACAACAAACTCAAAGAGAGACTCTTTTAAGAACTCTTACCTTTGCACTTTATTCTTTTCTTTCTCCCAGTTTATTTACATTTCTTTATTTGTTTACATGCTTATGTATCTTCTTTTTTTAATATTTTTTTTATTTTTCACACCATGAACCATATTAACCAAAATACAAACATTTCCCTCTTGAATGTACACACTGTCATTTTCTCCCCTTTTCCCCCCCTCCCTTCCCTTCCTCCTTCCCACCCCTCCCTCCCCATTAAACGTTCAACATATACAATACAATAAGCTCATTAAACAATGTTATCACACAATGAAAATAAACAAGAAAATTGTGTCATCTACTTTTACACACTAGGTCAGTTCATTTTGTCTTCTTCGCATTCTATCATTTTAGGGGGTGGTGGTCCGCGGTAGTCCCTCTCTATTGTGTTCCATGTACGGTTCCCAAATTTGTTCGAATAATGTGACTTTATTTTTTCAATTATATGTTATTTTTTCCAATGGAATCCATTTATTCATTTCTATGTACCATTGTTGTACTCTCAGGCTCTCTTCTAATTTCCAGGTTGACATAATACATTTTTTTGCTACAGCAAAGGCTATCATAATACATATTTTTTGTGCTTCATCTAGTTTGAGGCCTAATTCTTTACTTCTTATATTACTTAGAAGAAAGATCTCTGGATTTTTTGATATGTTGATTTTTTGATTTTATTTAATACCTGATTTAGATCTTCCCAAAACTTTTCCACTTTCTCACATGCCCAAATTGCATGTACTGTTGTTCCCGTTTCCTTCTTACAGCGAAAACATCTATCTGATACTGTTGGGTCCCGTTTATTTAACTTTTGGGGCATGATATATATATAGCCTGTGTAACCAATTATATTGTATCATGCATAACCTCGTGTTTATTATATTTCTCATAGTTCCGGAGCATAGCTTTTCCCATATTTCATTTTTTATCTTTACGTTTAGATCTTGTTCCCACTCTTGTTTGGGTTTACAGCTTATTTCATCATTCTCTTTCTCTTGCAGCTTGATGTACATGTTTGTTATAAATCTTTTAATTATCATTGTGTCTGTAATCACATATTCCAAGCTGCTTCCTTCTGGTAATCTCAGCCTGCTTCCCAATTTGTCCTTTAAGTAGGTTTTCAGTTGGTGTAATGCAAACATTGTACCATGATTTATTCCATATTTGTACTTCATTTGTTCAAAAGATAATAAATTATATAAAGCAGAAGTATTACAAGCTAGGAGGAAAAATGCACAAAATACTGGCTTGGCAGCTTAAAACAGAACAAACTAAAAGAACAGTATTGGCATCAAGGAAAAAGGACAAACAAATTACATATAACCTAACAGAGATCAATAAAAACTTTAAGGAATTCTATGAGCAATTATACCGAACTGAGAACGAAGGAAAAGAAGACAAAATAGATGAGTTTCTAGCTAAAATTGAACTATCGAAATTGCAAGAAGAGGAGCAAAACTAATTGATAAAACCATTTGAAATAGAGGAAATACAAGATATATTGAAAATACTACCGAACAATAAAACGCCTGGGGAGGACGGACTCCCAATAGAATTTTATAAAACATTTAAAGACATAAATTTCTCCTCTTCTGGAAGTAATGAACCAGATTGAAGAAACACAAAACATGCCAGATTCATGTAAAACAGCAATAATTACAGTAATACCAAAGATGGGGAAATATCCACTAACAATATCTCTACTTAACTCAGATTATAAGATAATAGCTAAACTATTAGCAAACAAATTGGCCGACTGTGTACCAAAAATAGTAAAACTGGATTTATTAAGAAAAGACAAACAACCGACAATGTCTGTAAATTCATTAACTTAATCCATGCAGTACAATGAAATAAGACGCCAACAGTGCTGGTTGTTTTAGACGCAGAGAAAGCCCTTGACATGGTAGAATGGAATTATTTATTCAAAGTACTACAGAGGTTCAACCTACCGGAGAAATGTATTAATTGGATTAAAGGATTATATAAGTGACCACTGGCGAAGGTGACAGTAAATGGATATATATCAAACCAATTTAAATTAAGGAGGTCAACTAGGGAGGGATGTCCACTATCTCCCTCACTGTTCGCTTTAGCTATAGAACCATTGGCAGAACTGATAAGAACAGAAAATAAAATAAAAGGGATAAAAATAAAAGAGAAGGAATATAAAATCAATCTATTTGCTGATAACATCATAGTATACTTAACAGAAGCAGAATCATCAATAAAATAATTACATAAGAAATTGAAGGAATATGGAGAAATATCGGGGTACAAGATCAACCCAAATAAAAGTGAAGCGATGCCAATGAATAATGCGGATTTCACAAAATTTAAGAAAGAATCACAATTTAAATGGCAAACACAAGCAATCCAATACCTAGGTATTAGACTAGATAATAATCTAGGCCATCGATACAAATTAAATTATCAGCCATTAATGAAGAAATTACAAAACAACTTAGAACATTGGAAAGATTTACCACTAACATTGATAGGAAGGGTAAATTGCATTGAAATGAATATCTTCCCAAGGATACAATACCTATTTCAATCATTACCAATTCCCTTAACAGAGAAATTCTTCAATGAGCTAAAGAAAATAATAAGGAAATTCTTATGGAAAGGCGAGAAACCGAGGATAGTGCTAGATAAATTAACAGAGTGGTACAAACAAGGGGGCTTACAGCTACCAAACTTTAAGTATTATTATAGAGCAGCATAATTAGACATCTATCAGATTTTTACCAAACAAGGGAAAAACCAGATTGGACCAGGTTAGAGCTAGATAAAATAGGGGAGAAGGTACCAGAACATATACTTTATAAGTGGGATGAAAAACTGGTGCAATATAGAAGTTCACCAGTACGACACCATCTGCTCAACATTTGTAAGAAGATTCACGTAGAAAGGTAAAAAACAAATTACCAACTACCAAAATTATTATTGACGCAAAATCAACTAATCCCTTTCACAATAGATAACCTTTCCTTTAGAGAATGGGAGAGAAAAGGGATTAAAAGCATATGTATCTTCTTGTGCAGTTTTCTGAACTAAGTGGTAATTCTGCCTCACCTGCATGACAAAATAATCTCAGGGTTGTACGTGGTGTCATGAATGTACTCCGACAATATATCTGAACTTTGAACTGAACTTTTAACCTATTTTTCCCAGATAGGAAAACTTTGGGCACAGGCCCAAAATTTTTATTGCCTTTTACTTCCTAATAATGCTGCGTAACATACTAAGTATCTCCTCCGTGTGTTGTACTAGATCCCAGCATCTGCAGATTTTCTTTTTTAACTACCCTTGTCGCATATTATGATCGAGCGCAGTGAAGAGACTGAGACAACAGGCTGTGAGCTCGAGTATCACAACTGCTTTTTTTAAAAATTCTGCGCTGCTGCCTTTTAAGCCTGTCCTTGTTTCCACCCCTAATGTCCTGGCACTTGTGTTCCAGTAATGCAAGCGTGTACGCGACCTTCGGGACTAGACTGGAAGAGACAGTCCCATGACGTCATCCTTTCCGTGGCTGCCCCAAGATCTGTGTGACAAGCAGGGCTGGTTCGCCATTGGAAACATTTGTGTCGTCATACAATCCCCCCACCCGAAAACTGGCACCGATGGTCTCTGGATGCATCGAGGGTGAGGCTGACCCCTATGCGCTGATGGGGATACTGTACTGGCTGGGACAAGTCCAGATGAGCTGGTTTTAACCGGTCCAGTGTGAATAAATCTTCCTCGCCTCCCCCCAATGCCAAAGGTGAACATTGAAGCATTCCAGCGTAACACCCTGTATGGACTTTCGTAAAGTTGCTGAAGTGGAGTCCTGTGTGCACCTCTGCGCACGAACTCATAATCACAGGTGGTCAAGTCTGGGGGTGTAGTTGTAGGACAGTTGACCATGTCATGATGGGGGGTGGTGCGATAGAGGCCAGTTTGTCACAGAACCTTTCGAGGATGACGGCAGTGTCTGCATCATCTTTAGTTGCTGGAGGGAGAAATTGGCCAGGCACTGTGATGGTCTCTCCATAGACTAGTTCAACCAAGGAGGCCCCGAAGTCATCCTTGGACACAGTGCAAATGTCTAGGAGAACCTACGGCAGTTTGTCCACCCAGTTGAGCTTATTGAAGCATGCCATCAGTGCCGATTTGAGATGGCGGTGGAAGCATTCAACTAGTCCATTGGCTTGAGGGTGTGATGCAGCTGAGTGCCCAGGAGTATGAAAAAATCTGTCCACAGCACGGAAGTGAATTGCACCCCCCACCCCCCCTCCCCCCCGGTCGGTTGCAACATGTGCCAGAACACCAAAGCAGGAGACTCCAGTGATGAGGAAAGCTCTGGTGCATGTCTCTGTGGAGGCATCCAGAATGGGTATGGCCTCTGGCCAGCAAGTGAATCTGTCCACCACCGTGAGTAGGCAGCACAACCTCCTGGAGACTGGCAGGAGTCCAATTATGTCAACGTGGATGTGTTGGAACCTCGGGTCATGGCGCCAAACTGCTGGAGTTGGTGCTTGGTGTGCCGCTGGACTTTGGCCATCTGGCACTCCATGCCATTCTCCTCAGGCAAGTTACTGGCTACCAGGATGTCGTCGAGGTAGATAAAGAGAAAAGGCAAATCTCTGCCGACTGCATCCATGAGGCACTGAAAAGTCTGCACTGCATTTTGTAAACCAAACATCAAGCATAGGAACTCGAACAGAATGAATGGGGTGATGATAGCGGTCTTTTGGACGTCATCCAGGTGAATGGTGATCTGATGGTATCCTCGAATTAGGTCGACTTTGGAGAAAAGCTTTGCACCATGGAGGTTCGCTGCAAATTCCTGGATATGGGGGAATGGATAGAGGTCCATCATTGTTACATCATTGAGATGTCTGTAATCGCCACAGGGACTTTGGCACCAAGTGGAGGGTTGAGGCCCATGGGCTATCGTAACGATGGACAATGCCCAGCTCCTCCATGCGCCTAAACTCTTCCTTGGCGAGGTTGAGTTTGTCTGGTGCTAGGTGGCAGGCACATGAATGCCATGGTGGGCCAGTGGTGGCAATGTGGTGTTAGACACCGTGCTTTGGCATGGCTTTACTGGCCGTGTTGGGTTTCAATGGAAGCGAGTTAAGTGGAAGGCTCATTGGACTTGCCGAGGGGCACCATGTGGAAAGTCTCAGCATGGACTAGTCATCTGCCCTGGAGGTTGAGGAGTAGGGAGTGCACCCAGAGAAAATCCATGCCTAGCAGGGTTTTTTCCACTGAAGCAAGCGTGAAGGACCATTGGAATGTGGTGCCATCAAAACATACAGGAATCTGTCTTTTTCAAAAGGTTCTGTTGGCAGTGTTATTGGCCATTCATAGGGAAGAGCCATGGAGTCTCGTGCACATCTCGAGTGCCATAGGGGGTATGACACTTATCTCTGCCCCTGTGTCCATGAGGAACCTGTGGCCTGAGATGCTGTCCCAGATGTGGAGAAGGCTATTCATTCAGCCAGCTGCTGCAGCCACTAATGGGGGCTGGCCCCATTATTTCCCGGGAACGAACATGGCTGGCAGACCTTGCAGGTGGATGCCCCACAATATTGGTGGTAGAAACACCATTTGGGATTGGACCTCTCCATCTTCTGGCGGGGTGGGGCCTGCTCACATGGTGAACTGGATTTGGGCATTGTCCTCGGTGATGGCCATGAACATGGTTGACCGAGTATATGGCTTTGCACTTCAAACTGTAGAGAACATCCACTCTGCTGCAACCTTGCGCGGGTTACTGAAGTCCACATCAGCCAATAGGAGTCTGATGTCTTTGAGCATCTGCTCGACAAATGCCTGCTTGAACATGAGGCAAGACTTATGCCCTTTCGCCAGTGTGACCATCTCGTCCATGAGGGGAGAGGGCATCCTATCACCTAGGCCATCCAAGTGCATGACCCTGGAAGCTCGATCTCATCATGGGAGGCCATAAATGCTAATGAGGAGGTTTTTCAGAGCCATGTATTTGCCTTTCTCTGGCAGCACCTGAATGAGGTCATTGACTCGTGAGGCAGCATCCTGGCCGAGCGAGCTGATGACGTAGAAGTATCTTATCGAATTGGAGGTTATCTGTTTGATCTGGAACAGGACCTCATCTTGGCTGAACCAAGTGCAGGGCCTATTGGTCCAGAAAATTGGCAGCTTCAATGCAACGGTGCCTACAGCTGCTTGTTTCATTGTTTTGAGTCTTCAGGACGTGGATACTCATTGGGGTCACCAATGTAGCTAATTGTGAGTGAGCGCAGCAAAGAGACTGAGACAACAGGCTGTGTGCTCGAATATCACAACTGTTTTATTTTGAATTCCGTGCTGCAGCCTTTAAGTCCGTCCTCGGTCCCACTTTTAACTTCCCGGTGCTTGTGTTCCAATGATGCAAGCACTTACACGACCTTCCAGGCTGGACTGGAAGAGATGGCCCTGCGAAGCCATCCTTGCCACGGCTGCCCTGCCGAAAATGCGTGAGAATCAGGGCCGGTTTGCTGTTGCAAACATGTGCATTGTCACACCCTGCTTATATTTTCAGCATTTTACAAAGTTGCATTTAAATAAATGAGGAAAAAGTGACAAAGCAAATGAATTAAGAATTGCTTGAGAGAAGATCTGATGGAGAACATAATTGTTTCCTTTCAAGCAAATTCTAGATTTGCAAAAGGAAAGTAAAACTGGCATGATGCTTTCTTTCCTGTGGCAAAAATTTCACATAGATAAGGTTAAAACAAAACACTGCAGTGCTGATATAGTTAAGGAGTATATGAATGTTGTGCCCTTTTACCCATAGGAATAGGGCTTGTAGATACCACATCCATGACTTATTTAATGTTTCATCTTCACAGTGGCTTGCTTAGAATTAATATTTTCCACTGAGAAACTGAAACTATTGCAAAATAACTCAAATTTTAATTTTAAGCCAAATTGCAAAAGTTCTGTATCTATTTGGATCTTTGAATATTTTATCATGCTTAACAGAACACATATAAAGATGCTCCATTAAAGAGCAGATCAAGGTTTGAATGCTGTTTTAATTGCAGGCTGAATTGTAAGTTTTTCCTGTCAGTTGACAATAATAGGAAATGGACCCGGGACAAGATGATTCTCATTCATTATGGGAGTTCTAATAAGTGGGGGCACTCATCTCAGCTGTGCAAGTCGTGATTATATTCTTGTAGTTTGGATTCTCCAGTAAAATCATCAGAAAACCACATTACAGCCAATAATGTTCCCAATGGCCATAACCCACCTGAACTTCTGTGACCCTCATCTTGCTTCTGTATCACTACTAGAGTAAGCCTGAACTCAGTCAGCCTCTCAAATGCTGTACCCAGTTAGAATGAAATATCATCAAACGTTTTCACCAACATTCATCCAACAACATTATTGCAGCAGTGAATGTAATCAGCTGTCTTTATATTGTTAAGTCATATTATTATCTTTTTGACAGAACCTTAACATGAACACCACTCCTTATGGATGAATACTCACAGCAGGTGATTCTTTCTGAAATAAATCATAATAGGATTTACGTTTATTGCCCATCAGTGCAGGTAATCATTCGCTGGTGGTCCCAGTTTCTCAGATAATGAGAAGCTTTTCAAAACCCTCTTTCCTCTCTTTCAGCCATGATGAGTGACTGTCACAATCAAGGCCAGCCATAGTTATTCTTGGTAAGCTGGCACCTTGAACCATTACAGTCCATGTGGAAAAGGTCTCATAACATTAAGCAGTTTTGATACACTAAATGCCATGCTGGACCATAAATTAGAGTAGGTTATGAGTTACAATTCATAAGAAATTGTTTTTAGTGATTTTAGTTTAGAAACAATTGCAATGTTTATTTTCCTTCAAGAAATATTGTACATCTTTGCAGGTACAAAGAAACAAAAAGGAAATATAAGTATCAACTGAGAATGATTTTATCAGAATTCGCAAAGGAAATATTGGTGAAATAAGTGAGACCAAACATTCAGGAACATAGGAATGGATTAGGATTGGAGGAAGGGCTGGGGAGGGGCAAAGACATGATAAACTGCTGACTGCTGACTGCTGTCAGCAGCTATCATTTCCAGACCCCTCTCAGTACTTCACCTCACTGCTTTTCATGCTTGACATCTCTTCTTCCCACCCCAGTCACGTAAAATGCTCCCTACCAGAATCACTGACTGCCATTTCTCTCCAATGGATGGTTCCTGTTCTGTTGAGTCCCTTCAGCTCATCTTAATTGCTCAAGACTTTAGCATCTGTGATTCTTGTGTTATTCTGGAAATAGATTTTGTCATTTCACCTATTGTAGAGCTCGTTGAAAGAATCAAAGACTTGTTGATCCAAACCAAGGCTTTTATTAGCAAAAGACAGGAGCTCTTCACAGGTGGCCGACCAGTCCGGAATGATCCGACCTGGCTAGGGACACAACCCTTTAAGGCCCAGACAATAGGTGTGGCTTAGCTCTCAGCCAATCGCTGTAAGCACAGTCTAGATACAGTAACTATATACACTATGTACATTGGTGATAGATCTGTACTATCACACCTATTGAGCCCGTTATGTCATTCAGTAAAGCCATGATTGTAGATTAACTACAATCTCTTACCTTCTTACCCATTGTCTTTATCTGCCAGCCACTCGCACCATCCTTCCTCCAATTCTCTTCCACTTCCCTTCTTTTCTCCTATCAGGGTTTATCTTTCTCAACCCTCTGCCTCTTTCTACCATCACCTCCTCAGTTCTTACTCTCCCCCCCCCCATTTCTTCCCCCCATTTCTTCCCCCTCCCACCTGTATTTACTCATTGCACATGTCTCGGCTCATCCCTCACTCTTTATTCAGGTTTTTTGCCCTTTTTCTTATTATTCCTAATGGAGGGTTACAGCCTGAAACATGACTGTCTATTGCCTTCCATGAATGCTGCCTGACCCACTGTTCTTCCAGCTTTTTGTGTTGCTCCAGTTTTCCAGAATTTGTATTCTCTTTAGTTTATCAACAATAACTTACCTTTGCCCATTCCCTTTATACCTCTGGTCAACAAAAATGATTCATTTAAAATGATTTAACAATTCACTAATGTCTCTATCTCATCAGATACATTCTGAAATTTTAAGAACCGGCTGCAGTGATAACACTGGACAACAATATTTTTTCAAAAGATTTGCTTCCTGAAAAAAAAATTGGGGATTATGATAGACAACTTCAAGATGAACACAAAGATAATTTCAGAATTGCTGTATTGTGTAGGAAGTTGAAGAAACATTAAATTAACTTTTATTGAATTTATCATGTTCAATTGCTTAATTATGTTTATGTTTATGTTATGTTCAACTGACCTAAACATGTTTTGCCACTGATTTTTGTTTGTACTCACCATCTGATGCCTCTTGTGACAGTGTCCAAAAATAGATCGATTCCAGTTCCCCTGATATCACTTTTCCTTGGTCAAAATGTCCTGGTGAAATATTTTCACCATGTTCTTCAATGACTGCACCAAGATCAGCAGGGAAGAAGTCCAAGTGCAAATTAATTTTCAATGACACTACACTTCATGGTTTGTATGTTTGAAGTAGATTTAATATATGTCAGGAAATCACAAAAATAGATTATATCTAAAAAGTAGTATGTGATGGGAAAAAAAAACCTTCTGTGATCAGCATCCCAAAATCCATAAAATACACCCAACAATGTTTAGGAAGCAAACTTTTCATTGTCTGCGGTAATAGGATCATTGATTTGGATCTTGTGGAATTGTCTAAATTCTACATTTCATCCCCATAGATTAAGAGGTGGAAAATGTAACCCTGCTGCTCAGTAAGGGAGAAGGGAAGTTTCATTCAAGTTAGCCTGACATTAACAGAAATATTTGTAGAAATCATTATTCATGATTCAACAACTGATTAATTGGAAAACACAATGTAATTCGACAGATCCAACCAACAATGTTGAGTGAAAGCAAAATCCTGCTTGTCAGATGAGGTATAACCAAAAAGATAAGAGAAAAGAATAGAAGCATAAAACACTATAACACAGAAACAGGCCCTTCAGTCCAATTGGTCTGTGCCAAACTATTATTCTGCCAAATCCCATTGATCTGTATTGGGCCTGTTGCCCTCCATATGCCTCCCATCCATGTACTATCCAAATTTTTTTTTAAATGTCAAAATTGAGCCCATATTCACCACTTCAGCTGGCACCCCATTCTACATTTTCACCACTCTCTGCATGAAGAAGCTTCCCCTAATACTCCCCTTAAACATTTCACTTTTCACCCTCAACCCATGTCCTTTAGTTCTTGCCTCACCAAACCTGCTTGCATTTAACCCTCATAATTTTGTATACTTCTATCAAATCTTCCCTCATGCTCTGATACTCCAGGGAATAAAGTTTAACCTATTTACTTTTTAACACACTCTTCAGGACCCATTAAAATCCTTGTAAATTTTCTCTGAACTCAATCTCAAAACAAAATCTGGATAATTAAGTTTTAGGACACAAGCAGTGATAGGAAATCAATTTCAGGGTGCTAAATTAAAAAAAAAAACTTGCTCACATTTTAAACCAGAATGCAAGGAAGAAAAACTAAAATAAAGGTTGTCAAATCAGCTACTGACAAGGTTAAATTGAATAGTACAAGAATAATCTTCCAACTGACTGTGATACATCTCTCAACCTCCTCTCCAACCTGTTTTTAAGTCTTTTTAAAAAACTGAAATAAACATGGAATGGCTTTGCTAATGGATAATTTTGAGACTGGGATTGAATTATTACTTTTTGGGCAAGGTATGCAGCTAGCTAAAAAGTCTGTTGACAAACTATTGGTCTTTCGAAGTGCATAATGAAAACTCAGCTTACAATAAGTTCCTTCAGAAGAGAGCTGACTTCTAGCTGACTTACTTGATCTGCTGTCATGTGCAACCCTTGCTGAGAAATCCACTGTTGTGTGAACCTTACCATATACTTCTTTGTCATTGCAGGCCAAATGGTGGGTGTAATGGGCAGCATCAATAAGTACCTATGAATTAAGAACACTGATTATGTCTAGAATCCATTCAAGACAGCTTCTGAGGAGGGTCATTCACTAACATTATAATCTTGAAGTTTTACAAATCAGCTTCTTCCAGGTGATAAATCATGATGAACAGATTCAGCTGGAAGAATCAGGTTGTAAAAGAAAAGCACTGCAAGGAACAAGGCAGATAAAGAAATATAAGACTTTGGATTTTCTTGCTCACCATAAGGATACAAAAGTTCCACTAGAGGGAAGATGGTTGCCTTTAATCAATGCTTACATGAGAAGGCAGCTTCCTTGTCAGGTACTGACCTTTCCTACCTGAAATGCAAAAGGATTGGAGATTAAGTTCATTAAGACCCTCATCTTAATTCATTTGTGATCCGGATCTTATTCTAAGTACAGAAGTGCAATAGGGTGTGAGGGCTAGGATCTTAAAATAAACTGTCATCAGACCTCCAGCTCATTCTTAATCTCCACACTATAATGTTCTACCAGGGAAGACATACAGAAACTAACATGCATACTGCATTCTGCTGGATTTGTACAGAACAGATGAAGAGAAACACAATCAAGCCCATTATCCTTACAGTTTACCAGAGAGCATAATCCAGCAGTTTTCAACCTTTTTTTTCCATTCACATGCTACCTTATATAAACCCTTACTAACCACAGAGCACCTATGGCACAGGTGCTCGTTGGTTAGTAATGGATTACAAGGTGGTATATAAGTAGGAAAAAAAAGGTTGAAAGGTTGAGAACCACTGATCTGAATCATCCTAACTTATTTCATGTCTATCTTGAACATTAAATACCATAATGTAATGAATGAAGACTAGCTATTATTCATTTAGTTTTACACTTCAACTGGCTTAATGATCTGTTTAATTTTACATCAATCAATTCATTGTAAGTACCTTGAGTATTCCTAATGCTAAGTATTACGATGCTCTCATCAATGTTTAAAACCAATGGTTCACCACCTTTTTTTCCCCCATTCTCGTACGACACTAAGTAATCCTTTACTAACCATAGTACATCTATTTCTGCTACTTGCATATTGAAGTATATCCCCCACTCACTGCATATTCATATCTATCCAAAAGCCTCGTAAAAACTATCATATCTGCTTCCACCACTAACTCTGGAACTCTATTCCACCTACATACCATTCTCTGCATTAAGAGAGGCTTGTCCTGACATCTCCTTTAAACTCCCCTTTGCTCACCCCTTGATAACTAAAAAAATAAATGTTTGTAATAATTTTGCAGTACAATTTCCTAAGGATATTTTAAAATGTATTTAATTTTTTTGCTGATTTAGCAGTATTTTTAGAATTGTGTACAAACTTTGGGTTTTTTTGGGGGTTATCTTTTTCTGTGATGCTCGTGGGGTTTTTCTCCAAGCACAGCTGTAGGATCCCTTTTATCATCTGTTTCCTCAGACCCAACCTTACTTGTTCCTTTCGGAATAATTTGCTTTATTTTGCTAGCTGGTAAAACACTGAAATATTAAAGCTCTTTGAACTTCTGTAACTTCTTTGAAACTCTAAGAATAGGGAATGTTAAAATAATTGCAGTTTAAGTCAGCACTGTGAAAGCAGAGCCAAACGCAAACAGCTGGAGGAACTCAACGGGTCAGGCAGCAACTGTTGAGAGAAAGAGACAGCATTTTGATCAAGACCCTGCATCAGAACTGAGAGTGTAAAGAGGAGATAGCCAGTATAAAGAGGTGAGCAGGTAGGCGGCGGAGAGGCAGGAAACAGGAAGTAACACTTAATATTCTGTCTGGATATGCCTGAATATTCAAATATCTGTGAAAGAAATGATGATCTTGTTTATTTGGTGGACTGCAACACAAGATTTTAACATGATTTTTTTTTCACTATGAGGAGAATTACTTACTTTATACTTATAGTGTCTTCTTTTTCTTTGGCTTGGCTTCACGGACGAAGATTTATGGAGGGGGTAAAAGTCCACGTCAGCTGCAGGCTCGTTTGTGGCTGACAAGTCCGATGCGGGACAGGCAGACACGGTTGCAGCGGCTGCAGGGGAAAATTGGTTGGTCGGGGTTGGGTGTTGGGTTTTTCCTCCTTTGCCTTTTGTCAGTGAGGTGGGCTCTGCGGTCTTCTTCAAAGGAGGTTGTTGCCCGCCAAACTGTGAGGCGCCAAGATGCACGGTTTGAGGCGATATCAGCCCACTGGCGGTGGTCAATGTGGCAGGCATCAAGAGATTTCTTTAGGCAGTCCTTGTACCTTTTCTTTGGTGCACCTCTGTCATGGTGCCCAGTGGAGAGCTCGCCATATAACACGATCTTGGGAAGGCGATGGTCCTCCATTCTGGAGACGTGACCCACCCAGCGCAGCTGGATCTTCAGCAGCGTGGACTCGATGCTGTCGACCTCTGCCATCTTGAGTACTTCGACGTTAGGGATGAAAGCGCTCCAATGGATGTTGAGGATGGAGCGGAGACAACGCTGGTGGAAGCGTTCTAGGAGCCGTAGGTGATGCCGGTAGAGGACCCATGATTCGGAGCCGAACAGGAGTGTGGGTATGACAACGGCTCTGTATACGCTTATCTTTGTGAGGTTTTTCAATTGGTTGTTTTTCCAGACTCTTTTGTGTAGTCTTCCAAAGGCGCTATTTGCCTTGGCGAGTCTGTTGTCTATCCCATTGTCGATCCTTGCATCTGATGAAATGGTGCAGCCGAGATAGGTAAACTGGTTGACCGTTTTGAGTTTTGTATGCCCGATGGAGATGTGGGGGGGCTGGTAGTCATGATGGGGAGCTGGCTGATGGAGGACCTCAGTTTTCTTCAGGCTGACTTCCAGGCCAAACATTTTGGCAGTTTCCGCAAAGCAGGATGTCAAGCGCTGAAGAGCTGGCTCTGAATGGGCAACTAAAGCGGCATCGTCTGCAAAGAGTAGTTCACGGACAAGTTTCTCTTGTGTCTTGGTGTGAGCTTGCAGGCGCCTCAGATTGAAGAGACTGCCATCCGTGCGTTATCGGATTTATAGAGTAGCATTCAATAAATTGACACATCTTTTACTGTGTGTGCATGAACATGCAGTTCAATACAGAAATTAACATATCGTTCCAATTTGATTAATTGTATTGTTAACTAACCTTGGCAAATGGTATATGAAGATATGGAAGTTGTGCTTTGTTAATTATGTGATTTTTCTTACACATTTGCTGTTCCACAAATTTTGCTGCAAAAAGATACATGAACCTAACTTTTGGCTTTTTCAAATGTTTTGTTTTGGACCCTTTACGTGCATGACCTCTATCCAAATTGGTAATTATGAGCTACATAAGGAGCAAAATGCAATGCTCGATCTAACGTTTTTTTGGGAATTTTTAAAAAAATTTTCATAGAGATAAAAATGTAAACAAACAGAACAATCCCTTTCTACACTCATGTAACATACAGAGCCTGTATCTGGCTTTATGATGGGTAAAGTCAAGAATGAGTGATCTGACAGTAGCTGAGCCATGTACTCAGTTTCTACTATCCTATATTCCAATTGGGATGACACCAAAAATAAATAAATTCTAGTGTAGGAATCATGTTGTCTCAAGTAAAAAGAGTAATCCCTTTCTCTTAGATTCAGCCTGCTCCAAACATCTGAGATTCAACTTTTTCATGATGGCCAGGGTGGATTTAGCCTTGTTATCTTCTTTGCTGATTTATCCATGACCAGATCCAGACAAATTTTGAAGTCCCCTGTAATCAAGACATTCTTGCACCTTTCAGATACTTTCAAGAATATATCTTGCATAATTTTATTTTTTGTAATCGAAATTCAAGGCATATGTATTGTTAAGTGTCCATGATTCTGAGTATATTTGACAATGCATCATCATGAATCTCCCCTCCAAGTCAGCGACCTCATCCCGGACCACCACTGGAACATCCTTCCCTATCAAGATGGCTCTGGAATTGAGGGAGGACATTGACACCTGCCCTTCCCACCCCCTCTTTAACTTTTTATGTTCTTGCTTTGTAAGGTGGGTCTCCTGCAAAAACATTATATCTGCCTGAATTTTTTAAGGTATGCCAATCCTCTTTTTCTCTTTATCATTTTGTTATCCCATTTACATTAAAACTTATGAATTTAATTGTCTTATCCATTACCACAGAGCTTTTCTAGTATCCTTTCCATCCTTGTCCTCAGATACTTACCTTCCATCCCATTTGTCTTCCGCCGACTCATGGCACAGATGTCCGTGCTTGAAACAAAAACAAAATAAACTTAAAAAAAACTAAAACAAACAATTCAAGAAAATGCGTATTATATTCCCAAATAAGCCCCTCTCCTTCTTCTCTCCCCCCAATTTACCCCTACCATTCTCGACATCTCTGTTCAAAACATTGATGCCAAATCCCCTGCCATCTTGGAGCATGCTTATAGCACTCACATAAAACTTGCCGCCTCCTTGGCCACCCCAAAGCTGCCAACCTACTTTTCTTCATTAAAACTTTAACCATCATAATAAACAAAGAGTAATCATTAATTATATTGTATTTATATTATTTACAGCCAGATCACCTCTTATCTTTGGCCCTCCATCCAATTATCTCCCTTGGGGATCTTCCTGGGTGGCGGCCAGAGTATTTGTATACTTCAACACTTCTGTGATGATATGCTGCGGTGCATCACTTGGCCAACAGGTGGCCTAGAGACACGGCACCCGGTCTAATGATATCCAACCACTAGCAGGCCCAAAGGGCCCATGGTATAAAGCTGAAGTCCCAACCATGTGTTCTCCCTCTTCCCCCCCACCCCTCCCCGGGACCACTGTAAGCACAGCTAGCATCCAACTAGATATTTATGTGAGTGAAATAAAGCTGTGTTACCCCAAACAATATTGTGCCTATGTTTTCCTTTGGCACAGCCTCCAACAATTTATTCCATTCACATAAATATGGCCAGCAAGCAAAGATCTCCCCCATCCTGTGCAATCCCATCCAAGCACGAGGAGGAGATCAAGGATGGGGATGAATCCTTCAAGGCTGAGATGTAAGCAAGCCACCCCAAACATGGTGGAGACTGGCTCAAACATGGGGACGAGGACGCCAGACCCTTAGCGGATGCCTACCAGGTAAAGCTCCCCCCGGGGAGCCCCACATCCATCAGTGCAGGCAACTGTCCCCAGCCCCAGCGTGATCAGGGCACCTAGAAATGAATCAACGGCAGCACCTCTCAATTATACTATGGCCAGAACACCTGGAACTAGATCCACGGGCCCCTGGTACACACATGCACTTTAGCCACTGGAGACATTGTTTCCTGATCTATGCTAGTGTGGTGAGGCCGGCTGCGCACTCGAAAGACCTTATCATGCTGCTAGTGGCCCAGCTGGGAGACCACCCATATACGTTACTCCAGGACTGCGCCTCATACAGGGAGGCTATGGACATGCTCCAGTCCCACTATCTCCAAGGGGGAGGCAAGGTACATGCGAGACACTGTCTCCTGACCAGAAGACAGCAACCAGGGGAGTCCTTCTGGGATTTCATGCTCTCAGTAAGAGCCCTAGCATGGGCATGCAACTTCTGCACTAGAACCCCACAGCAAATAGCACAGGACCTGATGAGGGACATGCTGGTGGCGGGGGTCCGGTCAAACAAATTCCGCCAGCGGCTGTTAGAATAAAGCACGGTGTCCCTGGAAGAGGCTGTGAGGGTGGCAGAGGCAATGGAGACAGCTAGAAACATCCTTGGGGAATACGTCCCCAACCACACTGCTAAGCCCCCCCACTCCAACCTTACTAGACTCACTGGCACCCCACCAAGATCGGGCTGATAATGTGGAGATGTCAATGGCTGCAGCAATGGCGGTTCAGCCGGATGCGATAATAGATGCCAGTTCTGCGGCCAAAACCCCCACCCCCGGGCACGCTGCCTGGCAAGAGACGCGGACTTTTCGAAATGTAGAAAACGAGGTCTGCAGGAGCCCATGGGCAAGTGCGTAGACCCATTGTTATGTAAATTGGCGGCGGGATAACTCTGCTTCTTCCCCAGGTCAGCCAGGAAGGAATGCCATGTGCACCCAGTGGGAGCGGTCATCTTGGACCCGGGATCCAGAGGAGGAACGCCACTACTATGGAGACCACGAGGAGACTGAGGGGTGCACACTGCTTCCCTCAGGATCAATCAGGTGAGTCCACAGAATTTGTCAGAGGCTATGGTCTCCGTGAGGTTGAATGGGTTGAAATTTAAATGTCTTTTGGATAGCGGTAGTATGGAGAGTTTCATAGAGATGAAATTAACCAAAGACCACAGGTTCCCCATATACCACAGCAACAGGTTGATTTTCCTAGCATCCAACAACCACTCAGTGAAAGTAAAGGGGTACTGTGTGGTGACACTAGAAATTAATGGGAGGGAGTATAGGGATTTCCATCTGCTCGTCCTGGAACAGCTCTGTGCCCCGGTGCTGTTGGGATTAGACTTCCAGTGCCAAAAGCGGTGTGCGCAATAGGTCCTTAATATAGAGCCCTCCCCTTATTTACCCACCGCACCCCAGACTGTGCCACAAAGAGACAGAGCTTTTATTAAATCAGGGACATGCCGATTGCTGCAGGAGGGCATCATTGAACCCAACAACAGCCCACGGCAAGCCCAGGTAGTCATAGCAAAGACGGGGGAGAAACTATGTTTAGTGTTCGACTACAACCAGACAATTAATAAGTTTTCACACAGCTGGAAGCATGCCGTCTCCCCCGGATTAGTGAGATGGTGAATACAGTAGTCCAGTATAAGGTCTTCTCCACTATTGACCTCAAGGCTGCATACCACCATCAGTGGGAGCAACCAGGCCTATACGGCGTTTGAAGCCGATGGCCGGCTCTATCAGTTCCTCCGACTCCCGTTCGGAGTCACTGATGTGGTATCACTGCTCCAGAGGGAAATGGACCGACTGGTGGATAACTACCACCTGGAGGCTGTTTTCCCATACCTGGACAATGTTACCATCTGCGGGCACTCGGTGAGCAACCACAATGCAAGCCTAAAGAGATTCCTAGAGGCAGCCAAAGAACGCAACCTGACATACAACAAAGACAACTGTGTGTTCAGGGCTAGGAAGCTGGCTTTGTTGGGTTACGTAGTACAGAACAGGGAGATGGGACCAGATCCAGCTCACATGCAGGCCCTGATGGACTTACCCATCGCCACTACGCCCAAATCACATAAAAAGCTGGGTTTATTTGCCTATTACGTGCAGTGGATACCCCAATACGCAGACAGGGACCGGCCACTGATGAGAGCAAAAGAATTCCCTCTGCCCAGTGAGGTGGTCCAGGCATTTAACATCCTGCGTGACCACTTGGCATGCATCACCATAAGGGTTGTAAACTAAACACTCCCCTTCCAGGTGGAAACCGATGCCTCAGATGTAGCCACCCTGAACCAGGAGCGACGCCCAATGGCTTTCTTTTCTCCAACGCTGCAAGGCTCAGAAACCATGCACTCAGCAGTGGAGAAAGAGGCCCAGGCCATAGTGGAGGCAGTAAGGTATTGGAGGTACTACCTGGTGGGCAGCTGCTTTACATTGGTCGCAGACCAACACTTGGTAGCTTTTATGTTTGACAACCAGAACAGGGGGAAAATTAAGATGGGGTCTTTCTCTTCAATCCCCTGTTTTACCCTTACAATTTTTATATTGTTTCTACTGCTGAAAGTTTCTAATTTTTCTCATTTATTTTCCTGGTCCTTTATCCAGGCATCTCTATCATTTTCTAACCACCCTTTCCACCCTCTCAACCCTCTGCACAGTCACCTTCCCAGGCAGTTCCCCCACAGTCCTCCTGATTTCGCCCATTTCTGTTGATATCTTTTATTTTCTGAGGCCTCCACCACCACCTCCATCACCTCCTTAAAGTCTTTCATAGAGGGGTTCAAGTCCCCACCCTCTCTCCTCTCCACTTTCTTCCACTGCTAGGCCCGTAGCACCGGGCATCCTTTCAGCCAATCTCCACCTCCCCATCTGAGCTGCACCCTGTCAGACAGCCAATCTTCCACGAGGCTAAGCTCACTCCTGCTGCTGCCACGTGGCCCCCGGTGCTCACAGGGCTTCCCTTGGGTTGTAGGCAGGGCCACTTCCATGGTGCTGCCTGTGTTCATTCCCCAACTTTTGGTGCAGGGCCAAGTCCACCCACGTCCTCCTCCATCTCTCCATTGCTTCCCATACCACCACCAGCGTTTCTAGCCCTCTCCTGACACTGCTTGTGGGCTCATCTTAGAGTGTGAGAACCGCTTCTCCCACGCCGCTGCCTGCACTCTTTCCTGGGCCTGCTGACGGGCACATCCCAATGTC
Source organism: Narcine bancroftii (assembly GCF_036971445.1). Lineage (NCBI taxonomy): Eukaryota > Metazoa > Chordata > Chondrichthyes > Torpediniformes > Narcinidae > Narcine > Narcine bancroftii. The sequence continues at coordinate 402,556,202 of NC_091469.1, forward strand.
CTTGAACTTGTCTGTCTGTGTCTTTTCTTCCTGTGGATGCCTCGAGCATTCTCCACCATTTTCTTTTCCATGAGCCCGCTGCTTCTGGTCTTCTCATGGCACTGGGATCTTTCTGAATATTTTATTTCCTTCTTTCCCATTTTTTTCAATGTTTATTCTTCCTTCAGGCACTTTTTCTTCCATTTCTCCATCTTTTTTCTGGCTGTTTTGATTGATTAAATTGGTTCTCCCTGGAGCCCTGAGTTCCACGTCTATCCTCTTTTCTGCATCTCAATGACTCCAGATCTAAGGTTTCTGACCAGAAAATTTCATTCAAAGCAGTCTTTCTTGTCATTGTCAAAAATTGACCTTCTGAGCAATTTTTCACTTGGTTTCTTTGTCCACAGAGACAATCTGAGTTGACATACTTCAAAGAATAAGACCTGCTGTGGGGTAATAGTTTTGATTAAGGTTGCTTAAGATATTTGAGAATGGTATAAAGTCACCCTTAGTGGACAGTGCAGAGGCTGGGGGCTCCATAAAGAAAATTATATTGGCTTTCATGTATTTATTTCAGTGCCCTGCTGGCATTGTTCAGCTTTCCAGCTTGCACATTCATATTTCAGCCTTGTGTCAGCAGCAGGAAAGTTTCAATCGCCATAGTCTCATTAGAGGGCTTCCGTTTTAGACATTACAAAATCAGAGTGAGTGGTGCCTTTATCATTTTAACTTTTCATGGTGAATAGAAATTCACTGTTTTATCTGAAAACAGCTTATGTACACATTTTTAATCAGCCTGTTATTTGGTTCAAAGCCTAAATCTTAGACTGATAAAACTTACATTTATTCTTCCAATGAAAATGACTACACCAGAAGAAACACGTGAACAAACTGATGTTTAGATAAATGGTTTTGTGTAAATCATTCTATTTGTATGGTTCTCCTAAATATTGGCAGAAAAGTTAGAAGACCATATGAGAATCCAACAAGCCTGCTCCACCATTCAATCATGAGCTGATTCATTCTCCTACTCAACCCCACTCCCCTGCCTTCTCCCCTTAACTTTTGATAATTCAAACATAATGGGAATGTACGTTAATGGGGTGAAAATTGGGTGGCACAGACTCGTGGGCCAAAATGGCCTGTTATCATGCTGTATGTCTAAAGAAAACCCTGACAATTCAGATAGCTGTCAATCTCTGCCTTTAAAGTACATACAATGAACTGGCCTCCACAGCTGCCCATGGGCTTCAGGGCTTCATCAGACTCTGTGTAGGGTTAAAATATATTTTATGCTTGATTTATCTGTACATCATTTTATTGACATATTTCATGCTCTCTCCTGGTATCAGCCATTCTGATGGTCATAGAATTCTTGCTTGAGCCAGAGAAGCAGTTCAGTTTTTGATTTCTTTTGTTCTGCAAAGATAGCAGGACTTGAAATGGTATGAAAACTTTTATTGAGTATTTTAAGTATTGTTTTAAGCATCATTTAATCATAGTTTTAGTATCGTTATAATAAAGTTGTAATAATGTAGTAACCAGATTTAATGAACTGTGGAAAGCTCAACTCAACCTTGGTAGGGATCTTTTTTGAATAAGTTAGAAACAACAATGATATTCTAGTCTGTTCAGCTGATTATAAAGGAAGATAGTCGTGTTATTTAGTCAATACAAGAGGAACTATTGGCTTGTTAGTTAATAAGAGTAGAATTTAAGACAATAGAAAGTTGGAAATTGGATTTGGAATTCAGATTGGATTAATTGGGTTCTGTTTAGAGTATTTTGAACTCAAGGAGGCATGATCATCAACACCATCGCCAAGGCCACTGAAAAAGTGGTAAGCCTTACTAAAGGATTCCTTCTGTCTGTTTGTTGGAAGTTAGAACACAGTTTGAAGAAACTGCTGCTTGACCTTTTTTGAGGACTATTTTGGTTTTGGTGCACGTTTGATATCTAAGTGCCTTGATCGATGGAATGGATAAGATGGCAGTCACCACTGAAAATGCTGCACCTGTGGAGCTACATGCCGAGTAGATGAAGAAAATGGAACTTAAAGAAGAATTGTAAAGGTGGCAATTAGGTACAAGTGGAAACAAACAACTCTTCATGCAAGACTGAATGTGGAAATAGAAAAGCAGAAGGTTTCAGCTGCTAGTGATACAGATTCCACAGAATTACTGCAAAAAACTTTAATAGAAACTAAAATCAGCCACAAGGTATTGGTGTTTGGGCTGTTAGGGCGGGGCCTGGCACCTTGTTAGGGATCACCCTCCTGAATGATATTCTGAAGTTTCCCTCAGAGATAGATATCACAGATTCCTCAATCTTTGCAGGGATTCTGGTAGGCACTGTTTGGTTCTTCTTCTCAAACCGGCATAGAATGTGTTCAGCTCACCATGTAATGAAGCATCACAGCCATCTATAGTTTTCGCTCTCGATTTGTAGGTTGTAATGGTCTGCACTCCATGCCATTAGTGGGGTGTATCTGTCTCTGTCTCTAGCTTCCTCTGGAATTTCCACTTTGCTACAGAGATGGCCTTCTGTAGGTTGTACCTGGACTTCTTGTAAAGATCCTGATCCCTAGCCTTAAACACCCTTGTACTCGACCTCAGCAGATTGTGAATTCGCTGATTCATCCAGGGCTTTTGTTTAGGGAACACCTGGTATGTGTGCATGGGCACACACTCATCCACACAGGTGATGATGAAGTTGGTGATACATTTTGCATATTCATTCAAGTCTATGGATGAGTTCTTAAATATGTTTCAGTCCACTTATTCAAAGCAGTCCCGAAGAATGCTCCTCTAACTCCCTTGATCATATTTTCATCATTTTCACAACTGGTGCTGTGGTCTTCAGTCTCTGCTTGTATGCCAAGAGTAGAAATACAACCTGGTGATCAGACTTACTGAAGTGCGGTCATGATATGGATCAGTATGTGTTCTTCATAGTGGTGTTGCAGTGGTCGAGTATCTTAGTTCCCCTAGTATTGTACGTGATGTGTTGGTGGTAGTTTGTCAGGGACTTCTTTAGGTTAGCCTGATTGAACTCCCCCACAATTATTGGGAAGGTATTAGGATGTGTTCTCTCATGAGCTGTTAATCACAGAGCTCAGTTCTTCCAGTGCCAGCCTGACGTTAGCCTGGGGCGGAATGTACACTGCAACCTGGATGATGGTGATGAACTACCTCAGCAGGTAGAATGGGTGAAACTTGATCGCCTGATGTTCCAGGTTGGGAAAGAAAGACTGGGACAAGATCTGTGCATCACGATGTATTGATGATGACACAAACACCACCTCCCCTCATTTTTTCAGATACCGGTGATTGATCAGTCCGATGGAGGGTGTATCCCTTGGGCTGCAGCACCATGTCCAGAATGTCTGTGTTTAGCCATGAACAAGAGTCTTGATATTGTTCTCATAACTTCCTATCTATTCCCCTTACTATCAAATTCCTTATCACTATTGCTCCCCTTGACCGCTACGACTTGTCCTTGACAGACAGTTCCCCCCACAATAATATCCAAAACTGTATATTTATTTTTGATGGTAATGGAGTGATAGAGTGCTATGACCAGGAGGAGTCAGAGACTGAGTGTGTGGCATCAGGGGATTGTTAGATCTTGGGTAGATTCAAGATGGATGCCTTCACATGAGGTCCGCTGTGTGTGTGTTCTGTTCTTAGTGCTGTTTAGTTATTAAAATCTAGTTGTTTAACAAGAACCCAAGTTTCTATATTGTAATACAAGAAACATCACATGGTACCAGGAGTTGAAGAAACAGCCAAGAATAGAAGAAACACCAGGAGTGTGCTGTTGTGCGCAGGAGTGAAAGAAACACCACATTGTTCATAGTGAGTAAAAGCTGATATCAACGGAGAAATAATGGAGAGTTTAAAAATTCCTGAAACTGTACAATGGACTGGAAATGTCAACCATAAGTGGAGACTGTAAAAACAAAATTTATGCTGTACCTGCAAGCCATTGGACATGACAGCGAACCAGATACACAAAAGCTTGCACTGCTACTTACTGTGGTGGGACCTTAAGCACGAGAAGTTTTCAAAACATTTATTTTTGCCGAGGCTGAAGACCAGAGCAAATTCGACAAAGTTATCGAGATGTTTGATAAACACTGTTCACCAAAGAAAATGAAACTTTTGAGAGGTACGCATTTCACTTGCACATGCAGCTACAGGGAGAGAACCTCAATACTTTTTTAACATTTAAAATTAAAAGCAAGAATATGCAATTTTGGATTGCTACAAGGTTCAATAATCCATTTTCAAATTGTGTTCGGGATTAATGACAAGAAAAGAGAGAGAGGTTGCTGTGAGAGATAGGGCATACCTTAGCTGGAGCTGTGAACCTATGCCACACCAGTGAACTAGCTCTGCAGCAAGTGAAAAAAATCTGGTGATAGTGTAAAAGCCAATGAAAATGAAGGCATAGTCACAGCCACACTGTCTGGACATACACACAAACAAAATATGAGACTTAGGAAACAACAAAAAGATGGCGAGACATTCAATTGTAAATGATATGGCATTAAACATGCACCAAAGCAATGCCCAGCTTATGGGAAAGTCTGTAATAAGTGCAAAGGGCAGAATCACTATGCAGAGCAATGTTTTTCCAAAGGGAAATGAGACAGAAGTAAAAGCGTACACGCTATAGAAAAATCTGCTCTCAGTGATACAGTTTTCGTGGGCATGGTAGTGTCCTAAGTGAACAATGTTGAACAGGATAACTGGACTGAGTTATTGCATAAAAATGGAACAAATATTCCTTTCAAGTTAGACACAAGGGCAAAAGTCAATTTGATCTGTGAGCACATCTGGGCAATGAAGATAAAGCCATACATCCATGCAAATTCTCTACTGCTCAAAGCCGACAATGGACACAACATCAATATGAAAGGTACATGTAAACTCAAGAGGAAAGTTAAAGATAAAGAGCACCACCTCAAATTCACAGTAGTCCCAAATGGACATTATTCACTGCTTGGTAACAAAGCATGTAAAAACTTAACTAGTCAAGAAGGTGTATCACATTAACAATGACTATGTACAGAGGAAATACTGGATCAATTTCCAGATATCCTCAAGGGATTTGGAGTTCTTCCATTCACCTAGAAGATACAGTTAAAGGAGGACAGTTGTGCCAAGGCCCCAAGGCAGGATCTAGCACCACTGAAAGTAAAGCTCAAGCAGGAACTCGACTGAATGATGGCACTAGGGGGTCATAAGGAAAGCAGAGGAGGCCACAGAATGGGTGAATTTAGTTGTATGTGTTAAAAAGAATGGTGACGTACATGTGTGCATGGACCCAAAAGACATGAATGCCAATATAAAGCGAGTATGATGACACACATAGTTGCAGCTTGTCATGCAGATTCAGTGGGGCAGCCACGGCTAAGATGCCGTTGTGAGACCTTCTCTTCCAGTCCACGACAGAAGATCTCTGGACACAAGGGGCGGGCCAGATGCAACCTTAAAGGCTGCAGCATGGAATTAAAAGGAAAGCAATTGTGTTCCTCCAGCTCTCAGCCTGACATCTCAGTCTTTTCACTGCGCTTGTACACAACCCGCTACACTGGTAACCCTGACGAGTTTCCACATCCTAAAGACTCGGCATAATGGGCACCGCAGCCATAGGCACCATTGCGTTGAAGCTGCCTCAGTGCTTTTGATGTTCTTTGACACATCCAGAAGGACAAAAATATCTATGGACACTTCAAAAGATGGAATAGATACTGTATTACTCAGGCTGTGGGAGAAGAGTGGAAGCCAGTAGCATATGCACTAAGGACAATTGCAATACCTTAATGTCAATATGCACAGATTGAGAAAGATTGTCTCAGACGAATCTATGGACTCGAGAAATTTCACATTTAAGTGTATGGTCCAACATTCGTGGCTGAGACAGACTACAAGCCATTAATAGCTATAATCAAGGAAATTCTCAGTGAAATATCACAGACAATACAAAGAATGATGAAGAAGCTATAACATTATGACTTTGAAATGGTGTACACACCAGGGAAACTTATTATGTTAGCTGATACGTTATAAAGAACTGAACACTTAAAAGTTTCTGTTGCTGATGTTCATGTTCTGTTGGTGTTGATCTTTAAATTGAAATGAGTACTGTATTAGTGTGTCATGTTAGATTAAACATCTCAAGGAACAGGAATGTAGTGAGTGCTACCACCACGAGGAGTCAGAGATGGAGTGTATGGCATCTGGGGATTGTTAGATCTTGGGTTGATTCAAGCTGGATGCCTCCACATGAAGTCTGCTGTGTGTGTGTGTTCTGTTCTTAGTGATGTTTGCTTTAGTTAAAAAATCTATTTGTTTAAAAAGAACCCAAGTTTCTTTATTGTAATAAAAGAAACATCACAGGTAGCAACCACATGGGTCCACAAGGATACACTGCCCTGACTGCTGATTCCCTTTCCCTCTCCTGACAGTTACCCATTAACCGGTCTTTTGCTCCTTTGGTCTGACTGTCTCCTTTTCGCTCCTGTCACCCTCCTGCCTCCTAAATGATCTGGAGTTCATCCAGCTCCAGTTCCCTGCACGAGGTGCATCTCGCTGCAGTCTGTAAGGAGCTGCAGCTGAATGCACCTCTTTCAGGTGTAGTCATCAGGGACACTTGTACTGTCCCATATTTCTCACATGCTGCAAATGGAGCATTCTACTGCCATCGCTGCCATCTCCACTACCTATTTTGAGATATTATGAAAAGATCTTACCTGACTTTGCCTGTACCTGCGGCACATCCTCAGCCTCTGCTCATCAAAGCTTCTTGAGCCAAAGCCTCAACTTCCCTCTCCTGCACTGAGTCACTCATACACTGGCCACTCCCAGAGTGGCTGCTCCACCAGTGGCTGATCCACTTGTGCCTGCTTCACTTTTATTTGTTTCTACTAATGAATTGTCATTTGAGTCGTCGGCCAAATTCTGTGATCACACCTTTTGTTCTCTTCTTCCTACCCAGTGTGGAATTTTCTCTCCTCTCAAATCAATTGGTCTGTTTCCTCCTTCTTGTGGAGGCAGAGGGCATGGTGGAAAATTATGAATCAATAATTTACGCTTGATCTTACTGAAGAGAATATTGCTAAACTACATGCAGATGTCTAAGTTACTGGCAGAGATTGGCCCATGAACCTGCTTCACATTCAATATGATCTTTGATTATAATTTAACCCTGCATTTCTGCCAACCTTTCAACTACCTGCTTATCAAGAATCCATCCATCATGGACTTAAGGTTGTTCAAACCTACTCTTTCTCCACTGTCATTTGTGGAAGAGAGTGTCTTGGTTCATATGCAGTAAAATTCCAATAAATTACTGCTTCATTTTTCAAAACTCACATGAGTTGGCATCTGGCTCATCTGTTCTGATTTCTGTGCATCTTTAAAACTCAACAGGGCCTTGTTCCTAATACTCATGTTAAACTTACTGATGCTCCCTATAATTTACCTAATTCAGCAGAATTTTTTTTAAACTTCCATGTTACTTTTTTTAATGAATTAAAAGTGTTGTAGAATTAATAGAAAAAAAAATTCAGTTGTCTGGGATGCCTGCCAACCCTACACCAACCAAGTTTCCAAATTGCCTGATTATCAGATCTGTGGAAGAGAACATTTCATTTCATTTCCACCAAATTACATATCCTTTCATAATTAAGCAGTGACCCTCAAGTTCAAGGTTCATCCTCAAAGGAATCATCAACATCCACCCAGTCAAGACCTCTCATGATCATAAATGGTTCTGTTAAGTTCCCTCTCGCTCCCCAGAACTTCATTAAATATAAACATAACCTGTCAAACTGTTCCTCATAGGAGAACTCATTCATTCTATGCTTTGATAAAGATAAATCACAATTGATAGAGTTTTTTGATTAATTAATGAAGAGAATTAATACTGTTTATACAAACAGATAAAAGTTGTTTAATAAAGGAGATGAAAATGGGGTAATGGGAGTGCAAAGCTGATTAAGCAACAGGAAACAGAGAACAGGAATTAATTATTGCTTTATAGTCTTCAAAGAAGTATGTTTTGTTATCTTTTAGGTTTTATTACCAGAAATATTTTTTATGATGTAGCAGGTGTTCAACATGCATCTTTGAAAGCAATAGCATGGCCACAAAACTCTGGATGATGTAATCAGACCAGTAAAAAGGGAAAAAAATAGCAACTTAAAATCAGCATAGAGAAATGTGAAGAATTGGAAAAATAAGGGCAGGAATTATTAATAATCTTAAATCAAATGTACATGCACAGATTTTTTAAAATGGCAGATTGGGTTGAAAAGAATGTATGGGATCCTAGTTTTAATGACATGTTAGTAAAATAAAGAAGTTAAATCAGAGATTTATGTACATTTGTTGGCATTGCACTTTGGAAAGTCCTTCAACTACATGGTAAATATACTTTCTAGAATGCCAACAAAGATGAGAGACCAGGGAGTTGGGGCCATAATTCTTGCAGTTGAAAAGGATAATATCCCTGGTTTTCAAGGGATCTGTATTGGGATCATTATTGTTTGTTGTCTATATCAATAAGCTGGATGATAATGTGGTAAATTGGCTCAGTAAGTTTGCTGATGACTCAAAGATAGGAGGCGTTGTTGTCAGTGAGGAAGATTTAAAAAGCTTGCAGAGATATTGACCAACTGGGAGAATGGGCCAAAAAAAATGGCTGATGGAATTTAATGCAGACAAGAGTGAGGTGATGCATTTTGGGAGGGCAAACCAAGGTAGAACATACACAGTAAATGGTAGGGCACTGAGGAGTGCAGTGGACCAAAAAGATTTGGGAATACAGATGCATTGTTTTTTGAAGGTGGCGTCGCAGGTGGACAGGATTGTAAAGAAAGCTTTTGGTATCTTAGCCTTTATAAATCAAAGTATTGTGTTTAGGAGTTGGGATGTTATGTTGAAGTTGTTTAAGACATTGGTGAGGCCAAATCTGGAATATTGTGTGCAGTTCTGGTCACCTAACTACAGGAAGGAAATCAATAAGATTGAATGAGTGTAGAAAATATTTACTAGGATGTTGCTGAGTCTTCAGGAGTTGATTACAGGGAAAGATTAAACATGTTAGGACTTTATTCAGTGGAGCGAAGAAGAATGAGGAGAGATTTGATGGAAGTTTACAAGGTTATGGCAGGTATAGACAGAGTGGATGCAAGTAGGCTTTTTCCACTTACATTGAAGGAAATAAATAAAAGGTTTAGGGGAGCATTAGCAGAAAGTTCTTCACTCAGAGAGTAGTGGGAATGTGTTGAATGTGGGCTTGATCTTGATCTTGAGTTTTAAGAATAGATTGGATAGATACATGGATGGGAGAAGTCTGGAGGTTTATGGAATGGGAGCAGGTCAATGGGACTTGCGAAATAGTGGTTAGCACAGGCTAGAAGGGCCAAATGCCCTGTTTCTGTGCTATACTACGGTTCTATCAGAGATATAAACTGGTATTCTCAATCATGATGTGAGAGAAGACTGGAGGCTAGATGCACAGTGTTATGAGCCCAGATGACCCCAAAGCCCAGCAGCAATATATAGTCACCAAGACAAATAGATACTTAAACAAAAATTGCTTTTAATTATCTTTAAACATGAAAACAGAATCACACTTTAACTTATCACTACTGACTTAACTAACCTAACTTAACCCTTTCTAATTCTAAGCGCACATGTATGTAATGTGTGTGTAAGTTCAGAAAAGTTCTTTAAATTCACAGCCCCTTCTCACTTCTCATTCCTCCAAGTTCACTGATTGCAGGCAATTCTTATACTGTGCACAGAATTTAATATTTATGAAGTTCACCAGGCTTTGGTGCTTGAACGATAAATGGTTACCACTCAGGAAGGTTCTTGTCGATTTTCAGAGAGGGATTTGTTGTTCCTGGACACAAATTGATCCCTTTTAATCAGCCACATCAGTGTCTTGCCCCATCAGGGTTTTCCGCATAATAACCTCTTTCTTTCTGGTCACCACAGAGTTTCTTTTTGTTTCCCTTTTTTTTCAAGTGAAACATTAGCCAACCAGACCTCTCCTCTTGTATGGACCACAAGGGCTTTGACCAGACTGAACTAAGCACTCACAACCCTTCTCCAAAATGTTTTTTTTTTCCACAAGCTTGTCAGGTTCCAGTCCCCGATGCTACTGCTGAACTGAATTCTCCCTCTCTCTCTCTCTTCCTCTCTCTGAGAAAAGCCTGTTTGATTCTCTCTGCTTGCAAAACCACATGACCCTCTTAGAACTGCAAGCATCACTCAGACGGACTATGGCTCTGAACCCAATGCTCCGAGTTCTTTCATTTGTTGCTTTTCAAAACAGCAATCCATCAGTGAAGTCCCTTGGGCACTTCCCAAAGCTTTTGCAAAGATATTTGGAGCCACGCTGTCCAGCTTGAGCAGAGCTCCAGTATTTTAAATGAGATCTGTTTTGAACTGTTTGTATGTGACCTACACAAAAATAACTTGCCACAATTCTATATAACATATCTATATACAATATAAACACAGCATATTCTGTCACAACAGTTATAAGATATTGCAAAAAGCAATCAAAGATGTGGGAAAATTATCTTATAAACATAGCTGAAATGCACTCCCTGAGACAGTGTTGGAGGCTAATTGAATTTTAATATTCAAAGGGGAACTGGACAGAAACTTGAAGGAAGAGGTCAGTGGAGTGGGAGAAAGGGAGGTGGGGACATAATAGCACTGTGAGTTGGTGAATGCAAGAGAGTGGAATTAATTGAATAACTAAACCAAAGAGGAAATCAGGTGTGTGGTAAACCACTGCCATGCTATGATTGGCTGCTGCTGATGGGACATACCTCCCGAGACCGATCCTACCCATAGCCTCTTGCATGCTCCCCATTCCACTCTGCCTCGATCTGTCAATGAGGTTGATGGCTGTTCCTGTCTATCATTAATAAAATTGATGTTCCATCAATAATCACAAAATACTGGAGTTGTAAAACTATCAGGCTTTTATTAACGATAGACAGAAACAGCCATCAACCTTATTGACTAATTGAGGCAGAGCGGAATGGGGAGCAAACAAGGAGCTATGGGTAGGATCGGTCTTGGGAGGCATGTCCAGCCGGCAGCAGCCAATCATAGCATAGTAGTGATTTACCACATCAGGCTTGACTCCTCTAATAACCAGCTCCATGGTGTATTATTTTGTGATTTGATGATTAAACATCCAACATTCATTTGATAAATTCAAGAAGATGTATCATGTAAAAACTCCAAAATGTGACACTTTTCTAATAGCATGTATTCAGTTGATATTCTCCAATTGATTGTCGTGACTATAGCCACTCTAAACACCTTATTTAAATATAAATTGCTAATTCTAGTCTATATAGCATTATGCTATAATGTGAAAATTGTATTTAATTACTTTTAATGAAAGGTTAGATGCTACTGGCTGCAATGAAATAAGGTTGTTGATGATGTCTCGAGACTGCTAAAACTTCCATATTAAGATATTTTTTTCTGGTTTTGACTGATCACCTTAGTCTCATGGTTCATTATAAATGTTATTGAACTTGAACTGCAATTTGAATCGGCAACTCCACATCATTCTTTTATTCTCTTCATGGAATAGCTCTTGGTAAAAAGGCTATATTCAAACATTACTTCAACAACCTTTTACTTTTAGAAAGATTGGAATTTACTATTAATTGGAAACATCTGTCTAAAGCACACAGTATTTCTTTCTGATGACTCCAAAAAATGGTAAATTAAACTTCAACAAGACGTTCAGTGCATCATTTCTCTCTGACTTTTCAAGTTCTTTAAACAATGTACCATCTGAAGATTTTGCAGACATCTGTTTTGCTGCTTTATTTTGGGAAGAACTATTGCACCACTATTTTGGCAAGAATATTCCCCTCTGAGTAATGCAAAATTCCCAGGACATCTTAGGAGTGTTCCCCTACAAGGCAAGTGTTTGTTTTTGGGTTTTACTCAGATATTTCTCTGCATTAGTCACCAAAGGCCACTCATAAGTGATTTTTTTTTCCCTGAGAATTTAACAATGACTTTCTGTACACAATAATATCTGCTATTTAGTACTAGCCAGTTCCTGAACAAAACTCTTTAATACTGCATTTCTTAAATGGAACTAACAGGATATCTTTTTGCATTTCCATGATGATTGGATGGCAGATAAATAAGCTATTAGTTTTCTATGGCTAAAATTTTAAAGTATGCATTATTATGTTGAAAATAAAATGATTCAACAAGCATAAAGTCAATCTCTTTCTTCTGTTGTTTCAATTACAACTCCTCACATATACAAAAGATGAAATTCACTTACATTCTTAGGAACAGGTAGTAACAGAACAACCAGAAATCAAAATATAAAAACAAGTCCTTTTCTCACAGTTGAATGATTGAATAATTTTATTGAATTATTCATTAAGTAAGGCAGTGGATTTAATCTATTTCTCTTTTGATAGCATAACCACAGTAAGACCAATGATTCAGATACACATAAGGTCAAGAAATAAGCAGTAAAATAGATATCAAACTTCAGAAATTGTAACAGCCGAAGGAGAGAATAAAGATTAAGAATAACTATTAAGTTTGACAACAGTTGAAAATTTTCAAATTATAGGTGCTGTAACAATCAATTATAGTTCAAATTTAAGAATAACTTCAACATGAGTTGGAAGTGCAATTACAAAATTTTCAGACATTACTAATATCGGGATGGACGTGAAAAAAATGTCATGAAATATTGGGAGGCGTTAATACATTTGTAGGATAAGTTGCAAATCAATTTTAATGTATATGTGAGCAGGCATATTTGGAAGAAGAGTTCTTTTGTAAATAAGAGCCTATCTGGTAGAAGAGAAATGGTCTATAGTGGTACAGATAAAACAATGAGATACTGTATTTTGTCCTCTGAGATGGAGAGGTCAAGGAAGGGGAGAAAGGTGTCAGAAACAGTCCAGGTAAATTTAATATCTGGGTGGAAGTTTGTAATGTATTTCATAAAATTGTCAAGTTCAGCATGGGCAAGTACAATTACCAATGCAGTCATTGATTTAACAGGGGAAGTATTCTGGTATCCGGGTACCACTTCCCAACTCCGAGGATGATTGGAGCAATCACTTCCTCTCCTATGTTGATGACCACATTGGTGCCCCTCCAGAACATGACAATTTTATGAAAAACTAATCACTAGTATCTATTGCAAACCCACCCACTCTCACAGATACTTGTATTATATACCTCTTGCCATTCTGTCTCCTGCAAGGATTTCATTCCTTGCTCTCAATTCCTCCGTCTCCATCACATCTGCTCCCAGAACAAAGTCTTCCATGTGAGATCATTCAAGATGTCCTCCTTCATCAAAAATGTGGCTTTCGCCATACTACCATCAACTCATCCCTCACCAGCATATCCTCCATTACATGCACATCTGCCCTAGTTCCCTCCTCTCTCATATCCAGAAGGATAGGATTCTCCTTGTTCTTATCTACTATCCCACTAGCCTCCGCATCCTCCACCATTTCCACCACCTACTACACGATCCTACCACCAGGCACATCTTTCCCACTCCACTAGAGGGAGTGGTCCCTGCATAAGGTGGAGTGGGGTAGATGTGCCTGGTGGTAGGATCGTGTAGTAGGTGGTGGAAATGGTGGAGGATGCGGAGGCTAGTGGGATAATAGATAAGAACAAGGAGAATCCTATCCTTCTGCACATGAGAGAGGAGGGAACTAGGGCAGATGTGCATGTAATGGAGGATATGCTGGTGAGGGATGAGTTGATGGTAGTATGGCGAAAGCCACATTTTCGATGAAGGAGGACATCTTGAATGATCACACATGGAAGACTTTGTTCTGGGAGCAGATGTGATGGAGATGGAGGAATTGAGAGCAAGGAATGAAATCCTTGCAGGAGACAGAATGGCAAGAGGTAAAATACAAATCAAGTTTCAAGATTCAAGATTCCTTTATTGTCATGTAATAAAGACAATATTATAGCAAATTTGTTTTCATCTACTTTAAGGCAGACAGATTCGACACTGGAAGACATTCCCCAAAGAGCCTCTTACAGTCAAAGAGAAGCAAAAGAGAGATCCCCCCCAGAGCCAGTGTGTGTCTATGGATTTGCCTCCAGTGCTCCTGCAGCGTCCACAGTCATGCAGACTCCAGTCCAAGTCATTGGCAACACGAGTTCCAGATCCGAACCTCTGACAGGATCAGGAATCTTTCAGCACTCTTGATGCGCTCTCACATCCCAGTTCTGATACCTGGTAACTCTTCAGCCAGTCTTGAGCCAGTTTCCATCAGTTCACAGCCCAGCATGAGTCCCCTGACACCAGCCTCCACCCTCCATGGGTTCCTCGCCTCAAGTTACCAGCAGCCTGGCGCATGCGTGGGTCCTTCAGCTGCAGAGCCCCCCTCACTGGTCTGCCGCTGTGGTCACCATCCCATGGGTCATCTCCTCTGATTCTCCTTCTCAGATAGGGGAATAGTCTCCCTGTTTTCTGGTGCCCTATATCAGTCTTCCACTCCCCTGTAGTCTTCAACCACTCATGGCTGCTGCCAATCATAGCCGCTGCCATCTTGGGCTCAACTAAAACAGGCCATTTAAAGTCTGTACGGAGCTGACAGCAGATGGACTGGGTGGTTGGACCCCACAAGAGCACTGTGTCTCCGCTCCCTGGTCTCTGCGGGTCTGCACCAGTGGCAGCAGAGCCATTACAGCAACTCAGCTAGCGCCACCATCCTTATACCACTTGTTATGTATCTTGATTATTCAAATGCCCATCAAGCTTTCTCTTAATTGTTGTACGTGTTCTTGCCTCCTTGATCTCCTCTGGCAGCTCATTCCACCTACCAACTAACCTTTGTGTGAAAAATCAAATGTACCACTCAGACCCCCCTTACACTTTCTTCGTCTCACCTTAAACCATAGCCCCCTGTACACATGTACATATACACATTGGCAATAGAATCTGTCGACATAGTCGACATAGTGTGGAACCCATTGGGCATAGTAAGAGAAAAAACCCAGGCAGCGTCTGAGTGTCTTCTGGGTGTGGGGGGGGGGGGGTGGCGGTGGGCAAGTCCATGAAGGGATGCATGCGGTCAGGGTACAGCATGACCACCCCGTTCTCCACCACACAACCCAGAATTGAAAGCAGAGTGGTCCGGAAGACACACTTGTCGAAATTGTAGGTCAAATTCAGCCGAGTTGCAGTCTGAAAAAAATTCTCAAGGTTGGCATCATGATCCTCCGTGTCATGGCTGCAGATGGTGACATTATCCAGATACGGGAAAGTAGCAGTCAGCCCGTTCTGGTCCACCATCCAGTCCATTTCCTGCTGGAAGACCGCGACGCCATTAGTGACCCCAAAGGGTACCCTGAGGAATTGATACAGCCGCCCATTCACTTCGAAGGCCATGAAAGGTCGGTCATCTTGGCGGATCGGGACCTGATGATAGGCTGAATGTAACTCAATGGTGGTTGACTACAGCCAGACAATCAACCGCTTCACGCTCCTGGATGCATACCCCCTTCCACAGATTATGGATGTGGTGAATTAGATTGCCCAATATCGTGTATTTTGCACCATTGACTTACATTCGGCTATCATCAGCTCCCGATCCACCAGAGTGGCCTTTGACTGCATCAAATCGGACATCGTTGCTGCAACGCTGCACGCCATCGATGAGTCCATTCCATTCCAAGTCGAAAGCAATGTGTCTGACTTTGCACTGGCAGCCACTTTGAACCAGGTCGGCCGGCTGGTAGCCTTTTTCTTCAGCTGACACTCCTCTGTCGAGAAGGACACCCAGGCCATAGTTGAAGCAATATGTCGCTGGAGACATTACCTCACTGGTAGGCACTTTACACTGCTGATCAACCAACGTGCAGTCTCCTTCATGTTTAGCAATATCCAGCGAGGTAAGATCAAGAATGACAAAATCACCAGGTGGAGAATTGAGCTCTCCACCTTTAATATGACATACTGTATTGGCCAGGTAAACTCAACGACCCGCCAGACGTGCTCTCCAGGGGGACTTGCGCCAACATACAACTGGACAGGCTGCAGAAACTCCACGAGGAGCTCTGTCATCCAGGGGTCATTAGGTTTGCGCACTTTGTCAAAACTCGCAACATGCCCTACACGGTCAAGGAGATTCGCTCCATGACCCGAGCCTGCCCGGAGTGCACTGAGTGCAAGCCCCACTTCTTCCATCCGGAGAACACCCACATCATCAAAGCCACCCGCCCCTTTGAGCGTCTCAGCGTAGACTTCAAGGGACCCCTACCGTCGACCAACTGTAACACCTACATCCTTACGGCCATCGACGAGTATTCCCGCTTCCTGTTCGCTGTGCCCTGCTCGGACATGACTGCCTCCTCAGTTATAGAGGCCCTGCATAGCATCTTCGCCATCTTTGGGTACCCCAGTTACCCACAGTGACAGGGGGGTCCTCATTTATGAGTGTGGTATTGCTTCAAGCAGGACCACCAGCTATAACCCATGTGGTAATGGGCAAGTCGAAAGAGAGAATGCCACTGTCTGGAAAGCGGTTATGCTTGCCCTCCGGTCCAAAGGTCTTCTCACCTCTCACTGGCAGGATGTGCTCACTAGTGCCCTACATTCCATCCGCTCCCTCCTATGCACCGCGACCAATGCCACCCCCCATGAAAGGATGTTCTCTTTCCCAAGGAAATCTGAGTTGGGTACGACCATACCGGCATGGCTCACGGTTCCTGGCCCAGTCCTTTTACGACGCCACATCAGGTACTCTAAGAATGACCCCTTGGTTGACCGAGTGACTCTGCTCCATGTGAACCTACATTATGCCTACATTGAGTACCCAGGTGGTCGGGAGGACACAGTCTCGGAAAGGGACCTAGCCCAAGCCGGATCAGGCGCAGCAGTGCCTTTAACCCAACCTCCCCCTATTCCTTCTCCCCCAAGTCATGTGCTTGAACAGAGGGACCAGCACCACCCCACCAGCTCAGGCCAGATTTTTGACAATGCCATTGGGGAATTGAGCAAAGCAATGGCTGCACCCTATGGGCCTGCCGGCAACACAACTCCTGCGTCCCCAATCCCAGCGCCACAGCAATCACGCTGGATGGTCAGGCCTCCTGACTAACACAGCCCCTAACCTCCATCCTCCCTTCTCAAAGAATGGGTGAATGTCATAGTACAGATTCTATCACCAATGTGTATATGTACATATGTACAGATGGTAGTGTAGGATGACTGTGATTGGCCGAGAGTGTAGCCACACCTACTGGCAGGTCTTAAAGGATTGCTCCTAGCCAGATCAGGTCATTCTGGATTGGTCGACCTACTTGTGATATGCTCCAGTCTTTTAGTTAATAAAAGTCTTGGTTTGGATCAAGTCTTTGGTTCTTTCGACGCGCACTACACCCCTTAAATACACTTACCACAGAAAATAAACACTGGATAGTAATGCCTCTTATTACTTTATATACCTCAGCCATGTCACCTCTCAGCTCTTATTTCAAGGAAAAGCAGATGTAACCTATTAAATAACTCATTGTAACTCATGCCTTCCTTCCAGGCATATTCCTTGATATTCTTTTCTGCACCTTCTCCAGCATAATGACACACTTCTTATTGTGTGGCTACCAAAACCCATACATAGTACTGACAGTTCATCATAACAAATGTTTTGTATAGCTGTAACATGACATCTCAAACCTTGTCCTCAATCCCTCAGGCCCCTTCCTGAATATTCTCTGCTAATGCATGGATCTTGGCTGTCCTGTATCAATGCAACATTCATACGATGCAAGAGCCCAGTGATGACTTTCATATATTTGTTCAGAGGTCACATTGGACCCTGGTTAATGGGTGAAGCAATTGCAGGAAATTAAAAGTTTGAGTTGAAATATCAATATTTTAAATCTTCATTGTGGATCTGAGGAAAAACACAAACGCTGGAGAAGCTCAGCAGGTCAAACAGAGCCTTTAAGTAGCAAAGGTAAAGATACATGACCAACATTTCAGGCTTGAGCCCTTCATTGTGGATTGGATCATTTCCACTTACTTCTTTCTTTTGGTCCACATACTCTAGGTCAGGGGTGTCAAATTCAAATTCACGGAGGGCCAAAATTAAAAACGTGGACTAAGTCGAGGGCCGAACTAAATATTTATTGAAAATTTTCAATAGCCAGTTCAACGTGGCTAGTCAAGTCCTTCTTTCCCGACTCGAGCAGTTATTGCCTCAAATACCTCGAGCAGACCCCCGCGACAAGTGTCCCAGATCTGTCTTCCTCACGAACACGGCCCATAGCTGCTTCATACCTGCACTTCTTGGCAAGTGTCCATAGATCCAGCAGGTGAATTGTCAATACAGTTACATACACTTCAAATGAAGATGAAATGTCACAATTATTTTTTTAAAGTGTATTAATAACCTCTGCGATGTGTTGCTATGGTTATCATCTCAATGTTTCAATCAATTTTATTTACTAAAAAACACACTTCTACAATATTTGCATCACATCAGTGTGCAGTGAACTGGGATTCACTGGTAGGGTGTTGTGCTGATGGCTGGCCTCACCTCCCAGCTCCACCCCCATCTGCTCATATCTAACTCTGGTTTCATATTTAATTAGCCATTGGCAACGTAGAGCGAGTCGGTGCCTTGCTAGGATCTTGTTTTGCGACTTCAGGTACCAAGCCTTCAACGCCTTGATGGCAGCATCATATGTAGTGCTGTCCCTGATGATTGCATACCCTTTCATTCCGACTCTGTAAGGTAAAACATCATGAGATGGGAATGTGTAAGGAGTTACCCTGTACAGGGCTGTAACAAGATGTGAATGCATCCTTGTACTTACAAGATAAGAGAGACATTGATGGATTGAGAGGCAGGAAGCTAGCAGGGAAAGGATAGCAACAGTTTTAGTCATTGGACAAGTAATGATATGATGATGTTCTAAGCATGTATCCAAGGGTATAAAAAATCACCATTTTGCTGATAACGGCAGAATGCATTCTCCGACTAACATGGTTAGTTGCAAGTGTTACAATCCGGTAATAAAGAACAAAGAACCCTGATTTCGACTCAGTCTGGTGTTTGTCTCACTCATTCATGAACAAAGCAGACCTAACAACTCTCAAAACGAGTGCGGATCTCCTGAGTTCATCAGTGTGGAAGACATCTCTGGTCCCATTCATGTAGGCCTGGAAGCACTCTAGCCAGTATTTGAACTCTTCAGTTGCGTCGGGGGACAGAGCATACCTTGAGCATATCAGTAGCATATCTGGCTTGAGTAGCACTTCCATCGTTTAGGGAATAAGCTAATAAAATTGTAGCGTGAATAAAAGTAGACTGGGACTTTATTCATTGGAGCGTAGAAGGTTGAGAGGGGATTGGATAGAGTTATTTAAAATTATGAAGTGAATAGATAAAGTAGATGTGAATAGGCTCTTTCCCCTGAGGGTAGGGGAGATTGGAACAAGGGGTCATAAGTTAAGGGTTAGGGGGCCAAACTTTAGGATTAATATAAGAGGATGCTTCTTCACTCAGACAGTGGTGGCTGAGTGGAATGATCTACTGGAAGAAGTAGTTGCGGCAGGGTCAATTCTGTCATTTAAGAGGAGGTTAGATGAGTACATGGATGTGAGGGGGTTGGAGGATTATGGGCAATGGAGTGGGTAGGTGGAACTAGTGGAGTTTCACGTAAATCAGTGTGGACTAGAAGGGCCGATATGGCCTGTTTCCATACTGTAAATTGTTGTATGGTTATATTTGATAAATCCTTGCAAGGCATCAGGCTTTGATGGTGTACCTGGCAGGGTACTGAAAATCGATGTAATCCAACTAGCTGGAGTATTCATAGACATTTACAATCTCACATTGCTGCAGTCGGAGGTTCCCACCAGCTTCAGAAGGGCATAAGTCATCCCGGTGCCCATGAAGAGCAGAGAGGGCTGCCTCAATGACTATCACCTAGTTGCTCTCACATCTACTGTTTTGAAATGCTTTGAGAGGCTGGTCTTGGCCAAAATTAACTTGTACCTAATTAAAGACATGAACCCACTACAATTCGCCTATTGCCACAATGGTTCCACAGCAGATGCAATCTCACTGGCTCTCCACTCAACCCTGGATCACCAAGAAAATAGTAACACATACATCAGGCTGCTTTTCATCGATTACAGCTCAGCTTTCAACAATATCATCCCCTCAGTACAGGTCAGCAAGCTTCAAAACCTGGGCCTCTGCAGCTGGATCCTTCATTGTCAGAAAACCACAGTCAGTGCAGATTAGAAACAACATCTCCTCCTCAGACAATCAACATAGGGCTACCTCAAGGATGTTCTACCCTCTCTACACTCATGACTGTGTGGCTAGGTGATGTGCTAGGTGAATAACTCAAAAGCCTAGAGCAGGGGTGTCAAACTCAAATTCACGGAGGGCCAAAATTAAAAACTTGGACTAAGTCGAGGGCCGAACTAAATATTTATTGAAAATTTTCAACAACATCTGCATGTTTTCTCTTCTTTCAACATATGTAATGTTAAACTTTAGGATATAACTTTAGGAGGATAATGTTACAGGTCAGGAGTAGGTAGCTCAAGTTCACCCTTTGCTTGACCTGAGGGAAACATATTTGGTCCCTGTGGAGATGTAGTCAGCATTCACAGGCTGTGTCCATTTTGGCCTGCATCAGGACTCAGCATTTCCTGCTCACTCCTCAGGCTCTAGGCCTCTATTCACCCTCGACCCACCATCCCTCTACCTGACCAGTCCTTTACCCAACCTTTACTCACCCCTCACTCCACTCGCTCTGCCTCTACCCACCCCATCCTATACACGCCCCTCTACTGCCTCTCCCCTCAACCTGTTCCTCCCTCTACCCGTCTCTCACCCTCTAATCACCCCTCCCCTACTCGCCATGCCCCTCCCCTTTTACCTCTTCCCTATCCACCCCTCCTTCTACTCATCCCTCCCTCTAACTGCCCCTCGCACCACCATAACTTCCCCTGCCCATTACTCCTCACCTACACCCTCTGCCCACCCCTGCTTACCCACCCACTCAGGCCCAGCGCGCTGCCGATCAGCCTTTGCAGACAGCCACCATCTCTCTCTTCATGTGCAGGGCCGAACCAGCCATCCCTGGGGTCCGCGCGGGTGCAAGCGCTGAAGGCCGTGGCGACCGGGAGAAGTGCACTCGCGCTGTGGAAGGGCCATCCGGTGCCAGTCACGCGGGGCTCGCGCTGCCCAGGGGCAGTGCGCAGCCTGCCATGCCCGTCGCGCCGACAGGAAATCACAGGCGTTCGCCAATCCGCCACACCGCTCGACAGGTGGGAGAAGTGACTGGTTGTGCGGGGAGCCTTCCAACTGGCTTGCTGGCTCATGACATCGACAGACTTCTCACGTTACAATTTCTCGTGTTACAATGGGGAAGGATGTGCAATGAAGGGGGAGGATGGTGGGGGTGACATTACCAAAAAACAGCATCGGCTCTCGCTGCAGGGCGGGCCACCTCTAATACATTTTTGAAATGATCTTGCGGGCCAGAGTTTGACATGTGTGCTCTAGGTTAACCCTCCATAAAAGTGAGGAGGTGAATCCCTTCACCAGGCGGCTGTGAGCCTTCCATCTTCCTGTCACTGATGTCAATAGCCTTTATCATGCTGTTTGTCTGCAGGAATGTAACATAAAGTTACATGTTTGGAGTCTGCACTAAAAAGGAAGAGAGGAGAAGCTTGAGAATCATGGTATGTGTTCAAAGGATGGAAAAGAGCATTAGTTGAAGATGAGTGAGGAAGCTCACAGTCATATTCAATGATATTGGAGTAAGGTTGACTCTCAGTGGTGGTTGGACAGATGTGTATGTCAGGAAATTTATAGGTAGAAAATATTGTCTGTACTTACAGGGTGAGTTGGTGTGAGGAGTGGTGCTTTGAAATAAATTCATGAGGTCAGAAATAGTTTTTAGAGTAATAATTGCATTACTGCCATTGTATTAATCATCTTATTATTATATTTCTTATATTACAATGACTACTACACATAAGAAGTATTTAACTACATTAAAGCACTTTGAGCATTGAGAAAAGATTATTAAAGGTGTTGTTATAAATGCAAATTGCTTTCTGATCAAATCTATGCAACAATAATTCCATAAGCAGTGGGGCTGGGCTTTGTTGCATCAATTCTTTGGCTGTTTCCAACTATTCTGCCTTGTTCTCACTCACAAACTTTTTTTTTGCCTTAGCAGGAGACCCAACTTTCATTCAAGCCTTTTTTTACCTCCCAGCATGACATCAAACAATGCATCACAGAGAGCTTGCAGTCAATATTCTACTGTGCACACAATTCTAGAACTATCGCAATTCATGCTTCCACATAGTGGAAAAAAAATTGTGGGGTACACAATAATACCATGCCCATTCATTCTAATTGGTCAAGATAGTGAAGAATAATATGTTAATATAATGACTGGAGTTTCTGGAAAATAAATTGGTTCTTCCAGCTGCTACCTTAAAACTCCAAAAATGGAGATTGATTGGAATTTGGATCAACTATCCTGTGCAGGTTTTTATTTTCCATCTATGGGCTTCCACTTCTCTACATTCAAGCCTATGACCACATTCTTCCACTTCTTACATTCCACATTCCACATCCTTAAGTAATGTGATCTCTCCTGAATACCCTATCTGATTTATTAGAGGCTATTGAGTTAAGTGTAATCTCTAATTTTGAAACATTTCAAACTGAAAATATGTTATCTAAGCCACTCCCAGATGTTCAATTTGGTTGAAGAAATCTGTTCTGTTATGTCTTAACATTCTCCTTTTGAATTAAGAGACCCTAAGTTTATTTATGTTTCCTGAGCAGACAGGAATTGCTGGAGGAACTCAGCAAGTCAGACGTCATCATGGGTAGAAATGGTCAGTCAATGTTTTGGGCCTGAAGTTTTTATAAAGACTAAGTTATACATATATACAGGGGAAATGAAGCTGGAGTAGGACCCAGAGGTGATACAGAACTTCGACTCACAAGCCCATGCCACCCAATTGCACCCAATTAACCTACAACCCCAGTAGGTTTTGAAGGGTGGGAGGAAACTGGAGTCCCCAGTGTAATGCAACTGATAATATTCAAAAACATGAGAGGAGAACAAACATGCTTTTAATAGTTTACAATCAATGGCTGGTATATACAATAGTCCTCAGGTGAATCTGAAGTAAGGCGGGAAAACCAGGGTTTATATTGGGGTAGGTGTTACATTTTGGAAAGGCAAATCTAAATAGGTCACATTAAATGGTAAGCTATTGAGATGTGCAGAGCAACAAAGGGATTTAGGAGTTGTGGTAAATAGTACCCTTAGGGCTGATACTCAGGTAGATGGTGTGGTGAAGAAGGCATTTGGAATGTTAGCCTTCATAAATCAGAGTATTGAATTCAAGAGTAGGGAGGTTATGATAAAATTGTACAAGGCATTGGTGAGGCCAAATTTGGAGTACTGTGTACAGTTTTGGTCACCAAATTATAGGAAAGATATAAACAAAATAGAGAGAGTGCAGAGAAGGTTCACGAGAATGTTGACAGGATTTCAAGGTTTGAGTTACAGGGAAAGGTTGTGAAGACTGGGGCATTTTTCTCTGGAGCGTAGAAGCTTGAGAGGGGACTTGATAGAGGTGTTTAAGATTTTAAAAGGGACAGACAGAGTAAACGTGGATAGGTTTTTTCAATTAAGAGTGGGGGAGATTCAAACTAGAGGGCATGGTTTAAGATTGAAGGGGGAAAATTATAAGGGGAACATGAGGGGAAATTTCTTTACGCAAAGGGTGGTGGGGATGTGGAATGAGCTTCCGACAGACGTGGTCGAGGCGGGATCATTGGTTACATTTAAGGAAAGACTGGATAGTTACATGGATAGGAGAGGACTGGAGGGGTATGGACCGGGTACTGGTCAGTGGGACTAGGAGGGTGGGGATTTGTTATGGCATGGACTAGTAGGGCCAAACTGGCCTGTTCTGTGCTGTAAGTGGTAATATGGTTATATGGTTATAGGTGAGGGTGGAGCCAAGGGAGGAGCCAGCCATCAGAACAATGCATAGACAGTGAATTCCAGTTCACTGCATTCACCCCTTCCTTCAGAAGAGAACCTGCGGGTGAAAAACAGAGACCATACATTCAAAAAAAACCTAATGATTTACAAATATTTACAAGTTAAGACTGTCAGAGGGTTTAGTTATTCTGGTTGAGCGCCTCAGTACTAGAGGACTGGACTTCTTGAGCTTCCTGGAGCCCCTGTGGGGCTGAGTTACTGGGTCTCGAGGGCTCTGGCTCTGGTCACGGAGTGAATAGACCCACTTCCCAAGCTGTGTCATCTGGAAACCTGGGTGGGGTACTTGGAGATTCCTGGCTTGTTTGAGACATTGGATCCTCAGTTCCTAAAGGTACTAGGTCTTTGATTGAGACGGTATCCTCTCTGCCATCAGGGTATGCCACATAGGCATACATCAGGTTGGCGTGCAGCAGGGGCACCTTCTTGACTAATGGGTCAGTCTTTCTCCTTCACACATGCTTTCTCATCAGGACTGACCCCAGTACCATTAGCCAAGCTGCGAGAGTGATCCCATACGTAGATTTCCTCGGGAAAGTGAACATTAGCTCAAGAGGCATGGTGCTTGGTCATAGTGCAGAGGAGCGACCTTATGGATTGAAGCGCAGTGGTTAGGAAGTCTTGCCAACATGAGTCTGGAAGGCCTTTCGACCGGAGAACCAATTTCACAGACTTCCATACTGTTGTGGTTTCCTTTTCAACTTGTCCATTCCCCTGGGAATTGTAGCTAGTTGTCCTGATTGAGGCAAAACCTCTTACGAGCAGGTACTGGCATAGCTCTTCACTCATAAATGATGAGCTCCAGTTGCTATGGATATAGCTGGAATACCCAAACAAGGTAAAAATAGAGTGCAAGGCCCTGATGACCATGTCTGGGCAGGGGATGGTGAATGGAAAACGTGAGTACTTGTCAATGACATTAAGAACGTACATGTTTCCATAGGTATTGTAAGATATTACAATTGTAATGCGATTGATTGCACTCAGAGACTTGAGATGAGTATGAACATGCTTATAATAGCTTACAATCAATGGCCGGTAGACACTATAGTCCTCAGGTGAATCTGAGGTAAGGCAGGAAAACCAAGGTTGATATTGGGGTTGGTGAAGGTGGAGTTGGGGAGGAGCCAGCCATCTGAACGATACACAGACAGTGAATTCCTGTTCACTGTACCCAGGAAAACCCAGTCAGACACAGGGAGAATATACAAACTCCTTACAGACAGCATAGGATTTGAACCTCAGTCCTGATTGCTGGTGCTTTAACAGCATTGTGCTAACCACAATACTCCCTTGCCGCCACTGAGGAGCTTTGCTTGTGTAGGCCTGTAGAATATAGCATATATTGTAGCTTGTAGCATATAGTATAAATTATAGCATCTACCTTGTAAGGTATATGGGGATGTGGAATTAATATAGATAGGCACGATAATTGGCATAAATATGGTGAGCCAATGGACCTGTTCCTATTCAGCACCCCTCTAGGATTCTTAGGGCAGTCCATGAAAGAGATGATGTAAAGGGGAGGGTATGGGCTCTGATCAAAGTACTTCCGACACATATAATGCTCTGCACCCATCTACATCATTGCCACACATGGTGTCTCATTATCTGGTGGCTTTTGTGCCTCAGTTGAAGATGGAACTTTCTAAGTCTGTATCTCACACTCAAAGCTACTCAATAGAGACCAGAGTAGTCAGACTTTGCCTCTTCTGCTCCATGCATTTGTTCCAAGAAAAATATTCCTACAGCCTGCTCAGTGATACAGCAGGTGGTCTGACTATTTTAGTTGATCAGCCCCTTGGCTCATGACTTGCTAATGAATTGGGAAGGGAGGACAGCTGCTGGACAAAGACATTGCAGCAGCTGCTCAGTAATCTTTGACTCCACTGCATGAGTATCTTGCATACCAGATGGGCATTACACAGTGGAAACCCTTCTGGCTTATTAACAATATTGGATGATGTGATGATGCCTCTACTAACACAGGTATCCAATCATGATTCACTGCACTGAAGATGCAATCAGAGCAGTAAATCCAAGAATTCCTTCATACAAACCATAATTACCAGAGAAAATTTATACTATGGTGTTGAAGGCTGAGCTGTAGCCAATGAAGAGCAGCCATATATATGAGTTGCTGTTTTTGAGGTGATCCAGAGCTGAGTGGAGAGCCAGTGAAATTGCATCGCTGTGGAGCGGTTGCGACGATAGGCAAATTGCAGTGGGTCCAGGCCTTTGCTTAGGTACATGATAGGGTGGTGACAAAGGCATACATAAAATTTTCTCAGCATTTTTTTTGGCTGTGGTCCCCTTAGGACTCCACACAAAATTTATGTGTCCCCCTTCCCCGAATAGCATTTAAAAGTAGACATGAAGCACAGTAACAGGCTCTTTTGACCCTCCTGCCCATGCCAGCTAATTACACTCAAATGGCCTACATCCCCGATATATTTTGATACAGTGTGAGGAAACCAGAGCACCCAGAGGAAACCCATGCAGATATGGGGAGAACATACAAACTCCTTACAGATAGCACTGGATTCCAGCCCCAGTCACTGGCAGCTCCCAGGGGGCCTCTTTGAGAATGGCGGCATTCAGATGCTTGAGTTCATCAGTTGGCATACTGAGTATAAAAGTCAGGAAATAAGATTGCAGCCGTTTACCCTTGGTTAGATCATATTTTGTGCCATTCTAGTCACAACATTACAGCGAGGATGTGAAGCTTTGGAGAGGGTGCAGAAGAGTTTCAACAGGATGTTTTCTGGATTAGAGAGTATAAGATTCATGGAGGAGTTGGGCAAATTTAGATTATGTTCTCTGGAGCATAGGAGATAAAGGGGAGACCCGATAGAAGTTTATAGAATTGTGAGATGCGCTGATAGGATAGATAGTCTTTTACCCCCAAGGTGGAAATGTCAAATACTAGATGGAAAAGGTGTAGATTTAAGGTGAGTTGGGAAAAGTTTAAATAAGATGTGTGAGGAAATTTTTATTTACACAGTGATAAATGTCTGGAACACACTGCGAGTGAGATCATGGAAGCAGATTGAATAGTAATGTTTAAAGGGCATTTAGATAGACATATGAACAAGACAGGAAATGGAGGGTTATGGATCATTTGCAAGCAGATGGGATTCATTTAATTTTGCATCTCAGCAACCTCCTTTGAAGAAGACCGCAGAGCCCACCTCACTGACAAAAGGCAAAGGAGGAAAAACCCAACACCCAACCCCAACCAACCAATTTTCCCCTGCAACCGCTGCAATCGTGTCTGCCTGTCCCGCATCGGACTTGTCAGCCACAAACGAGCCTGCAGCTGACGTGGACTTTTTACCCCCTCCATAAATCTTCGTCCGCGAAGCCAAGCCAAAGAAGACTGTTCCATTTTACTTTATTTTACATTGCCTTTCAATTCATCTGTCCTCTCCCTGGAACTACCTTCAGAGTGAAAGTATGCACTGTATTTTACCACGTGCACTTCTCTTACCAAACAGTTTCCAAACACATAGTCATACTCAAGATATTTCAAGGCATTTGCAATGTGTTGATCCTGCGGGAGATAAGTTTGGCATGCATAGGATTACTTAAGAGTAGGAAACCTGAATGTTGCACATTGACACACACAAATAGCTTTTCTCTGTGCATTAAAGAGATTCACATAGGGCATTAATTATTCCATTTATGGATCCACGAGTCACTAGAGTACAGCAAAGGGAAGCAAATTGGAGGAATGGAACTTTAGCCTGGAAGTAACTCATTTCCTGTTCAAATGGATTTGTAATCCTTACCTTCTGCACTTCTGATTTTCCTCATGTCAATGGCATTCCAGTGTGCCCAGGCAGAGTAGATAACAAGGAGCTGAAGAGTGGAAGTTAATGATTGGGTGGGATCTTTGATAACTTTTGAACAAACTGCTCATGTCATTCCAGGTGAATGGAACCAATAGAGGTTGTGGAGAATATTAAAAATCCCTGCATTCAAGCTGATTATCCTTTCTTTTAATTCTCTTTCTCAACAATAACTCCCTCAGTGGAACACAAAAGTCTACAGAAGCTGTGATTTTAGTAAAAACACACCGAAATGCTGGAGGAACTTAGCCAGTATTTTCAGTGTCCGTAAAAAGCACAGATATATTGCCGACGTTTCAGACATGAGCCTTACATCAAGGAATAAGCAGAACCACCCAGAAACAGGAAATCTCAGAAAGTCTCAGTATTCAGACACTGCTGGCTGGGGGAGGAACCCAGACCAACAAAAGGTGTTAATTGGATATGATAAGGGACAAAGTAAAAAATTATCATGTTTGTGTGAAAGGAGACAGGGAAGGGAGAGACCAAGCTGAGGAAGGCAGCAGGAAAGTTTGGGTGGGGGGTTGGTGGAGGTTAATGAAAGCCAAGGGAGTCAATATTAATGCCTTCTGGTTGGAGCTTGCCCACATGGAAGATAAGGTGCTTTTCCTCTAATTTACGTGAGGACTCAGTCTGGCAATGCATGTGACCATTGACAGAAATGTCAGCAATGATATGTGTTGGGGAATTGAAATTGGTGGCCACTGGGAAATCCATGCTATTGAGGCAAAAAGAGCCTCAAAATAGCAATCTCCCAGTCTGCATTCAGTCTCTCCAATGTAGCCACAATGGGAGCAGTGGATGCAGTAGATGATCCCTGTAGATTCGCAAGTGAAATGTTGCTTCACTTGCAAGGACTGTTTTTGGTCCACTAATGGTGGTGATGGAGGAGGTGTGGGTGCAAGTGGAGGATCTCCTATGGTCACAGAGGAAGGTTTCAAGGGGACAATTGTGGGGAAGGAGGAGTAGACAAGGGAATCATGGATGGAGCAGTCCCTGCGGAAGGCAAAGAGGGGAGGAGAGGGGAATATGTGTCTAGTGGTGGGATCATGAAATAAGTGATGGAAATGGCAGAGGGACCTTGCCTGTTTAGGCTTGTAGCATGGATTGCTCCACGAGGTTAACAAAAAGGCAGGCATAGCTGGGACCCATGCAGGCACCCATGACTTCTCCTTTGTACTGGAGAAAGTGGGATGAATCAAAGGAGAAATTATTGAGGGTAAGAACAAGTTCTGCCAGCCGGAGGAGGGTGGTGGTAGAGGGGAACTGGCTGGTTCTATTGACCAGAAAGAAACAAAGGGCTTTGAGGCCTTCAGTATGGGGAAATGGAGGTGTATAGGGTGTGGTAAACCACTGTTGTGCCATGATTGACTGTTGCCAGCTGGACACATCTCCCAAGGTGATCCTATCCATAGCCTCTTGCAGGTTTCCACTTTCTCTTTGCTTCAATCAATCAATGAGGTTGATGGTAGTTTCTTTAGTTAATAAAAGCCTGATAGTTTCAGCCTTTTGTGATTATTGATGGTACATCAATTCTATTAACTAAATTTTTCATTGTTGATCATACATTCAAAACAATAATAATTTGCAAATGTTTACAAGTTGAAACTATCAGGAGGTCTAGTTATTCTGGTTGAGCACCTCAGTACTAGAGGACTTTGGACTTCTTGAGCTTCCTGGACCACCTGAGGTGCTGATTTACTGGGTCTTGAGGGCTCCGGCTCTGGTCGCAGAGTGCATTGACCCACTTCCTGAGCCACATCGTCCGGAACCCTGGGTGGCGTACTTGGTGGTTTCTGGCCTATTTGAGACATTGGATCCTCAGTTCCTTAAGGTGAAAAGTCTCTGATTGAGATGGTGTCTTCTCTGCCATCAGGGTATGCCACGTAGACAAATGTTGGGTTGGCGTGCAGCAGGTGCACCTTCTCAACCTGTAGGTCAGTCTTACTCCTCCTCACGTGCTTTCTCAGCAGGGCTGGTCCCGGTACAATTAGCCAGGCCAGGAGAGTGGTCCCGGACATAAATTTCCTCGAGAAAGTGAACATTAGCTTGTGTGGAGTTGCGTTGGTCACAGCGCAGACAAGCAACCTTATGGAGTGCAGCGCAGCGGATAGGACTTCATGCCAGTGGGAGTCTGGAAGGCCTTTACACCGGAGACTCAATTTCACGGCCTTCCAAACCGTTGTGGTTTCCTTCTCAACTTGTCCTATCTCACCAGGATTGTAGCAACTCGTTCTGCTTGAGGCAATATCTCTTATGAGCATGTACTGGCGTAGCTCTTTGCTCATAAATGATGATCCCTGGTCGCTATGGATATAGCAGGAATACCCGAACACGGTTAAATAGAGTGCAAGGGCCTGATGACTGTGGTGGTCTGTGCAGGGGATGGCGAATAGAAAACGTGAATACTTGTCGATAACATTGAGAAAGTGAATGTTTCCATTGGGGGAAGGGAGAGGACCTGTGAAATTGACACTGAGTCGTTTGAAAGGGTGGGATGCCTTTATCAGATGCACTTTATCGGGGGGGTAGTGGTACGGCTTGCACTCAATGCAAACCTGGCCAGACATGGTCATTTCCATGATATCATCAATGGAGTAGGGCCGGTTGCGTGTCTTGTCGAAATGAGCCATGTGGGTGATGCCTGGGTGGCAAAGTTCATTGTGCAGTGACCACAACTGGCTGGTGTGTGCAGAGGCATAGCTTCCTCTTGACAAGGCATCTGGAGGTTCATTGAGAGTACCTGGCCTGTATGCTTTGTCATAATTATAGGTAGAGAGTTCAATCCTCCACCTCACATTCTTCTTTATTTTACCCCTTTTTGTGTTATTAAACATAAATGCCACCGATCGCTGGTCAGTATGTAGTGTAAATTTTCTGCCAGACTGGTAATGCCTCCAGTGCCTAATGGCCTCTACAATGTCTTCGGCCTCTTTCTCTATTGATTGGTTCCAAATCTCATGGCCTTGTAGGGTATGGGAAATGAAGGCTACCGGCCTGCCTGCCTGGTTAAAGGTCATGGCCAGAGCTAAGTCTGAGGCATCGCTCTCCATCTGGAACAGTGCATTCTCATCCACCGGGTGCATGGTGGCCTTTGCGATACAGCTCCTGATGTAAATGAAAGCTGCATGGGCTTCAGCCAATAATGGGAAAAAAGTGGACTTTGAGGGGGAAGACTTTATCCACGTTGTGAGGGACCCATTGGGCATAGTGAGAAAAGAAGCCCAGGCACTTCCTTAAAGCCTTCATGGTCTTCGGGTTTGGGAGATCTAACAGGGTCGCTGCAATGAGGGTCAGGACCAATGACACCATCCTCCTCCACATAGCCCAGAATAGCCAGATGTTTAGTCTGGAACATGCACTTACTGTAGTTGTATGTGAAGTTCAGGGCCTTAGCCATGTGGAGAAACTTCTGAAGGTTGGTGCCGTGGTCTTCCAGAGAGTGTCCACAAATGGTGATGTTGTTGAGATATGGGAAGGTGGGGCTTAATCCATATTTGTCAACCATTTAGTCTATCTGTCTCTGGAAGACTGAGACTCCATTTGTGATACCAAAAGGGACTCTCTGAAACTGATAAAGCCATCCATCTGCCTTATATGCTGTATAGGGATGGTCCTCAGAATGAATCAGTAACTGATGGTATGCAGCTTTCAGGTCAATGGTTGAATAGATCTGATACTGTCCAATTTCATTTACCATGTCCGAAATTCGAGGAAGGGGGTACACGTCTAGGAGTGTGAAATGATTAATTGTTTAGCTATAGTCAATTACTAGCCTGGACTTTTCTCCCCCTTTCTTGACTACCACCTGGGCTCTCCATGGGCTGTTGCTGGGCTCAATTATATTTTCTTTAAGCAGCTGCTGCATCTCAGCTCTAATAAATTCCTGGTCTACTACACTGTATCACCTGCTGTTTGTGGCTATTGGCTTGCAATCGAGAGTCAGGTTCGGAAACAGTTGGGGGGGATCAATATTTAGGGTGGAGAGACTGCATTTGGTGTCCGGCTTTTGGGACCTTCCATTCCTCATAGTGATTGGAGGGAGTGGGCCAGAGTACTCCATGGTCACGCTTTTAAGTGACACAGGAAGTTCAGGCCCAGCAACACAGGAGCACACTAATCCTTCAGTACACACAATAGGAACTTACAAAATTTCCCCCCCCCCCCCCCCCCCCACTTTCACAGTTAGATGTAGTATACAATACTCCTGGATCGTCGCAGAGTGCAAATGTGATGCTAGGAAAATATGATAGTCCGTTGGATGCAATTTTAAGTTGTACTGCAGAGCAGTTGCAGAGTTTATAAAGTTTTCAGTGGAGCCAGTAGCTACCAAGCAATCAATCAAATGTCTGTTTACCCTCACATCCATCGTCGAGTTGTTCAATTGGTGAGGTCTTGTCTGATCAGGAACAACCGTGGCTAGAGCTCCAGAAACCATGTTGCTCCTCATGTTGATCTTGACCCTTTCATCTTGATCCAAGGGTGGACAAGACAGCATTAAATATGAGGTGCGGCAAGAAGGCTGCCATTGCTTCCTGTGATGCTTCACTTCTGGTGGAGGGTTTTGCCACGAGGCACAACAAGATGGCAATGGAGAACAGCATGGAGAGGCCGGGGCCAGCCCTTCAGGACTTGGGCTATGTCATACGTTGATTTGGGGGTCACACACGTGATCACCCTCTTTGGGTTCCCCTTGGCCAAGCAGACTTTCACCAGGTACCCCCTCTTTCTGTATCCTAAATACATGGCATCCTTTGCGGGGCACTGAGTGCGGGGTGCTTAAAGTAGCATCCCCAGTTGCGCCTGGCCGCAGCAGTCAGTGCTGAGGCTATAGGGGCCGCTGGTGCCACACAGTCCGTGTCTTCCAAAAAGGTGTTGATTTCGCTAGTGAGGTAATCAGATCTTAATTGGGCCTGCTCGAGTGTTTTCGCCAGCTCTGGCCAAGTCCTTCTTCCCCAACTCCAACAATCACTGCCTCACATACCTCAACCTCACTCCTGCCAAAGGGCTATCCTAGATTTGCTCCTCCTCTCTTGCCTGGGCTATGGCTGCTTCGTAGTGGCACTTCTTAGTCAAGACCCACAGTTCAAGGACATAGTCATCTAGCAACTCACCTTGGCTTTGCTGACATTGAGAGAGCCGGTGGCTCATCAGCACATTGTTCTGAGGCCTCATATAGTGGGCCTTCAAGCCTTCTATGGCAGTCTCATGATGATGGTGAACCCCTTGGGGCTGACTCGAGAGAGAGAAGTGAAAATCTCCATAGACTATTGAAGTTGAAAACTTTAAGTGGCCACCAGGTAAGACTGAAAGCACTCCAGCCAGTTGGCAAATTCCTCTGGGGCTTCTGGAGACATAGGGTCAACCTGGAGCAGGGCTTCCAACCTGCTTCAAAAGTAAGCTATTAAAATTGTAACATGACTGATTGCATTCAGAGACTCAAGAGGAGCACAAATATGCTTTTAATAGCTTACAATCAATGACTGGTATATACAATAATCCTCAGGTGAATCTGAGGTAAGGCGAGAAAACCAGGGTTTATAATGGGGTAGGTGGGAGCAGAGCCAAAGGAGAAACCAGCCATCTGAACTACACAGAGTCAGTGAATTCTTGTTCACTGCATTATACATGTTAAATAAGTTAATATGATCACTGTTACAAGGATATTGCACCTTTGAGGAGGCTGTGATGAAAGTAGAGTACAGGTAGTCCTCAACGTACGACTGTAATTGGGACCAAAGGATTGGGCATAACTTGGATTGGTCATAAGTTGGATTTGCATGGCTTAACGAGGTATTAAAGTAATTTTTCAAAAAAAACTTCAACAAATGAACCTTTAATGAAGAATCTCAGCATAAGTGCAGTTTTTTAAAAAATTTCGGTCGTATATGCAGGTGGATGTAACTCACGGAGGTCGTACGTTGAGGACTACCTGTAGTTTAGTGATCTTATTTGCTTGCTCCTGTTTTCTTGTAACAGTATGATTTTATTCTTGCACAATGTACTATACTATGTAGAGGTTGACTTGACTGGATGGTGTGTAGAACGAAGCTTTTCACTGTGTCTTAGTACATGTGACAAAAAAAAAATCAATTAATTAGTTGGAGATATATCCTCAATTGCCTTCCTTTGCAGAAAACTGCAAAATGTCACTGTTATGAGTTTCAGCCTGTGATAACAGAAGGCCACCAGAGGGCTATTGATGACTTTGGCACCCACAAGCAATGCTGTCATTGCTCCAGTTTGTTGCTCTACTTGTAGAACATGCTGACATCGAGGAAACAGTTAACTTCAGTGAATCTTTCTTTGGCTTGGCTTCGCGGACGAAGATTTATGGAGGGGGTAGAAAGTCCACGTCAGCTGCAGGCTCGTTTGTGGCTGACAAGTCCGATGCGGGACAGGCAGACACGGTTGCAGCGGTTGCAGGGGAAAATTGGTTGGTTGGGGTTGGGTGTTGGGTTTTTCCTCCTTTGCCTTTTGTCAGTGAGGTGGGCTCTGCGGTCTTCTTCAAAGGAGGTTGCTGCCCGCCAAACTGTGAGGTGCCAAGATGCACGGTTTGAGGCGTAATCAGCCCACTGGCGGTGGTCAATGTGGCAGGCACCAAGAGATTTCTTTAGGCAGTCCTTGTACCTTTTCTTTGGTGCACCTCTGTCACGGTGGCCAGTGGAGAGCTCGCCATATAACACGATCTTGGGAAGGCGATGGACCTCCATTCTGGAGACGTGACCCATCCAGCGCAGCTGGATCTTCAGCAGCGTGGACTCGATGCTGTCGACCTCTGCCATCTCGAGTACTTCGACGTTAGGGATGTAAGCGCTCCAATGGATGTTGAGGATGGAGCGGAGACAACGCTGGTGGAAGCGTTCTAGGAGCCGTAGGTGATGCCGGTAGAGGACCCATGATTCGGAGCCGAACAGGAGTGTGGGTATGACAACGGCTCTGTATACGCTTATCTTTGTGAGGTTTTTCAGTTGGTTGTTTTTCCAGACTCTTTTGTGTAGTCTTCCAAAGGCGCTATTTGCCTTGGCGAGTCTGTTGTCTATCTCGTTGTCGATCCTTGCATCTGATGAAATGGTGCAGCCGAGATAGGTAAACTGGTTGACCGTTTTGAGTTTTGTGTGCCCGATGGAGATGTGGGGGGGCTGGTAGTCATGGTGGGGAGCTGGCTGATGGAGGACCTCAGTTTTCTTCAGGCTGACTTCCAGGCCAAACATTTTGGCAGTTTCCGCAAAGCAGGATGTCAAGCGCTGAAGAGCTGGCTCTGAATGGGCAACTAAAGCGGCATCGTCTGCAAAGAGTAGTTCACGGACAAGTTTCTCTTGTGTCTTGGTGTGAGCTTGCAGGCGCCTCAGATTGAAGAGACTGCCATCCGTGCGGTACCGGATGTAAACAGCGTCTTCATTGTTGGGGTCTTTCATGGCTTGGTTCAGCATCATGCTGAAGAAGATTGAAAAGAGGGTTGGTGCGAGAACACAGCCTTGCTTCACGCCATTGTTAATGGAGAAGGGTTCAGAGAGCTCATTGCTGTATCTGACCCGACCTTGTTGGTTTTCGTGCAGTTGGATAATCATGTTGAGGAACTTTGGGGGACATCCGATGCGCTCTAGTATTTGCCAAAGCCCTTTCCTGCTCACGGTGTTGAAGGCTTTGGTGAGGTCAACAAAGGTGATGTAGAGTCCTTTGTTTTGTTCTCTGCACTTTTCTTGGAGCTGTCTGAGGGCAAAGACCATGTCAGTAGTTCCCCTGTTGGCGCGAAAGCCGCACTGTGATTCTGGGAGAATATTCTCGGCGACACTAAGTATTATTCTATTTAGTAGAATAGACTTCAGTGAATGTAAGGTATGAAATTCTAGAAAATAGACTTCAGTGAATGTAAGGTATGAAATTCTAGAAAATCTGCTGTAGTATGGCCTCCTTCAAAATGATCTTTTTTTCTCTTCTCTCAGTTCCTGTCTTGCCTATCTTCTTAGCTGGTCCTCATCATTCTCCAGCATCAAAGACTGATCTATCAGATCACCAATAACTACATTGGAACTAAGTGGAACAAACAGTTTGCACACATAAAAGTCCTTCAGCAGTACACTGATTGTACCTTAAAGTTTTTTACAGGACCACTGAAAGGTGTTGAAAAAAAGTTTTCAGTTTAGTTTGTCCGTCTTATCCACTTCCATATCTTAGAATGGACCCTTGTCTCTCACCTTTGTACTTCTCCTCATTTGACAATCATCCACTCCTTTCCTCCACATGCCTCCCACTATCCCCAGCAAACACCCTTTTACCAGCTGGCTTGCAAAAGAATCCAAACAATTTTACACCTTTCGAAAGCAATATATGTAGACAGGTGCTGGTGAGCATCTAGCTGGAGCTATCACAGGAAATTCCAATTTCACTGCTATTTTTTACATCAAAACTGTATTATCTAAAAACAGCAGACCACTGCTGATTCCAACATTGGCTTGTTCTATATTTGTATCCACATTGCTATCTGGCACCTTTGAAAGTTAACCTTTTTTTGAGATCACTGATTATAAGGTCAATCGTAATAGAGCTATTGTATCTGCTGAACCACGTTCAGAATATATTCTGTTGTCTGAAAGATTTTCACTCTTTATATTCTTAATATTTATTACCTGATGTCTTCTGCTTTAAATGAAGGATTCTCCAAAGGTAATAATTAGCAGGTATTATGCTCCCAGATCACTGTGCTATTATCATGTCCAAGTATTTTTTAAGCGGGAATCTTTATCATTGGTCATATTTCTACAAACAGGATATAAAATAAAACTTCAGTGAAGGATGTTGCTACCTCTTCTTAGGCAGTCCTTTGGGATCGAGCATGCCTTACTTTGTGGGTTCTGAGCTTACTGATGAGGCTAATGTGGGATCCACTGGCTCTTCAGCAGATGGACAGGAGATGGCTTATGAGATGGTGACCTGGTTTCATTGTTTAGATCGGTCCTCTTTATGTTCCCAATGCATAACCTCAAGATTCTTAATAACATTCAGAATGTTCCTTCTCCACTTTATGGGCCAAAAACTCCCATGATGGAGCTTGGAATACAATTTTTTTTGGCTCCATGGAATTTGCCTCATAATTTTGTCATGATCTTTGAATGTTGAAGGGTAATCTGTTCAACAGGGGCAGGTTAGATCCTACACATACTAAATGCAAGACTTATCTTCTTATATGCTTCAACTGGTGATATTTTGGAGGTTTGATCCCAACTATGTATGTATACAAACATTTCTGTGTAAGGTAACTCAATTACAGAGGTTTGGGTAATCTGGGTTCTGCAGTTTATTCACTGTAGGTTTAGCATATTCCCATTACTTCCGAAGAACAGCTCCATTTTCGCAGGAAGTTTGTTGGAGGTAAAATGCAGCTTTGCAGAAAGGAAGATTGAGAACATTTTTGGGGTAATGTTACAGTCTTGTTTGACATTACACTTCATTGAGATTAGTTCTATTGCATTCTGGCTGCATCATCTTGCACACTCCATAACAAATATCCTTGCACAGTGGCAAATATCCAAGATTCATGATCCTTGTCATAGGATGAGGCGTCGCAGAGATAACACATGAAACACATTGATGGTAAACACTATTCAGAGTTTTGAAATAACCTGGAATATGCCATATTTTAACACCACATTCTTTGTGAACATCAGCTGGTGCTTCCACAATTGTTAACATTGGAAACAGATTGCTGAAGCCAAAATAATTGAAAAAATACCAATAGAAATCATCAACTGAAGTGGAAAGGGTGATGGAAGACTCTTATAATTAAGCAAGCCAGCTTGATATGAACATAAACTTTATTAAAATGTTTATTGCATAACAGCAATTATGACACTTTCAGAAAAAAAAAGGAGAATAAAACTTTGGTTGAAAGTTTATTTATCACAAGCAGATTGCGAGGTTATCCCTAGGATTTATGCAGCCATGTAAACAGCACAATTACAAATTTTAGAAGATTAATTAGCACCAAGTAAGGGCAGCATGAGAACACTGTATTCATTCAGGTGCCTGATAGCTGCAAGGAGGAAATTGTCTTTAAATGGCTTTAAACAAGAAAATCACCAGAATTTGGGCCTAAAGCAATGCACAAATGTGTTTAAGAAACTCAGCATCTTTAGAAAATAAAAAGCCATTGATGTTTTTGGCCTGACCCCTTCTTCATCTGGAAGAGAGAAGGGAAAGAAGGCCTGTTTTGGCAGCAGAAGGCAGCAGACGATGTAGGTGAAGTCCTTGGAAGGAACAAAAGTGAAAGGGAAATATGCGTTATGTTCTGAGTTGCATTCATTATCCTCTGAGAATTCTTCTAATCTTGAGCAGAGCAGCTCCCATACTACACGATGATGTATCCAGCAAGTATGCTTTCAATATTGCTTCTGTAGAAGCTGTTAAGGGACAAGATGGGGACAGACTAAATGTCCATAGTCTTCTATGAAAGTAGAAACATTGGTTTGCTTTCTTGGATGTCTCGCCAATGTCTTTGCTGTAGGTTGGATCATTGAATATATTTATTCCTAAGAATCTGAAGCTATCTACCCTTTACGACTTTAGCATTATTAATATGCACAGAGCTGTGGATTCTGCCTCTTCTCTTAAAGTCAATGATCTCCTTCATCTTATTGACTTTGAGAGAGAGGCTATTTTGGCATCATGCCACAAGAATTTTTTAAAAATGTTATTTACAAATTTAAAATTATGAAAGACTTACTTATTTTACAATAATGTCTTCTTTTTTCTTTGGCTTGGCTTCGCGTACGAAGATTTATGGAGGGGGTAAAAAGTCCACGTCAGCTGCAGGCTCGTTTGTGGCTGACAAGTCCGATGTGGGACAGGCAGACACGATTGCAGCGGTTGCAGGGGAAAATTGGTTGGTTGGGGTTGGGTGTTGGGTTTTTCCTCCTTTGCCTTTTGTCAGTGAGGTGGGCTCTGCGGTCTTCTTCAAAGGAGGTTGCTGCCCGCCAAACTGTGAGGCGCCAAGATGCACGGTTTGAGGCGTTATCAGCCCACTGGCGGTGGTCAATGTGGCAGGCACCAAGAGATTTCTTTAGGCAGTCCTTGTACCTTTCCTTTGGTGCACCTCTGTCACGGTGGCCAGTGGAGAGCTCGCCATATAACACGATCTTGGGAAGGCGATGGTCCTCCATTCTGGAGACGTGACCCATCCAGCGCAGCTGGATCTTCAGCAGCGTGGACTCGATGCTGTCGACCTCTGCCATCTCGAGTACTTCGACGTTAGGGATGTAAGCGCTCCAATGGATGTTGAGGATGGAGCGGAGACAACGCTGGTGGAAGCGTTCTAGGAGCCGTAGGTGGTGCCGGTAGAGGACCCATGATTCGGAGCCGAACAGGAGTGTGGGTATGACAACGGCTCTGTATACGCTTATCTTTGTGAGGTTTTTCAGTTGGTTGTTTTTCCAGACTCTTTTGTGTAGTCTTCCAAAGGCGCTATTTGCCTTGGCGAGTCTGTGGTCTATCTCATTGTCAATAATGTAAGTACATTTCAATAATGTACTTACAATAATGTAAGTACATTTCAAATACATGTGATAAGAAAAAAAAAGAATGAGAGAGAAAGACCTTCCCTATAAACCTCCAACCCTCCCTCCTCTAACCCTCTACAAAGCAAAAAAGAATGGGATAAGAGATCTTCAACAGGAATGCTCCTTACTATAAGGCTTCTCCTAATATACAGAGATCTTTAGGAGAAAAGGAATGTCTGAGATTTATATAAATATTCATACCCACACTTTGTAAATATGAGCACCATATTTTCCAAAATATATGATATTTATCTCTTAAATTATAATTAATTTTCTCAAGTGGTATACAACTCCAAATTTACACATGCCATCTCTCCATTCCCAAATCTATATCAGACTTCCAAATTATAGCAATAGATTTTCTAGCTATTGCTAAAGCAATTTGAACAAACTTCACTTGATACATATTAAATTTTAATTTACATTTAATCCCTCTAATTTCACCCAATAAAAATAACATTGGATCCAGTGGGAATTTAACCCCCATTATTCATTCTAATAAATAACCTATTTCCAACCAAAAAGGTTTAACCTTAGGACACTGCCCAGCAGAATGCAAAAATGTACCAACTTCCTCTCCATATCTGAAGCACTAATCCGAGAAAGTCTGGTTCAATTTATTTAGCTTTTGTGATGTCAAATCTAACTAATGAATAAAATTATTGTGTTTTTCATACATTCTCTACACAACTCAATCCAGTTGCGCTTGTTTATTTGCTTATTCAAATCTACTTCCCATCTTTGTCTTGAATTATAAACCCCTAGTTTCTGAGTTTTTTTTTTGTAACAACCAAAACATTACTGAAATAAATTTCTTTATATCACCATGACACAATAATGACTCCGCTTCTGTCCATGCTGGCAATAACGGGTCTTGATTATGCCACCAAACTTTTGATCTCTTTCCTGTGTTCTGTCTTGTTATTTGACATCCAACCTATTACTCTGGTATTATTTGCAAATTTGAAGGTGGAGTTGGAACAGTATTTAGCTGTACGGTCGTGAGAGTAGGATGCACTTGGAGAAATATATGCAATTCTGGTCACCGTGTAACAGGTAAGATGTAGATGCTTTGTAAAGGCTATAAAGAAACTTGGGCTATTTTCTCTGGGCTGAGGAGAGACTCGATGGAAGTTTGTAAAATCATCAGAGACTGAGAGTCATATATAGGGCAGTCAGTCACAATCTTAGTCCCTGGGTAAAACTGTCCAATACTGGAAGGCATGCATTTAGGTGAGAGGGGAAAAACATAAAGATGTGTGGGTTAAGTTTTTTTTAATGAAGAGTGTGGTGTGTGGCTGGAACGTGCTGCTAGAGATAGTTATGGAAGCAAACATAATGGTTTTGTCTAACAGTTTATTACAATGGCAGATGAATAAGCCAAGAATGGAGGGGCAAGAGGAGGTGGGGTTGCATTGCTTGTCAGGGAAAATATTACAGCGGTGCCTAGGAAGGATAGATTAAAGGGCACATCCACGGAAGCTATTTGGGTGGAACTGAGGAGTAGGAAAGGAGAGGTTACACTTGTAGGGGTGTATTATAGACCACCCGGAGGGGACCGAGACCTAGAGGAGCAAATCTGTAGTGAGATAGTAGATATTTGTGATAAGCACAGGGTTGTAATTATGGGAGATTTTAATTTTCCACATATAGATTTGGAAACACATTCTGTGAAAGGACTGGATGGGTTAGAGTTTGTGAAATTTGTGCAAGATAGTTTTTTACAACAATATGTAGAGGTGCCGACCAGAGAAGGAGCAGTGTTAGATCTACTGTTGGCAAATGGGATGGGTCAAGTGACGGAGGTTAGTGTTGGCGAGCACTTCGGGTCCAGTGATCATAATGCCATCAGCTTCAATGTCATTATGGAAAGAGAGAAGTCAGGGCCAAGGGTTGAGGTTTTTGATTGGGGAAAAGCTAGATTTGAGGAGATGCGAAAGGACTTGCAGGGTGTGCATTGGGACAATTTGTTTTATGGGCAGGATGTAGTAGAGAGATGGAAGTCTTTTAAAGATCAGATTTTGAGAGTGCAAAAGCTTTATGTTCCTGTTAGGTTAAAAGGAGGGGCAAAAGGTTTGAGAGAGCCGTGGTTTTCAAGGAATATTGGAAACTTGGTTCGAAGAAAAAGGGAGGCGTACATTAGATATAAGAAGCATGGAGTTAAGGAGTTGTTTGAAAGATACATTGAATGTAAGAGGAATCTTAAGAGAGGAATTAGGAAAGCTAAAAGAAGGTACGAGGAAACTATGGCAAGCAGGGTGAAAACTAATCCAAAAGAGTTCTACAAATATGTTAATGGTAAGAGGAAAGCTAGAGACAAAATTGGTCCCTTAGAAAATCAGAGCGGAAAACTGTGTGTGGAGCCTGAGATATTGAACAGTTTCTTTTCTTCGGTATTCACTAAGGAGAAGGATATTGGGAGATGTGAGATAAAAAAGCAAATTGGGTAAATATGGGGAATATAGAGATTACAAAAGGTGTAGTTTTAAGGCTTTTGAAGAATATAAAGGTGGATAAGTCTCCGGGACCAGACGGGATCTTCCCCAGGACATTGAGAGAAGTGAAGGAGGAAATAGCAGAGGCTCTGGCGGTAATTTTCCAAATGTCATTAGATATGGGGATAGTGCTGGAGGATTGGCGCATTGCGCATGTGGTTCCGTTATTTAAAAAGGGTTCAAGGAGGAAGCCTGGCAACTATCGGCCTGTAAGTTTGACGTCTGTGGTAGGTAAATTAATGGAGAAAATTCTTAGAGATAGTACTTATAAACATCTGGATAGACAGGGTCTGATCAGGAGCACTCAACGTGGATTTGTGGGAGGAAGGTCATGTTTGACCAATCTGATTGAATTTTTTGAAGAGGTGACTAGGAATGTGGATGAGGGTAGCGCAGTGGATGTTGTCTATATGGACTTCAGTAAGGCCTTCGATAAGGTACCACATGGAAGGTTAGTTAGGAAGGTGCAGTCTTTAGGTATAAATTTTGAGATAGTCAAATGGATTGAACATTGGCTGAAAGGGAGAGGCCAGAGAGTGGTAGTGGTTAATTGTCTGTCAGGTTGGAGGCTGGTGACCAGTGGTGTGCCTCAAGGATCTGTATTGGGCCCATTGTTGTTCGTTATTTATATTAATGATCTAGATGATGGGGTGGTGAATTGGATTAGTAAATATGCAGACGATACTAAGATAGGTGGAATAGTGGATAATGAAGAAGGTTTTCAAGGATTGCAGAGGGATTTGGGCTGCTTAGAAAAGTGGGCTGAAAAATGGCAGATGGAATTTAATGCTGATAAGTGTGAGGTGCTTCATTTTGGTAAGAAGAATCAGAACAGGACATACGTGGTAAATGGGAGAGCATTGATGAATACAGAAGAGCAGAAAGATTTAGGAGTAACGGTACATCATTCCCTGAAGGTAGAAACTCACGTGAATAGGGTGGTGAAGAAGGCTTTTAGTATGCTGGCCTTTATCAATCATTGCATGGAATATAGGAGTTGGGAGGTGA
This sequence comes from Narcine bancroftii, assembly GCF_036971445.1. Taxonomy (NCBI): domain Eukaryota; kingdom Metazoa; phylum Chordata; class Chondrichthyes; order Torpediniformes; family Narcinidae; genus Narcine; species Narcine bancroftii. Next base: position 402,599,230 of record NC_091469.1, read on the forward strand.
TGTTGAGATTGTATAAGACGTTGGTGCGGCCTAATTTGGAGTTCTGTGTGCAGTTCTGGTCGCCTAATTATAGGAAGGATATAAACAGAGTGGAGAGAGTGCAGAGAAGGTTTACCAGAATGTTACCTGGGTTTAAGCATCTAGAGTATAGGGAGAGATTGGACAGATTAGGTCTTTATTCTTTGGAGCGTAGAAGGTTGAGAGGGGATTTGATAGAAGTATTTAAGATTATGAAAGGGATAGACAGAGTGGATGTGGATAGACTATTTCCGTTAAGAGGAGGAAAGATTAAAACAAGAGGACATGAGTTAAGAATTAAGGGGCAGAGGTTTAGAGGTAACATGAGGGGGAACTTCTTTACTCAGAGAGTTGTAGCCGTGTGGAATGAGCTTCCGGGAGAAATAGTGGCGGCAGAGTCAATTGTATTATTTAAGAAAAGGTTGGACAGGTATATGGATGAGAAGAAGATGGAGGGTTATGGGCATTGTGCAGGGAGGTGGGACTAGAAAGGGGTGTTTGGTTCGGTGCGGACTAGAAGGGCCTAATGGCCTGTTTCCGTGCTGTAATTGTTATGTTATGTTATGTTATATACATGGAGAAGAGATTCAATTTAACATTGTGTTCAGAGCAGACTTTGTGGACTATAGGACCTGTTCATGTGCTGTACTCTTTCTTGTTCTATAAACAAACAGGGAACTACACACTCATTAGCTTGATGTCACTAGTCAGGAAAATTATGCAATTCATAAGTCTGGAACAGGAGAAGGACACTTTAATAAATAATAAGAGGATTATGCAAACCCAACATGGATTTAAGTAAAGGATGTCAAGTGTGGGAAATCATAAAAATATAAAAAGGTGCTCCGAAATGTGCTCTTTCAGCCAACTATGTCCAAGCTGACTATCAAATCGATCAACATTAATCCCATTTTCCAGAGGGCTCATATCACTTTAAGCCATTCCTATCTAAATATCTGCATCCACAGCGCCTCCTGTGGCAGCTCATTCCAGATCTTCACCATCCTCTGTGTGATGAAATGTACTCAGATATTGAAATGTTTCCACTCTGACATGAAATGCGTCCTCTAGTTCCAATTTCGCTGCTCTGAAAAAATAGATTCTATCTGTCTTATCCAGACATCTCTACAAAGTCACCACCCCGATCTCAGCCTTTTCTATTCTGGTGAAAATAAACCCAGCCTATCTAATTTCTCCTTATAACTACAGCCCTCCATTCTAGGCAGCATCGTGGTGAATTCTTTCCATTGTTACATCACTGTTCCTGTGGTATGATGACCAGAAATGTATACAAGTACTGTTTAATCAATGTTTTGTATGATGCAGTATGATATTTCATTCTCAGTACCTTGGCCGACGAGGCAAGCATACAAAATGTATTTTTCAATACCTGATTGACATGACAGTTAAAATCTTGTGAGATTGTAATCAGCAAAATAGATAAATGCCAAAAGATATGCTATAGTTTGGTTTTCAGAAAGCCTTTCATAAGTGGGAACAAAAGATGTTTTAAAAAGTGCTTGGAATTTTAGGTCATATATGGGCATGCACTGATAATTGGTTTACTGGCAGAAAATAGAGAGTGGGAATGAACAAGGCATTGTTGGGTTAGGAGGCTGTGCTACTACAGGGATTAATGTTGGTTCCGTATGTTCACAATCTGTATTAGTGATTTAGATGAGGTGGGCCAAATGTTACTTGTTCAAATGTACTGGAGATTCAAAGCTAGGTGATTGTGTGGATGATGAGGAAAAAGAAAGGCATCGGAGGGATATAGTTAGGTTCAGGTCAAGGCAGATGGAATAGAAAGTAGGAAAATATGTCATCTATTTTGATAGAAAAATAAAACAAATACAGAGTGTTTATAAGTGATTAGACAATGAAAAATTTTGGCATTTTGGGGAATGTGGGTGCCTTGTTTGAATATACAGAATAGTTAAAATCTGAGACCAGTACATGATTAGGAAGGCAAACAATGCATTGTAAGAGGATATGAAAAACAAGAATAGACACATCTTATTCCAGTTACATAGGGCTCTGGTGAGACTGCATCTGCATTAGATCTAGTCTCCCAAACCAAGGGAAGATAAACTTGAAGTGGAACAAAGTTCACCATTTTGATTCTAGCTTATCACGTGAGATGATATTTAGAAGATTGATAATATATTCTCCAGAGTTTGGAATTAGAGAAGATCTATTGAAACATACAATATCCTTTTGGGGATAGACACAGTAGCTATTTATCTAGCCGGAATGTCTCCAACTAGTGTTCAATCTTAAAATTAGAAAGTTTCTTCACCTTGACCAGTAGTTCTCGACCTGTGGTCCAATGTACAGGTAACCCATCAGTGGACTCAGGCTTGTCAGTCCCAACCTCCATCAGATTCGTGATCTGTGACTTTGTTATAGTTAAGTAATGGAATCTCTAAGGTGACCTGTGGGTAAGAAAATACTGAGAATCACTACCTACAGAAGTGAATCTTTGGAAATCTCTTTCCAAGAAGGATGTGGAAGCTCAGTTATGGAGTATAATCAAGACAGAAATTAGATAATAAAGGCGTCAAGGGATATGAGTTTACTGTTGGAATGTTAAATTGAAGTTAAAGATGAGGCCTGACTTCTTGAATAAAGTTTTTTTTAGGTTTGTAGATTCTTAAAAGATGTACAACAACTGGGACAAATGAGTCAACCCCCTTTCCATCTATCTAACAAGTCAACCTTCTGTTCCACCATTAATACAGGTCACTTAAAAGTACCTTAGAACCTAATAGCAAAATACTGAAGATGCATACATTGTAATTAAATAATGCAATAACCTTGGGCAGCACAGCTGGCGTAGTGGTTAGCACAATGCCTTTACAGTGCCAGAGATTGGGATCGGGGTTCGAATCCCACACTGTCAGAAAGGAGTTTGTACATCCTCCCTGGGTTTTTCCCAGCGGCTCTACATTCCTCCCACCATTTAAGACATTCTGTGAGTTGTAGGTTAATAGGATGTAAATTGGACAGCACAAACTTGTGGGCCGAACTGGTCTGTTACCGTACTGTATGTATGTCTCAATGTCTAAACTTCCATCTATAGTTAAGCTTGACCTATTTTAATGTAGTGCACAAAGGGGCTGGAAAAAAAATCAGCAGGTCACGCAGCATCTGGAGGCAGTCAACATTTTGGGCCTGAATCCTTCCTGAGGAGAGCTGAAAATCAGATGTACACTTAATAAAAAGTGTGTGTGGGGAGGGGGGGTGGGGAAAAGGAGGAGATTGGGGAGGGGGAGGAACGCAGACTAACAAGTAAGAGGTAATAGGTGGATACAGGTGGGATGGGAGAAGGTGAGAAGTGATGGGGGAGAGGGAAGAGGGCTAAAAAATATAGCTCCCTAATAGAAGGAAGAGATGCAGCTGGGGAACTGAAGGAAATGAAACATTGATGCTATACCTGAGTCATAAGTTCTGCTAGTATGGTGGTGTTGATTACCGAAATGTAGTCAATGAACAACAGCCTGACATAGGTGTTCCTGTAGTCTCGGTGATCTAACACAGAGTGGAAGGCCAGTGATATGGCATCGGCAGTTGACCTGTTATGACAATAGGAAACCTGAATTGGATCCATTTCTTTCCTTAAACAGAAGTTGATGGAAGATTCAAGATTTATTTATTGTCTTGTATTAAAACAAGTGTAATATTACATGAAATTTAAACATAATGAGTATTTTGATCTTAAATATTGGGATATTTCAGCAGATAAAGAGAGGGAATGAAGTGTATGGAACATTATGGTGATGGGAATAGATGCTTTTAAAAGATGAATTGTACATGAGGTATCATGAATTCTCAACCCTCTTAATTTTGTTAGGGACTAGAGACTTGTTAGCAGTAACAAAGGAACAGCAATGACCAAAAAATCACCAATGGTAAATTCAAAATAATAGTTTTTATTAAACTATAATTACATGACATTTCTTAAACTTAAACTCTAAACTTAAGCCCCCACCATGTGCAAATGTGTGTGTGTTTTAAAGTCCCAAACTCCAAAGTCATTTTTAAAAACTTCAGCATCATTTTGGTCTTGCTTGAATTGCTCTAAAATTTTCATTGCAGAAATAATTATAAAGCACTTTTAAATATCATATCTTCAGGCCTCTTTAAACTCACATTTCTTTTCTTGAATTGTCCTTCAGTGAGATTTTTCTTCAATGAGTGGTTTCACAAACTTCCTGTTAACTTGCCTAAGAGTTCTGGAGTCTGTTTACTTCTCTTGAATCTGTGTTCCAAATGTTGAAACTGCCCTCTTTATCTTAAAGAAACAGTTAGAAGTGGGCTTACTTATTTCAAAGCCACTTATTCCTTGTTCCCCTATTTCATGAGTGACATAGGTAGCTCCCCCCCCACCGCAGGAAATAGAACGGCAGGTTTTCTTCAACTGAACTCTTTGTTTCCTATTTCAATAATATATTTCTGCCAAATCTCTCATGTCACATGGTATGGTATATGACATCATTTCTGTCTTTGAAGTTCATAATAAGTTCAGAATAATTCCATGGATGTAAATAGGCACACCTGAAGTCCACAATAATCTCCTTGGTTTTCTAAGTTTTAAGTGCCAAGTTGTTTTCGGCACACCATGTGCTGGACCTCATCCCTATAGGCCATCTCAACATCCCCTCTAACCAGGTCAACCACCATGGTGACATCTGCAAACTTGATTGCGGAATTAGAACCACATTCAGGAACGCAGTCATAAGTGAAAAGGAAATACGGGAGAGGGCTCAGCAAACAGCCCAGGGGCATGCAAAGTGAGAATGGAAGAGATTGCCTAATTTAATAGATTGGGGTCTGTGAGTCAGAAAGTCGAAGGTCTAATTACAATTACAGAAGTTGACGGTTTGGTGATCAGTTTGGAGGAATCACAGTACTGAATGCCGAACTAAAGTCTGACATAAGAGTTGGAGCTGTCCAAGAGGGTCAAGGCAGAGTGAAGTGCCATGGGTGGCTGGAGTCCAACCTTGATTGGCTAGTGATGTGACCTCTGAATAAGTTTCATTCTGGGAGGATATGTGACCCTCTGCAATTCACAATGTTCCAGACAGAGGCTAGGTATTCCTCCACAATTCATATATACAGACTCCTAAGTAAATGGAGTCACCCCAGCTGTGCAATAACAGAGTAAGAGGACAACATGAGGATGGTTGAGGACAAGGAGGGAAGATTTATTTAATAGAATGAAATGGCAAAATGTTGTGCATTTTTTAAAATCTTTTTCGCAAGGGATATGGAGTACAAAAGTATAGAAGTTTTGGTGCAATTTTATAAGTCATGGTTTGGTTACACCTGGAGAACTGAGTATAGATTTGGTCTACATATTTAAAGAATTATATCCTGCATTTGAGGTTGTGCCAAGATTGAATGGCCTCGAAGGCTTGAAAGGCCATCTGACCTACTTTTTTTGCTCCTTTTTTGTTCCTGTCAGGAAGTTGTATCTGTCTTTGATAATACTATGGGAGATCATACTTGATTAAAGAGATTTAAGCAAAAGATCTGGGAGGCAAAGGATTTGGAAAGGGAGTTCAAGAGATGGGAGAGTGAAAAGATGCTCTATCAATTCATTGAGCAATCGATGAGAAGCTGGAAGAACTCAGCGGGTCAGGCAGCAGTATTTCATATGGGAAGGGGTGATATAACATGGGGGGGGGTAAGTACAAAGCTAAGATGTGAGAAGGTATTGGAGAGACAGGTGGAGAAGGGTATCACTAGTGGATAGACAGTCAATTGCTTAAAATCCCAGAATCTCCTGTTTTTCTGCAGTACGCAAAAGTGCTAGGAAAACTGGTCACGCAACATCCATAGAAAGCAAAAGGTCTGCTTTCTATGGACGCCCCGCGACCTGCTGCCTTTTGTGCATTGCGCTAAATCCCAGCAGCTGTAGATTTCTTATTGATCTGGAGTTTTTCTTTTGTTTCTCTATCAATTGATTTTTGCAGATTGGTTCCTGACAGGTTGCATCTATCACTATTTCTCATTGACAGATTCGGAAGGACAATACAGGCTGCGCTCGTCTGTTTCGCAATCCACATCGGACCTTGTCAACAGGCACCTGGGCGGGCTGTCGGTGATCAGAGGAGCAAAGAGAAGCGCCGCCAGGCTACAGGCCCCTTGAGGACAGTTTCTGAGAGTTGGATAGCATCGCCTCGCCCCGCTTACAGTGTGGCTTGGGGACGGGGGACGAGCGAGCTGTCGCCGCCCGGGCAGCTGCTGCGATCGCGTCTGCTCCGATCTGGGCCGAGCCGGCCTCTCCTCTTCCCGACCGCTCCGATTCGCCCTGCCCTACCGACGGCGTGGAAGGCAGGGGACTCAATCAACTTTCCCCACCCCAACCCGAGGAGCAGCAGCGGTCCAGACGAACGCGGTGGCTGCAGTTGTCCCCGTCCCCGCGGTGCCGGAGCTGCCCCCCCCCCCGGCTCTCGCACTCCATCGAGCGGCCACAGCCACCGCTGCAACCCCGCCCACTCCCCTGTCGCCGTCTAATAAGGAAGAAGCCCGGCTGTGCGTGCGAGCGAACAGCAGTCGAAGTGGAGATAAGAGCGTTGCCCTCGTCTTTCCTTTCCTGGATTACTCCGTGTGTGCGTGGGGTGGGGGGCGCTTTTTGACCGCCGCGCTCTCCGGTCCCGTGCAATCGTTTGGGAACCGGGGAAGGAAGGAAGGAAGGACAGCGTTGCTGGTCGAGCGAAGGCTCCTGCGCCGAGGATGAACTCCAACAGTATTTACGCCAGCCGTAAGCGGCGAAAGCCGGTTCAGAAAAGGTAAGCCCGTGTCGCTCGAAACCTTGCGGCCCCAGGGTCGCCGCCTCTCGACGAAGGCTCAGCGCGGCTTCTCGCCCGACCACTCAGCCCCGGCTCACAGGTTGGCCCGAGGCACTTGGTGTTGTACCACTGGAATAAAAAAAAGCACCCTGCCTTCTGATTTCACCAGAAGTAAGTGTAGTTTCTAATGTTTAAACTTCGACCGAACGAGTTGGCTCCGCATTTTGCCGTTCCTCATCCTGGCGATAAACATGCAGGTCAACTCACACCCCCTCCTGAAATAGTAACCCGAGCAAAGCCTGACATGGATTTTATTGTCCATACCAGAAAGTAAACATTGCCCTCTTCAGCTCCAATCCCCACACATAACCTGCAGTGTCAGTCGAGGATCAGGCCATGATGTCCCCTGTGAACACATGTTGGAACGACTGAATTCTGTCCAAATGTCAAAGTCCTAAGTGATGGGATTGATCAGTTGTGCGTTTCTTCACTAATCTGCACCAGACCCGACCCAGAGTTCCCTCATTTAAGAACAAACCAACCTCCGATCTGTTGCTCTGGGTGAACGCCTGTGGAATCCACGTTGCTTTGCATTACACGTATTAATGACGTTGTGGAACAAGCTTCGTGCTTTGATCCTTGATGAAACCATATAACCACTTACAGCACAGAACAGGCCAATTCGGCCCTACTAGTCCAAATCCCCACCCTCCGAGTCCCACTGACCAGCACCTGGTCCATACCCCTCCAGTCCTCTCCTCTCCAGTCTAACCAGCACTTTATTAAAAACAAAGATCTCCTTTTGGCTCAGATACCATCATCACATTTTCAATGTGGAGATGGAGAAGTTTGGCAGTGACAGGACTGGAAGGAAGCACTTTGCATTTACTTGTGACATTTTAACCTTTTGCTTCGATAGATTATCCATATTTTCTGCAACTTTATCTACCTCCTATTTGAATGATAACTATTAATGACCATACTTCTCTTTAGTAGCAGTCTTGTATCTGAAATGTAATTGAGTAGAACTACATTTTGGAAAAAAAAAGACTGAAATGGGAATGTTTCCATTTTTATAATGTACTTCCCCCGATGTGTGCATCAGGCTGGATTTGACTGAGAACAAAATCACCCTTTTTATTCCATTGAAGTCCTTGCGTTTCATTTTGGCTCTCTGGAAGTGAGAGATTTGTCCATGCAGGGGGTTAAACCAGAGTAATGCAAGATAAACTGTGTTTGTGACCGTAGAGTCTGGAACTTCTATCACTTGATTAATTTTGCATGAACTTACAAACTTCTTATACTGCTGAATTAGTCCAGAATTGCATGATGTAAATCCGTGTTTGGGCTTTTAAATCAAAATCTGTTTTATTTTGGTTTGTCATTTTGCAACTCGGCTGTTTTTAACTGAGTGGTAAAAGAAGGAAATGTATGCAGATGAATCTGCACCTTCGGGAGGTGGGGGGGAGGGAAGAAAGGAAAAATAGCTTTCTCATAATAGAGGTAAACAAGAAAGTCTGCAGATGTCATCCATCGAGTTAATTGTTTGGTGATGTGCCCATTGAGTCTGCCCTGCTAGTTAATCATGAGCTTATCAATTTTCTCACTCTGCCCCACTGCCTGGCCTTCTTCACTTAACCTTTGATGCCCTGGCTAGCTAAGAATCTATCAATCTCTGCCTTAAATATACCCAATGACCTGGCTTTCACAACTGCCTGTGGGAAGAAATTTTACAGATTTACCATCCTCTAGCTCAAGATGATCCTCTGTTCTTCGTGCCTCCCTTAAATTCTGAAGTTGTGCCTTCTTGTCCTAGACTCTACCATCATGGAAAACCACCTTTCTATATTTGCTATGAGAGAGAAGCATGTTGAAGATGTTTTAAAGGTGTAATTCAAAGGTACCATGTAAATGCAAGTTACAACTATAGATTTTATGTAGTTCAATACTGGCCCTTCAATCAGAACTTTACGGGTGCAGAAAAAAAGACACCATATGCTTTATATCTGCTAAGTCAGTACAGTTTGATTTATTGGAACAATGCCACCTATGGTGAAGGGCAGAATTTGGCAGCTGTACTGAAAAACCATTATAAGGCTCCCAATTGAACATATGAATCTACTATTGTTGCTAATAATGATGTTGGAAGCAATCCAGTGAACAACAATACAGATTTCTCTCATAAAAGTTTTTTTAAAGAAATGCAGCCACATGTGCATGCATTTTTTCATCAAGGTAGTATATGTTTATAAAATCAAACCATAGACTCATCTTTAATGTGGTGTCTCACTAGATTGGCTGGAGTAGATAAAGGGTGGTTTTAGTATTTCCTGAGTCTTGAACATTTCTTTTTCTCAGTTCTGCAAAATTCAAAATGTTCTGGATTCTACTGCAATGACTCATTTCTTACAAAAATGTTTTTTGCATTACAGAGTTGTGTGGGGCTAGTTGCATCTAGCTTAGCAAAAGCTAAAACCAATACATAAATTGCAAAATGGTACCTTCTGGTATTTAGATTGCCTTTTTCCTCAATAGGATCCTGCAAAATCAAAATGAGAAAACATTTTTTTGAGACCTTCATTTGTATTATTCTTCAAGATGAAGAAGATTGGATTTGTGTAAAAAGCAATATGATAGGCTTGCATTCTGAGAAATACGATGAAGATACCTGAAGATATTCGATTGGTTTCATTTAATAATTGCCTTGCTTGACTGTTAGCAATTGTACTATTTTTGCATGCAGAATATAATTGAGTAAGTACATTTTGTGGGGATTTGGGTGAGATTAAGGAGAAAACATGGATGGTCTAGTGTCTTGAGGTAATAAAATTACTATTTAAAAAGGAGGTACTGATCACATGGATCTCACTTTGGCAGCTGGTTCTCACTCTCCAAGTTATTGAATTAAATTGAGCCAATCAGCAACTTATTGATTGTGAAGTTTAGCCATCCACAGTAATAATCCTCATAGGTTTTCTCCATGCTTTAGTTTCCTCCCATGTTCCAAAGACTTATGGAGTTGGTAAGTTAATTGGTCACATGGGAGGTATAGACTCAGAGGCTGGAAGGGCCTGTTTCTGTTCCATATCTTTAAATTCTCTAACGGATATTGTAAAGAAAGAATAATATTTGTAGGCTGGAGGGAGGGCTGAAATGGTTCTATTTTGTTTGCATTAAAACATTTTTAATCTGGGTGCTAAGGTTTTGGAAAAGTTATCAGACAGATTTAATTGTTCCATCATTTTTCTTTGGCACAGGAATATATTAGCATTCTCTAAGGGGAGGTCAGATGATGCTCCTGGTGAAAACTTCAAGAACATGAAACTGTTAAATGAGGTATCATTTGAGATATCACATGGTATCAATTCACATTGTCCCTTTATGATTGCATGGTTTGCTCTCCAGGAGTTCTGGATGGTATTCTTATCCCTTTTACACTTGTGTCCCACAAAATTGGCCGTCAATGTCCTGGGGTACGAATGGCATTTTTGCTGTTCACACTTGACCACTCTTAACTGGGACACTGCATGTGTTCACATTTGCAATGAGCCAACCCCGGGGTTAGGATTGTTCTACCTTCAGTTTGAGCCATGGTAGATCTTCCCTAAATCCTGATCAATGTATTATGATCTTATATTTGATCAAAGTTAATCATGCCTAATTATAACATAATTAAGCTTCATGTACACCACCGTATGATCCCTTCATCCCCTGTTGTTGTGCCAACCTATACAAGAGATTGTAGGAAGGTGCTAGCAATAAATAACAATATCAGACAATTTTTAAACAGCATGGGAAAGTTGGTAGGGCTATCGTGCACAATTTAAATGCCATGATGGGGGGTGGGGGGGGGGGAAGGGAAAGAGATGACAAACCTGCCCTTTCAGTATTCTGTGCAGCAGAGAAAGGGCTGTATGCATGGCTGCAGGCACAGAGGACTCCTGGAGGGGTTTCTCTGCCACTCGGCATTCTGGGAAGTCAGGTCAGCCATTGCTTTTTCCCATGGTCTTTATAAATTATGCGCTATAGTGCAACCAACTTTCCCATGCTGTTTAAAAATTGCTCGCTATTGCTATTCTCTCTCTCTCTCTTCCCCCCCCCCCCCCCACTTCAGCTGCGACGTTCTCACGGCAATGTTTATACCTTAATTTTAATCTTCCTTCACATTCCTGCACTCACGCAAAAGCTTGGGTCATTTCTAGCCCAGAATGCAATCGCCCGTTCCACACTTTCCTGAATGCAATACCAGTGTCTGCAGATGCCAGGGATTGTACTAGGGGTCAAGGCAGTCTATCCCTGGTGTGAGGTGATGTCATCTCACGCTGGTGTTGAGAACATTTTCTTTTCACACTAACCCTTTTTGGGCTGATAGGCTGTTAATTCCTGGGACCACTTGCAAGTGTGAAAGGGCTCATGTTGCAAGGGGCTGGTCAAGAGAATGGATTGAAGGAATATTTTTGAAGTTGAAAAGAGAGCATTGGAAAGGAGTGACAATTCAGGAAGTTGGTTGAGAGCAGCTGAAAATTCTGACATCAATGCTGAAGTTAAGGGGCTAGGGAGATTCAAGGGCATAAGGCTGGTTTGTGTAGGGAGAAGTAATGAAGTTTGAGTAAATTAAGTGGAGATTGGCAGGGAAGGACATGGTCGGGCACTAATGAGTGCGGTGGAACAGAGGCACCTCGGAATACAGATACATAGTTCCGTGAAAGTGGCATCACATGTGGATAGGTTTGTAAAGAGAGCTTTTGGCAAATTGGCCTTTATAAAATAATGAGCATAGGAATTGGAATATTATGGTAAAGTTTTATAAGATATTGGTGGAGTCAAATTTGGAGAATTGTGTGCGGTTTTGGTAACCTAACTTCAGGAAAGATATCAATAAGATAGAAAGAATGCAGAGAAGATTTACTGAGATGTTGCCTGGACCTCAGGAACTGAGTTACAGGGAAAGGTTAAATAGGTTAGAACTTTATTCCCTGGAGCATAGAAGAATGAAGGGAAATTTGATAGAGGTATTTAAAATTATGAGAGGGTAGAGAGAATAAATGTAGATAGGCTTTTTTTCCACTGAGGGTAGGTGAGATACAAAACAGGATGTGTGTTAAAGTGAAAGGGGATACGTTTAAGGGGAATGTGAGGGGAAATTTCTTCACACAGAGTGGTGGCAGTGTGGAATGAGCTGTCAGCTGAAGTGATGACTGTCAGCTCAATTTTAACATTTAAGGAGAATTTGGACAGGTACATGGATGGGAGAGGTATTGAGGGCTGTGGACTGGGTGCAGGTCAGTGGGACCTGGCAAAAAATATGGTTCGGCATAGACTAGAAAAGGTGTAGTGTTCTCTGAAAGGTTAAACTTGAAGGTAGAGTACATGGTTAATGGAGGATACTTAACAATGGGGAAGAACGAGGGACTTTGGAGATCAAAATTCTTGGATCTCTCAAGGCACTTCCAAGACCATCACCCCCTCCCCCCCCCCCCCCCCCCCCCACACCAGGGCTGAGTGCTAAGTCCACTGCTGTTCACTTTGCTGATCCACGACTGAGCAGCTAAACACAGCTCGAACCACATCAAGTTCACTGACGACACAACCATGGTGGGCTTTATTAGTAAGAATGAGAAGTCAACATACAAGGATGAAGTGCAGTTGCTAAAGGACTGGTTCAGAGCCAACAACCTGTATCTGAACGTTAATAAAACAAAAGAGACAGTTCTCGACTTCAGGACGGTCCAGAGGAACCACACTCCCCTAACCATTGACGGCTCCACCATTGAGGTCATCAAGAGTATAAAGTTCCTGGAAGTGCACCTGGCGGAGAATCTCACCTGGACCCTTAACACCAGCTCCATAGCCAAGAAAGCCCAGCAGCATCTCTACTTCCTGAGAAGGCTGAGGTAAGTTCATCTCCCAGCTTCTATCCTCACTACATTCTACAGACGATGTATTGAGAGCATCCTGAGCAACTGCCTGGTTTGGAAGCTGGACCACAAGACCCTGCAGAGGATAGTGAAGTCAGCGGAAAAGATCATTGGGGTCTGGCTCTCTTCCTACCATGAAAGACATCTACAACACTCGATGCAGGCAAAAGGCAATAAACATTGTGAAGGACTCCACACACCCCTCCTGTAAACTGTCCTCCCTTCTGCCATCTGGTAGGAAGTACCGTGGCACTCGGGTCCTTGTGTCTGGATTGGGCAATATTTTTTTCTCTCTTCCCCCCCACCGAAAAGCCATCAGGATCCTGAATTTTCAGAACACTTGAATAGGGTACATTGGACTTTTACTGTATACCTCTGAAATATTAAATGTTTTAACTTCTATCTTGTATTTTTGTAAATATGCTGTATGGTCCTGGAGAAACACTATCTCATCTTTACTATGCGAGCATGATATGAATAATAAATAAAAGTGACTTGACTTGAGGTTGCCGCCTACATTGACAGGATAATTAAGAAGGCCTATGTATGCTGGGCTTTATTAGTCAGGAGATTGAGTTCTAAAGTCACGAGGTAATGTTGCAGCTCTATAAATCTCTGCTGAGACCACACTTGGAATATTGTGTTTTGTTCTGGTCATCTCATTATTGGAAGGATGTGCAAGCTATGGAGGCAATGTCTTATGAGGCAAGGTTAGCCGAGCTAGGTTTTTCTCTTTGGAATGAAGAAAGATGAGAGGTCACTTAATATAGGTTTACAAGGTTGTGAGAAGCATGGAAACCAGCACCTTTTGTCTCAGCTGGGAGTAGCAAAAACCAGAGATAGAAAGTTTAGAGGAGCCATCAAGGGTAAGTTTGGTTTTTTTACACTGAAGGTGGTAGGTGCCTGGAATACATTGGCAGGTGATGGTGGAGGCTGGAACAATAGGACCATTGAAGTGACTTTGAGACAGCACATGGATGAAAGAAAAATTTAGAGTTTTGAGGTAGGGAGAGTTTAGATTTTTTTTGGCTAAGCACCTGTAATGTTCTATGATGTTTGTTTGAAGAAAAAATTGATTTGTGGAGAGTACATCCTGCCTGCTTGGAGATGGTTGAGGTGATGATGGATGATGTTTCCCTACTGATGAGGGTAACAATGAGCACCTGCAAATCTTTGAGGAACCTATAGTTGTGTGGTTGGGTGGAGGGAGGAAATGAAAATGAATAAGAAATGTACTGTGGGAACTACCAATTGAATTGCAGTTGTGCAGAGAAACCGGAAGAGAAAAGATGGTGATAATTAAACTGTCAAGGTTGAGGAAGATGAAATGAAAATGCAATTTCAGTTGTACACTTGACCAAGTTTTTGGAACAGAAATAAAAATAAACTTTTTTTTTCAGGTGGTCATAAGGTATCCAAATCAATATTTATACTTAAACCAATATCCATGTAAAGTTACTTGGTCGTGATCATATTGTGTTTCAAAAATAATAGTAATATTATGAGAATATTATTTCAAAAACAAGTTTTAAAGAGTGAAATGTTGACAAAAAGGGAATGATTAAAATCAACACAATACACATAAGTGGTGGAAAAACTTGGCAGATCATGGAAAGCAATAGGCCATTGATGTTTCTGGCCTGAGCACCTATTCAGCTGTGCCAGAAATCAACCAAATGGCCAAAAGAAGGTGGGGTGGGGTGAGGGAGGATAAAGAGCACAAGGCAGCAGGTGATGGCTTTACCAACCACAACTTGCATGTGTAGGGTGCAATTTGTATAATAATTTTAAAATGGCAAAATGTCCCGGGGTCGTCATTCAAGCATTTTTGGATAACATTTAGAAACAGGCCAAATGAGGAAACATTAATAAATAATTTCTTGAGGAAGATAGCAAAAAGAGGTGAAAGGGCATTATTAAATTTGCAGAATAAGTCTATAATTGATAGACAGGACCAAAAAAGCTGAAGTTAGAGATAGGATAGTAATTAAAAATGTTTTGAAATTTGATTTTTAGATGTATGCAAAGTAATTTATCCTTAATACGAAGAAGAAACTGATCAGTGATTACAGGAGGAATTTGCAAGTCAAAAATGACATAGAGGAACAAAGAATATCTTGGAGCACAAATGCACAGGTCATTTGCAGTTGTATGATAGGTTAGGAATCCATAAAGAAACTAAAATAAGCAATAGGGTTTACTTCTAGAAAGGTGGAATTCAAAAATAGGGATGTTGTACTGAAACACTATTAAACTTTGCTAGACCACTCTTGAAGATCTGCAAACAAATTAGAGGTTGAGTATATGCTGTAAGGCTTTTAAAGGTCATAGCTGATCATCTTGTCTCAATGCCTTGTACTATCTTTATTCCTTTAATATCCAAAAATCAATCTATTTGTTTTAATTGAGCTTCCATGTGCTTTGGGAAATAAAATTCCAAAATGCGCACCATCCTCTGTGTGAAGGAATTTATCTTTACCCCAATCCCAAAAGTCTATCCCTTACTCTGTAATTTTGACCTAGATTTTTTTTTAGCCAAAGGATGCATTTTCCCCATATGTAGCCAGTTAAGCTTTTCAGAAATATATTTCAAACAGATAATTCTATTGTTTCATGCTGCTGAACAGTAGCAAACACAAGTCAAATCTATTCAGTCTCTCTTTGTGTGGCAAATCTTCCATTCATGGAACCAGGATAGGAGGATGAAAATCATTGAGAATGCCAGAGTTTGGTTTCACTAAATCCATCTGCAATTGTAATGAGATGCCTTTTTTTCTGTATTCATATCTGCCCACAACCCCTGCTACATAATATAGATATAGAGGTGAAGATGTAGAAATGAACAGCAAGGATGATATTTGAAAAATTGCATCATGAAAAGGTGGACAGACTGGGCTTTTCTCTTGAGAAAAGGGAGTGACCTTTTAAATGTCTTCAAGAATTATGAGAGGCTTCAAGACAATGGATGGAGTCAGAATATCTGCATTTGTAGAAAATGGCATAATTGAGCTTGTCAATGCAAAACAGTCATCAAGAAATCCAATAAGAAAGTGGACCTCAATACCAGAGTGTGCTGAGGCAAATAGTGTAGAAGCATTTAAAAGGAAGCTGAGCAGGACATGAGTGAGAAGTTGATTGAAGTTTGCCCTGATAAATATTGATGAAGAAGTTTGAGTGGACTCTTAGCTTTGTGGAATTGTGACATTTCCAAGGAGATTCTCTTGTATAGAGTTATTAAAATTTGATGTAGTAGCCACGGAGAAATGCTGCTTCCCTTGCTGAGGGAATCCAGTGTTAGCACTCCACTGAGATGTTTGTTCGGTAAGAGCATCAATCTACTGCAGAAAGATGGTTAAATAAGAGGGGAGGTGCAGATCACCTCTGATTTAATAAATTTGTAGCAGAGGATCAAGAACATGAAAGGCCTAGCCTTTTCTTTGGCTTGGCTTCGCGGATGAAGATTTATGGAGGGGTAAATGTCCATGTCAGCTGCAGGCTCGTTTGTGGCTGATAAGTCCGATGCGGGACAGGCAGACATGGTTGCAGTGGTTGCAAGGGAAAATTGGTTGGTTGGGGTTGGGTGTTGGGTTTTTCCTCCTTTGTCTTTTGTCAGTGAGGTGGGCTCTGCTGTCTTCTTCAAAGGAGGTTGCTGTCCGTCGAACTGTGAGGCGCCAAGATGCACAGTTTGAGGTGATATCAGCCCACTGGCAGTGGTCAATGTGGTAGGCACCAAGAGATTTCTTTAGGCAATCCTTGTACCTCCTCTTTGGTGCACCTCTGTCTCGGTGGCCAGTGGAGAGCTCACCATATAATACGATCTTGGGAAGGCGATGGTCCTCCATTCTGGAGACGTGACCTACCCAGCGCAGTTGGATCTTCAGCAGCGTGGATTCGATGCTGTCGGCCTCTGCCATCTCGAGTACTTCGATGTTGGAGATGAAGTCGCTCCATTGAATGTTGAGGATGGAGCGGAGACAATGCTGGTGGAAGCGTTCTAGGAGCCGTAGGTGATGCCGGTAGAGGACCCGTGATTTGGAGCCGAACAGGAGTGTGGGTATGACAACGGCTCTGTATACGCTAATCTTTGTGAGGTTTTTCAGTTGGTTGTTTTTCCAGACTCTTTTGTGTAGTCTTCCAAAGGCGCTATTTGCCTTGGCGAGTCTTGTCTATCTCGTTGTCGATCCTTGCATCCGATGAAATGGTGCAGCCGAGATAGGTAAACTGGTTGACCGTTTTGAGTTTTGTGTGCCCGATGGGGGGGGGGGTGCTGGCTGATGGAGGACCTCAGTTTTCTTCAGGCTGACTCCAGGCCAAACATTTTGGCAGTTTCCGCAAAACAGGACGTCAAGCGCTGAAGAGCTGGCTCTGAATGTGCAACTAAAGCGGCATTGTCTGCAAAGAGTAGTTCACGGACAAGTTGCTCTTGTGTCTTGGTGTGAGCTTGCAGGCGCCTCAGATTGAAGAGACTGCCATCCGTGCGGTACCGGATGTAAACAGCGTCTTCAATGTTCAGGTCTTTCATGGCTTGTTTCTGCATCATGCTGAAAAAGATTGAAAAGAGGGCTGGTGCGAGAACGCAGCCTTGCTTCATGCCATTGTTAATGGAGAAGGGTTCAGAGAGCTCATTGCTGTATCTGACCCGACCTTGTTGGTTTTCGTGCAGTTGGATAACCATGTTGAGGAACTTTGTGGGGCATCCGAGGCGCTCTAGTATTTGCCAAAGCCCTTTCCTGCTCACGGTGTCGAAGGCTTTGGTGAGGTCAACAAAGGTGATGTAGAGTCCTTTGTTTTGTTCTCTGTACTTTTCTTGGAGCTGTCTGAGGGCAAAGACCATGTCAGTAGTTCCTCTGTTTGCGTGAAAGCCGCACTGTGATTCTGGGAGAACATTTTCGGCAACACTAGGTATTATTCTATTTAGGAGAATCCTAGCGAAGATTTTGCCTGTAATGGAGAGCAGCATGATTCCCCTGTAGTTTGAGCAGTCTGATTTCTTGCCTTTGTTTTTGTACAGGGTGATGATGATGGCCTCATGAAGGTCCTGAGGCAGCATTCCTTGAAAGAGCTTGAAAAACTCATGCAGTTTGGCATACAGAGTTTTGCCGCCAGCCTTCCAAACATCTGGGGTGGATTCCATCCATACCTGCTGCTTTGCCACTTTTCAGTTGTTCAATTGCCTTGTATGTCTCTTCCCGGGTGAGGACCTCATCCAGCTCTAGCCTTCAGGGCTGTTGAGGGAGCTGGAGGAAGGCGGATTCTTGGACTGAGCGGTTGGCACTGAAAAGAGATTGGAAGTGTTCTGACCATCAGTTGAGGATGGAGATCTTGTCGCTGAGGAGGTCTTTGCCATCTGAGCTGCGCAGCGGGCTTTGGACTTGGGGTGAGGGGCCGTACACAGCCTTTAGAGCCTCGTAAAAACCCCTGAAGTCGCCAATGTCCGCGCTGAGTTGGGTTCGTTTGGCGAGGCTAGTCCACCACTCATTTTGGATCTCCCGGAGTTTGCGCTGAAGATGGCTGCATGCGCGACGGAAGGCTCGTTTCTTCTCTGGCCAGGACAGCTTTGCAAGGTGAGCCTGGTGGGCAGCTCGCTTCTTTGCCAGCAACTCCTGGGTTTCCTGGTTGTTTTCGTCGAACCAGTCCTTGTTTTTCCTGGAGGAGAAGCCCAGTACCTCTTCAGTGGATTGCAGTATGGCAGTCTTCAGCTGATCCCAGAGGGTTTCAGGGGATGAGTCTGTGAGGCGGATTGCATCCTTAAGCTTTGCTTTGAGGTTTGCCTGCAAGTTTCCAACATTGAACCTCTTTCTGGGGGCTTTACTGTTCCTGGACTTTGGCTTGAAGTGAAGGTTGAGCTTGCAGCGAACCAGCCGGGGGTCATTGTGGCATTCTGCGCTGGGCATGACCCTGGTGTGGAGCACATCTCATTTGTCTCTTTTTCGCACCAGGATGTAGTCCAGGAGGTGCCAGTGTTTGGATCGGGGATGCATCCAGGTAGTTTTCAGGCTGTCCCTCTGCTGATAAAGGGTGTTTGTAATGACAAGCCGCTGTTCTGCCCAGAGCTCCAACAGGAGGCGCCCTTTGTCGTTGCACTTGCCGACACCATGCTTGCCCAGGATTCCTGGCCAGGTTTCTTAGTCTTCGCTGACGCAAGCGTTGAAGTCGCCAAGGATGACAACCTTGTCGGCTGTAGGGGTGTGTTGAATGAGGTTGCGCAGATCAGTGTAGAACTTGTCCTTTTCTGCTGCTTCCGCCTGGAGGGTTGGAGCATAGACACTGATGAGGGTGATACGACGCTTGTTTTGACGGGGCAGTCGCATGGACATGATCCGGTCAGAGTGGCCTGTCGGGAGGTTTTTGAGTTTGGAGGCAATGGAGTTCTTGAGCATGAAGCCTACACCAGATAGGTGTCGTTCATCCATAGGCTTGCCAGACCAGTAGAGTGTGTAGCCCGCGCAGCGTTCTTGGAGGCTGCCTACATCTGCAAGGCGGACTTCACTGAGAGCGGCTATGTCGATGTCAAGTCTGAGGAGTTCATGTGTGATGAGGGCAGACCGACGTTCAGGTCGGTGGCTGTCAGCTTTGCCTAGCGTGGTTCTAATGTTCCAGCATGCTAGCTTGAGTTTGTGAGCATCTTTTGAGGGGGAGGACGTGGAGGGGTAGGACGTGGACATGTCCTCAGGCCTGCGCAAAGGAGCTTTTAGGTGGAGTGCAGTGTGCGCAGTACTGGCCCCACCCTTTACACCTATGGTTCGTGTTCTGTGGCCAAGCAAGCTGGGACGTGGCAGCGAGGTCCTTGGGTCGTAGGTTTTATATCGGAGTGGCCTTCTCCTATGCAGGTTTCTTACCCGGGCTGGAGGGGCCTGCCTCCCCTCTTAGGTCGGACCATACCTGGTCGCAAATCACCTGTGGACATGGCCTAGGTAAGTTTAATTGGGTTCTCTAACTACCTCTGAGGTAGGTCAGGGACCCGGTTGGATTCTGACGGGGTTGACCGAGTCACACCCTTTCTTACTGCTGTGTTACTGGGGTGTAAAATGTAAAAAGCAAGGGGGAGGCGGTGGCCCTGGCCTCGGTAGAGCGAAGCCTGCCTTTAATGTTTCTTTAATGATCAATGTGATGTTTTTGTCAGCATTTTTAAGTTAGTCAAATCACTCTTTTCCACCTTCTGCCACTGTTACTAAGTCACGTTGCAAAGGCCTCGCGTCTTTTAACTAGCAAAATGAATACATTCATAAGAAGCTCTGGAAACTCACTGCACTTAAATAAGTTTCTGAATTTTCATCTCAATGATGTTGCTAGGCAATAGAATTCAGATGACAATCATTTTTAAACTTTTCAAAAGTCCCAGAATTTATTTTTGTAATTATATTATATAATTTAGATATCACACCTTTTGGAGGGAATTTTGAATATAGTATATCCTCTAAAACAGTCGTAGTCTCCCGATTGGGAAAAGAGGGTAAAGTCGAAACTAAGAAACTCCTAATCTGCAAATATCGAAAGAAATGAGATCGAGGTAAATCATATTTCATGGATAATTGTTCAAATGACATGAAAGAGTTATCCAAGAATAAATCCGAAAAGCATGTTATACCTTAAACTTTCCAGAGTAAATAAGCTTGATCAATTAGAGAGGGATGAAAAAGGAAATTTAGTACAATAGGAGTTTCCAAGATAAAATGACTTAGGCCAAAAAATCTCCGGAATTGAAACCATATACGTAGTGTATGTTTAGCCATTGGATTATCAGTTTGTTTATATAATTTAGTAAGAGTAAAAGGGAGAACAGCTCCCAAAATAGAGCTAATTGAAAAATTTTGTATCGGTTTAATTTCTAAATTTACCCAATGGGGATTTAGAGATAATTCTGAATAATTCAACCAATACCTTAAGTAACTAATATTAATTGCCCAGTAATAAATTCTAAAGTTGGGTAATGCCAACCCTCCCTCTAGTTTAGATTTCTGTAAATATTTTTTCCCCAATCTAGGATTCTTGTTTTGCCAGATATACGAGGACAATTTAGAATCGACCTTATCAAAAAAAGATTTAGGAACAAAAATAGGTATAGCTTGGAATATATATAAAAATTTAGGTAAGATCATCATCTTAATAGCATTAATTCAGCCTATCATGGATAGGGATAATGGTGACCAATTGGTAAGTAAACTGCCGATCAGGTCCAATAGAGGGAAAAAATTAGTCCTAAACAAATCTTTATGTTTTTTAGTAATCTTAATCCCTAAATATATAAAATGGTCTCTAGCTATTTTAAAAGGCAAAATATCATAAATAGGAACCCATCCATTAAAAGGGAATAATTCACTTTTATTTAAGTTCAGTTTAAAAATGATTGGGAAAGAGAACTCAAAATTCATATTTCCAATGAAAATTGGAATAAAATTCTGCGACTGGTAAACTCTTCTTCTTTATGTGCAAAACATTCACTAATACAGTTTAAAGTTGTTCATAGAGCTCATTTGTCTAAAGATAAACTCCATCGCTTTTATTCTCATATCGATCCTATATGTGATAAATGTCAATTGGAAATAGCTTCCCTTACACATATGTTTTGGTCCTGTCCCTCTTTACAGAATTATTGGAAGGATATTTTTTCCATTATATCTACTGTTTTGAATATTGATTTACAACCACATCCCATTACTGCAATTTTTGGATGACCTATGATAGATTTGACTTATTTATCTCTTCCTCCGGATCGTATGATTGCTTTTTTTACACTAATGGCTAGAAGATCTATACTATTGAATTGGAAAGAGGTTAATCCTCCCACTGTTTTCCAATTGTTTACCCAAACTATACTATGTTTAAATTTAGAGAAAATTAGAAACTCTGTCTATGAATCCCCTTCTTAGTTTGAGTTAACCTGGCGACCATTTATTCAATATTTTCATTTGTGGTGAGTTGATCTGGCTCTGATTTCTTTCTATGATTATGTATGATAATTAGGCTGTAAGATGAGATCGGAGTGATCGGTGTGGTTTAGCTATATCTGTAGGTTTTTTTAAAGTTTTTTTTAATTCAGATTTGTTTTTTCTTTTTTGGGTTTTTTTTTCTCTTTTTTCATATATTGTTATTAATTATATATTTTTAGAGATAGTTCACACCCTAAACTGATCTAAATTTTTTTTTGATATATTTTTATTCTGTAATATTGTTTAATATCTCTATTAATTCATTACTTACTATGTATTTTTATATCTCTTTGAACTGTATGTGTTTATAAATTATAATAATAATAAAAACATTGAAAAAGAAAAAGAATTCAGATGACAAAGGACTGCTGGAGGAACTCGCAGGTCAGACAGCATTTATGAGCATAAATGGTCAGTCCATGTTGATAAAGAGTCCAGACCTGAAATATTAGCTCCTTTCACACTTGCAAGTGATCCCAGGAATTAACGGCCAATTTAGTGGGACACAAGTGTGAAAGGGGCTATTGACTGAATATGCCCCCTTTCATACTTGCGTCCCATTAAATTTGGCCGTTCAGTGCCCTGGGATAGGAATGGGGCTTTGGCTTTTCACACTTGACCACTCCTAATTGGGATAATGAACATGCCCACACTTGCAAGAAGCCATTCCAGGGGTTAGGACTGTTCTACCTTCTACTGGTGGACCTGCCCTAAATCCTGATCAATGTGTTATGATCTTGTATTTGAACAAAATTAATATGCCTAATTATAACATAATTAAACTTTATGTATAGCATAGTATGATCCCTTCATCCCCTATTGTTGTGCCTACCTATATAAATGACCGTGGGAAAGTGGTAGCAATAAATAGCAATAGTGGACAATTTTTACGCAGGGTGGGAAAGTTGTTAGTGCTTTATTGCACAATTTATATAGTGTGGGGAAAAATATTAATGTTACAGTGTACAATTTATAAAGCATGGAAGTGTGTAGCACTATCATGTACAATGTATAAATACTGTTGGGAAAAGTGATGGTGAACCTCCCCTCCCAGAATTCCATGCAACAGAGAAAGGGCTGCATTTATGGAGATGTTTCTCAGCCGCATGACATTCTGGGAAGTGGGGATCTGCCATCACTTTTTCCCCACGGTCTTTATAAATTGTGTGCTATAGCACTACCAACTTTCCCACGCTGTTTATATAAAAAAAAATGTCTGCTCTCCTTCTCCTTCGGAAAAGTTTATACCATCATTTTAATCTTCCTTCACGTTCCTGGACTTGCACAAAAATGGGTCATTTCAATACCACAATGCAATTGCCCATTCTACATTTGCTGATTGCAATGCCAGTGTCGGCAGATGCCAGAGGCTACTAGGAGTCTAGACCGTCAATCCCTGGCGTGAGATGATGTAATTTAATGCTGGCGTTGAGAAGATTTTGCTTTCATACTAGACACTTTAAAGGCTGATTGCTGTTAATTCCTGAGACCACTTGCAAGTGTGAAAGGGGCTTTTGTCTGCTGAAAATTACATCATTTGTAGGTCTTCTGTTTTCAATAGAACTGAGATTCTTTGCATTGACCTGATCTATCACAAACTTGTTTTAGAATGAGCTGGACATAAATTTACCCTTCTACAGCCCCAAATTTTCACTTTGAGGTAGTCATAAACAGGATCTCTTTCAATACAGGAGTAATAATTTTTGCAAATCAGGTTTGTTTTTGCCAGGTTTCAAAAGCAACCGCTTACTTAATGAGTATCAAGTTGTGGACAGTTTTGAGCTGTAGATATGTATTCATATAAACTATATTTGAAACTTTGTAAGTTTACTTAATAAGCATTCCATCCTCAAGACACTGAATTATATGGTAATAGTACAAATCTTTGATTGTATATATGGGGAATAATTAAATGCGGGTAATCCTGACACTTCAGTCCAGAGCAATTTGCAATAACTTTCTGAGCTATGTTTTATCTAGCTAGCTGAGTTTGAACACAATAATTCTGTACACTGCTTTATCAAGCTGCATAAAATTCTCAATTTGCCACACTCCAGTCATCACTAACTTGATAACAATGTTTTTTTTAAAGTTGTGAGCCCAGAGGACCCATAAACCCAGCAGCAGTAGATATTCACCAAGACAAATGGCTTCTTAAACAAAGGTTGCTTTTAATTATCTTTAAACATGAAAACCGAATCAAACTTTATCTATTATTAACCTAACAACCCCATTCTAATTCTAAGTGCATGTGTATCTCTCTCTCTCTCTCTCTTTTTCTCCTCTCTCTCTCTCTCTCTCTCTCTCTGGCTTGGCTTCGCGGACGAAGATTTATGCAGGGTAATGTCCACGTCAGCTGCAGGCTCGTTTGTGGCTGACAAGTCCGATGCGGGACAGGCAGACACGGTTGCAAGGGAAAATTGGTTGGTTGGGGTTGGGTGTTGGGTTTTTCCTCCTTTGTCTTTCGTCAGTAAGGTGGGCACGTGTATGTAACGTCTGTGTAAGTCCAGAAAAGTTCTTTGGTTCACAGTCCAGTCTCACTTCTCATTCCTCCAAGTTCACTGGTTGCAGGGAATTCTTATACTGTGCACAGAATTTAACATTTATAAAGTTCACCAGGTTTGGGTACTTGAAAGATAAATGGTTGCCGCTCAGGAAGGTTTTCAGAGAGAGATTTGTTGTTCCAGGACATCCACAACTGATTCCTTATAACCATCCATTTCAGTGTCTTTCCAAAGAAACTTGCCCCATCAGTGTTTTCCGGATAATAACCTCTTTCTTTCAGGTCACCACAGAGTTCCTTTCTGTTTCGCTTATTTCAAGTGAAACATTAGACAGCCAATTCTCGCTCTCTCGCTCAGAGAAAGCTTGTTTGACACTCTCTGCTTACACATGACCCTCTTACAACAGCAGACACTCCTTTCAGACAGCAGTGGTTCCAGTCTGGTCTTTCGTCTGTTGCCTTTGATAAACAAAAATCTATTAGCGATGCCTTTTGAGCACTCTTCAAAGCTCTTGCAAAAAGGTGTGAGAAGCCACTATGTCTCCAATATTTCAAATAAGATCTGTTTTAGTGTTTGCATGTGACCTTTCCCAAGTTATCTCCCAAGAAACATTTCTATATCCTCTGTCACATCAAGAAAGCCAAGTGAACAAGGAATTCTGGATTTGTCACCAGTTTCCATAGAATAGCTCCTTTTCTAAATAATGATTGATTTTTTTAAAATTTATTGAAAAAATTTTTAAATGCTTTTATTTAGTATCTTGACAATAGAATATGACTTTACTTGTTCCAGGTTCTAATGGTTATTGTCCAACCTTTCAGAGAAAAAAAAACTTGTTGGAATTCTGTTAATGCTCATAATGTTTGGCCTTTCCCAAGTGAAGGAACCCATTTTGGACTACTTTGCCTTTTACGTCCCATTGGTGAAGTGAAACTGTTCCATTGATGTTGTTTTGGCTTTAAAAATTTGTGTTAAGCTCATCCCACATTTAAAATGTAAATGCCATTATGTTTAGTTGTGGTTAGAAATGTGAGTGTTTTAACAAACTATTAGACACTGCTTATTTGATTCTATATTCAGCATGTCATAGCTGTACTCAAGAATCCTTATAAATGTGTTTCCTGCAGAATGCTATATCAATTTTTTCTTTTTTCAGTAAATTTAACAGCTGAAGTGGAACACAAGAAATTAAGGAGAGACTGGGTAGGGCACGTAACGGCAGCATCATATAATTTAAAAGCCAGAGGAGTAGCTATATTAATCAATAAAAATGTACCAATCAAAATAGAGGAGGAAATAATAGACCGAGCAGCGAAGTATGTAATGATAAAGTGTCAGATATGTTCAGAATTTTGGAATTTGCTCAATGTATATGCACCTAATGAAGAGGATCAAAAATTTATGCATGATATCTTTTTGAAGATTGTAGCTACGCAGGGGAATATACTGATAGGAGGGGACTTTAACCTTGGACTCAAAGATGGATAAAACTGGAAAAAAGACTAGCAGAAAGAACAAAGTAGCCAAATTTATGGTTAAATCGATGCAGGAAATGCAACTTTTGGATATCTGGAGGGGATAACACCTAAAGGAGAAGGAATACTCATATTATTCGAGTAGACATAAAACTTACTTGAGGATTGACCTGTTCCTGTTGTCAGCCCACATCCAAGGGAGAGTTAGGAAAACGGAATATAAAGCTAGATTGTTATCGGATCACTCACCCGTTATTAGCAATAGAGCTGGAGGACATCCCACCAAGAACGTATAGATGGAGATTAAACTCCATGCTACTTAAAAGACAGGATTTTAGAGAATTAATTGAGCACCAAATTAAAATGTAGTTTGAAATAAATACGGAATCAGTGAAAGATAAATTTATTACTATGGGATGCGATGAAAGCTTTCATCAGAGGGCAGATAATAAGTTATGTAACTAAGATGAAGAAGGACTACAATCGGGAAATGGAACAGCTGGAAAGGGAAATAGCAAGTACAGAAAAAGAACTAGCAACAAGGGAAGATACAACAGAAAGAGAATTGGCAGACAAAAATAAAATACAAAACACTACAAACGTATAAGGTGGAGAAGAACATAATGAAGACAAAGCATAAGTATTATGAGCTAGGAGAAAAAATGCACAAAATACTAACTTGGCAGCTTAAAACAGAACAAACTAAAAGAACGGTATTGGCATCAAGGAAAAAGGACAAACAAATTACATATAGCCCAACAGAGATCAATGAAAACTTTAAGGAATTCTACGAGCAATTATATCGAACTGAGAACGAAGGGAAAGAAGACAAAATAGATGAGTTTCTAGCTAAAAGTGAACTACCAAAATTGCAAGAAGATGAGCAAAACAAATTGATAAAATCATTTGAAATAGAGGAAATACAGGATATATTTAAAAAAAACTACAGAAGAATAAAATGCCAGGAGAGGACGGACTCCCAATAGAATTCTATAAAACATTTAAAGACATTAATTCCTCCTCTCCTGGAAGTAATGAACCAGATTGAAGAAACACAAAACATGCCAGATTCATGTAGAACAGTAATACCAAAGATGGGGAAAGATCCACTGACACCAGCATCATATAGACTAATATCTCTACTTAACTCAGATTATAAGATGATAGCTAAACTATAAGCAAACAGATTGGCCAACTGTGTACCAAAAATAGTAAAACTAGATCAAACAGGATTTCTTAAGAAAAGACGAACGGACAATATCTGTAAGTTCATTAACTTAATCCATGCAGTACAAGGAAATAAGACGCCAACAGTGGCGATCGCTTTAGATGCAAAGAAAGCCTTTGACAGAGTAGAATGGAGCTATTTATTCCAAGTACTACAGAGTTCAACCTACCAGAGAAATATATTAATTGGATTAAAGCATTATATAAGGGACCATTGGCAAAGGTGACAGTAAATGGATATATATCAAACCAATTTAAGTTAAGCAGGTCAACTAAGTAGTGATGTCCACTATCTCCCTCACTGTTCGTGTTAGCTATAGAACCATTGGCAGAACTGATAAGAACAGAAAATAAAATAAATGGGACAAAAATAAAAGGGAAGGTATATAAAATCAGTCTTTGCAGATGACATCATAGTATACTTAACAGAACCAGAATTATCAATAAAAGAATTACTTCTCCATATTCCTTCAATTTTTTATGTATCGGGGTACAAGATCAATGTTAATAAAAGCGAAGCGATGCAATGATTTCACAAAGTTTTTAAGAAGGAATCACCATTTAGATGGGAAACACAAGCAATTCGATACTTAGGTATACAACAAGATAATAATCTAGGCCATCTATACAAATTAAATTAACAGCCATTAATGAAGAAATTACAAGATGACTTAGAACATTGGAAAGATTTACCACTAACACTGATAGGAAGGGTAAATTGCATTAAAATTAATATCTTCCCAAGGATATAATACCTATTTCAATCATTGCCAATTCCCTTAATAGAGAAATTTTTCAATGAGCTAAAGAATATAATAAGGAAATTCTTATGGAAAGTGGGGGAAACAGAGGATAGCTCTAGATAAATTAACAGAATGGTACAAACAAGGGGGCTTACAGCTACCAAACTTTAAGAATTGTTATAGAGCAGCACAATTAAAATACCCATCAGATTTTTATCAAACAAGGGAAAAACCAGATTGGACCAGATTAGAGCTAGATAAAATAGGGGAGAAGGTACTTGAACATATACTATATAAGTGGGATGAAAAACTGGTGCAACATAGGAGTTCACCAGTACTGCACTATCTGATCAACATTTGGAAGAAGATTCATGTAGAAAGGAAAAAACAAATTACCAGCTACCAGAACTATTATTGACGCAAAATCAACTAATCTCTTTGACAATAGATAACCTTTCCTTTAGAGAATGGGAGAGAAAAGGGATCAAAAGAATAGAAAATTGTTTTTTTGGAAATAATTTATTATCTTTTGAACAAATGAAGTGCAAATATGGAATAACTCACGGTACAATGTTTCCATGCCACCAACTGAAAACCTACTTAAAGGACAAATTGTGAAGCAGACTGAAGTTACCAGAAGGAAGCAGCTTTGAATATATGATTACAGACACAATGATAATTAAAATTTATATCAAACATGTACATCAAACTGCAAGAGAAAGAGAATAATGAAATAAGCTGTAAACCCAAAGAAAAGTGGGAAAAAGATCTAAACCTAAAGATAAAGAATGAAAAATGGGAAAACCTATGCTCCAGAACTATGAGAAATACAATAAACACGAGGTTACGCACAATTCAATATAATTCGTTACACAGGCTAAACACCATGCCCCAAAAGTTAAATAAATGGGACCCAACAGTATCAGATAGATGTTTTCGCTGTAAGAAGGAAACGGGAACAACAGTACATGCA
Source organism: Narcine bancroftii (assembly GCF_036971445.1). Lineage (NCBI taxonomy): Eukaryota > Metazoa > Chordata > Chondrichthyes > Torpediniformes > Narcinidae > Narcine > Narcine bancroftii. Next base: position 402,627,815 of record NC_091469.1, read on the forward strand.
ATTTGGGCATGTGAGAAAGTGGGAAAGTTTTGGGAAGATCTAAATCAGTTATTAAATAAAATCATGAAAAGCAACATACCAAAAAATCCAGAGATCTTTCTTCTAAGTCATATAAGAAGTAAAGAACTAGGTCTTGATTCGGATGAAGCACAAAAAAGATTTATTGTGATAGCCTTAGCTGTAGCAAAAAAATGTATACTGTCAACCTGGAAATCAGAAGAGAGCCTGAGAGTACAGCAATGGTACATAGAAATGAATAAATGTATTCCATTGGAAAAAATAACATATAATTTAAGAAATAACATCACAGTATTCAAACAAATTTGGAAAAAAAGCTGGAAAAAATTTTAAATGTCTCATCGTGGCCAGGTCCAGGGGTACCAATACCTCTGAGCGGAAATCCTTCCAAAAGGTCATGGATACAGCCCATTATATCCAGGCAAATCCTTCCCGCCATTGAGAAGATCTAAGTGGAATGCTGCCGTCAGAGAGCAGCAGCAATCGTCAAGGGTCCACACCATTCAGGACCTGTTCTGTTCTCATTGCTGCCATCCGGAAAGAGATATAGGTGCCACAAGGCTCGTACCCCCTCAACTGTCAAGACTCTTCAACAACAGACTAGATCAGAGACTCATTAAGGGACTCTTACTTTGCAAATTATTTGTTACTGAATATTTATCTTGTGTTGCACAGTCTGTTTTCATTTCTTGTTTACATTTCTCTCCTTTGTGTATGTATCTTTCTCTACTGCACTACTGAGTAGTAGAAATTCTGCCTAGCCTGCAGGATAAATCTCGATGATGTCATGTATATGCTCTTAACAATAAATCTAAACTGTGATCTTTGTACAAATATGTATGAAGAACACTTTAAAGTAGCTTTTTATTTAAAAGAAATCTGTGATTGTAAGAGGCAATCTCTCATTGACTTAATTTGATTAAGCTTGATGTTGGGTTGATTTGTAGGGCAACGTGTTACAATCCCAGACTTTGCAGTATTGTTTAAATCGATCCTCTCTTGTATCATATTTAACTCATTTAAATGTATCTGTTTATGTTCTCTGCCACAATCAAATTTAGCAATAATGAAGGTATTTATGTAGCTTATTTAATAAGTTGCCTGTGTGTGAACATATAGGGAAGTGAACAAATTTCAGAGTTGTATACTGATAGTCAAATTTGCTTGGCACCATACAGTAGGACAATAATACACTGTGTTGACTTCTGTTGGATAATTTAGTTTCTATTCTAGTTTTTTTCTAATTGGTAGTGGCTTTTTTGCAGAGGTGATTATAGATGCCTGTTTGTTTTACAATGGTTGTCAATTTTCTTTTGGCAAATGGAATAATGTTTGTAATCCATTTATCCAATTTGGAGCACAAGAACAAGATATTAAAAAATATTTGGTTTCTTGGTTAATGAAAGTTGCTCTGCCATTAAGATTATGGCTATATTTTTTTTTATCTCTGCACTATTTTCCTGTGGAAACCTCTAATCTCTGAATTCCATTCACATCCAAAAATCTGTTGGTCTCTAGCTTGAGTGTATTGAACCACTGTGTCTCCACAGCCCTCTTGTGCATAGATTTAAATATTAAATTGAGACAAATAGCAGGGTAACGGGCCCTTTCGGCCCACAAGCCCGTGCTGCCCAATTACACCCAATTGACCTACAGCTCCTAGAATGTTTTGAATGGCAAGAGGAAACTGGAGCACCCAGAAGAAACCCACACAGATATGAGAACATATAAACCCCATACAGTGCTGGATTCAAACACCAGTCCCTAGCACTGTAACGGCATTGCTCTAACTGCTATACTAACCATGCTATAAAGATGTACAAGGGATTTCCTTGTATAGAATATAGAGCAGTACAGCAAGCAGGGCCTGTGCCAAATGTGATCCCAAATTAAACTAAATCTCTGCTGTTTGCATATGATACATATCCATGTGTCTCTCTAGAAGCTTCTTAAACGCTATATCTCTGTTCTGAATGACCCAAAATGTTAATTGGAGTCTGTGACTCTTGGGTTACGATTAGATTTGGACACTGGGAAGAGAAACATAATCTGTTGCAAATGTGCTGAATATTCGTGCAGTGTACATGTTGTATGGAATACAAGCTTCCACCTCATTGGACCCAAAGAGAAACGGCAAACACCAGTGTTTCCAAAATCCAAAGAATGAACCCTTTTATTTCCAATTAAAGAACTATTTGTAGTATTTATGATGCCCTTGGTCTCCAGGGAACTCTTGCGAGCCATCTCACACCCGTGACTAGAATAATTTATTGCTGGCTCAAGTCCCTAAAACCAGAAACATCCACTCCTCGCGACAGTGGGGTCGTTCTGTTTAGGGCGTCCTAGCATAATCTCTCCATCTACCCTGTTAAATCTTTAGATTGGAGATGGTAGTGAGTTTGTCTGTCATTGCTCTAAATTCTAGACTGTTTAATCTCTCCTCGGAGGACTGCTCTTCCTCTTTTTTTCCTCTTAAACCAGGAATAAATATAGTGGACTTGTGTTGCAATATTTGTATATTATTTCTCAGCTGGGGCGACCTGATCTACATACTGTTAAAAGTCCAGAGGGCTCCAAAACCCAGCAGCAATAGATATTCACCAATATAAATGGTTACTTAAACAAAAGCTGCTTTTAATTATCTTTAAACATGAAAACAGGATCAAACTTTAACTTATCACTATTGTCTTACTTAACCTAACTTAACCCTCTTCTAATTCAAAGTACACTTGTATGTTATGTGTGTGTAAGTTCAGAAAAGTTCTTTGATTCACAATTTAATCTCATTTCTCATTCCTCCAAGTTCACTGGTTTCAGGCGATTTTTATACTGTGCACAGCATTTAATATTTGTGAATTCCACCAGGCTTTGGTGCTTGAAAGGTAAATGGTTACCGCTCAGGAAGGTTCTTGTCGGTTTTCAGAGAGAGATTTGTTGTTCACTGGACACCCACAACTGATTCCTTGTGACCAGCCACTTCAGTATCTTGCCAAAGAAACTTGCCCCATCAGGGTTTTCTTTCAGGTCACCACAGAATTCTTTTTTGTTTCACTTGTTTCAAGTGAACTAAGCACTCACAACCCATCTTCCAAATGGGGTTTCCACAAGCTGTCCAGCTTGTACTGTTCCTGTCCAAACTGTTGCTGCTGACTGTAGCACTGCAGAACTGAATTATCTTTTTCTCTCTCTGCTTGATAAACCACAAGATGCTCTTAGAACAGCAAGTTCCATTCCAGACAGTCTGAGGCTCTGAGTTCTTTTTGTAAACAACAATCCTTTTGTGAAGTCTCTTGGGCACTCTCCAAAGCTTTTGCAAAGGCTCTTGGAGCCAGCCTGTCTAGCATGAGCAGAGCTTCAGTATTTTAAATAAGATCTGTTTTAAAGTGTTTGTATGTGACCTACTCTTAAAAAAAAAACCTGCCCCAATTTATCTCCCAAAAAAACAATCTGTCTCAGTACCATGTTCCTGGTTCTATTGCACCAGAGCCCAAAATAATTGAAGGAGAATTCTGAACACCAATACTTTTCAGTCTCTGTCCATTTTGCTGAAATTATGCTTTTTTGGTTGTTATTTGCAAATTATGTTCCATTTGTCAAGATGGTTTGCTGAACCTTTCTGCTTTATTCTTACAACATAAATGTCTACCCAGCTTTATTTCTCCAGGAAACTTAGTTATCTAATATTGCATCCCTCGCCAAAATCATTGAAATACCTTGTGGGCTTTTGGAGTCCAGGACAAACCTCAATAGCCTAAAGTCACAGCTTCCCAACTTGAAAATGGCCTGTTCATTCGTCATCTGTCTATTACCCAGTCTGCAATTCTTGTTTGTGCATTGCCTCCAATTTGGTGCTCTATAACTTTGTTTAATAGCCTCATGTGGCTTCCTGACAAAGACCTTCAGAATTCAAAATGCACCACATCTACTGACTTAAAGTAAAACATGAAAGTCTGCAGACACTGTGGTTGAAGTAAAAACACAAAGCTGGAGAAACTCAGCAGGTCAATCAGTGCCCTTTATATAGCAAAGATAAAAATACAGAACTGACATTTTGGGCTTGAGCCCTTCATCAAGTATTTTTGTATTTTTATCTTTGCTATATAAAGCACACTGTTTGACCTGCTGAGTTTCTCCAGTATTTTTTTTAAAACTTTTATATCCATTGACTTCCCACTTTTTCTAACAAATTTGTCAAATCTGATTTCCCAATCATAAATCCACATTCAATCCAATTGGCATAAGTGCCCTGTATCCTTCATAATGCACTATGGTTCCATGCTAGTAATTTGTGTGTAGTTGCCTATTTTGGTATCTCTCTTTTTCTTTTGAATCTTTCTAATCTGTGGAGAATTAAGTGTTATAATCAAATTTGGAAGATAATACACATGCTATGTCTATAGTTATTATCTTTTGATATCTTTGTATTCCATTTATTGGATCATGGGGGCTTGTTGATCTTATGTCCCTTAGTTTCTCCAATATTTATTTTTAACAAAGACTAATTTATTTCAGTGCTTCAATCTCTCTTGATCTGTTGCTTCCATGATGGCAAATAAAGAAAACTTGTTTCCTTTCCCAAAATTTTATTATTCCCCAGTATAATTTCTTTATATACACACACACACACACACACACACACACACACACACACACACACACACACACACACACACACACACACACACACACACACACACACACACACACACACACACACACACACACACACACACACACACACACACACACACACACACACGCCCCCCGCGCGCCGCCCCCCCCGCGCGCCCCCCCCCACACAAGGCACAAGAACTGCTTAAAGAAATCTCTTGGTGCCTGCCACATTGACCACCGCCAGTGGGCTGATATCGCCTTCAACCGTGCATCTTGGCGCCTCATAGTTCGGCGGGCAGCAACCTCCTTTGAAGAAGACCGCAGAGCCCACCTCACTGTCAAAAGACAAAGGAGGGAAAACCCAACACCCAACCCTAACCAACCAATTTTCCCTTGCATCTGCTGCAACCGTGCCTGCCTGTCCCGCATCAGACTTGTCAGTCACCAACGAGCCTGCAGCAGATGTGGACATACCCCTCCATAAATCTTCGTCCGTGAAGCCAAGCCAAAGAAAAAATATATATATGTGTGTATATGAATGTGTATATATATATATATATATATATATATACATGTGTATATATACATGTGTGTGTATATATATATATGTATATACATGTGTATATATACATGTGTGTATATATATATATGTATATACATGTGTATATATACATGTGTGTATATATATATATATTGTAAGGTAAAACATCATGAGATGGGAATGTGTAAGGAGTTACCCTGTACAGGGCTGTAACAAGATGTGAATGCATCCTTGTACTTACAAGATAAGAGAGACATTGATGGATTGAGAGGCAGGAAGCTAGCAGGGAAAGGATAGCAACAGTTTTAGTCATTGGACAAATAATGATATGATGATGTTCTAAGCATGTATCCAAGGGTATAAAAAATCACCATTTTGCTGATAACGGCAGAATGCATTCTCCGACTAACATTGTTAGTCGCAAGTGTTACAATCCGGTAATAAAGAACAAAGAACCCTGATTTCGACTCAGTCTGGTGTTTGTCTCACTCATTCATGAACAAAGCAGACCTAACAATATACACATGTGTGTGTGTGTATATATATATATATATATATATATATATATATATACTTGTGTGTATATATATATATATATACTTGTGTATATATACTTGTGTATATATACATGTGTCTATATATATATATACTTGTGTATATATACATGTGTCTATATATATATATACTTGTGTATATATACATGTGTCTATATATATATACTTGTGTATATATACATGTGTCTATATATATATATATATACTTGTGTATATATACATGTGTCTATATATATATATACTTGTGTATATATACATGTGTCTATATATATATATACTTGTGTATATATACATGTGTCTATATATATATATACTTGTGTATATATACATGTGTCTATATATATATATACTTGTGTATATATACATGTGTCTATATATATATATATACTTGTGTATATATACATGTGTCTATATATATATATATATACTTGTGTATATATACATGTGTCTATATATATATATATATACTTGTGTATATATACATGTGTCTATATATATATATATATACTTGTGTATATATACATGTGTCTATATATATATATATATATACTTGTGTATATATACATGTGTTTTTCATGGCTTGGTTCAGCATCATGCTGAAGAAGATTGAAAAGAGGGTTGGTGCGAGAACACAGCCTTGCTTCACGCCATTGTTAATGAAGAAGGGTTCAGAGAGCTCATTGCTGTATCTGACCCGACCTTGTTGGTTTTCGTGCAGTTGGATAATCATGTTGAGGAACTTTGGGGGACATCCGATGCGCTCTAGTATTTGCCAAAGCCCTTTCCTGCTCACGGTGTCGAAGGCTTTGGTGAGGTCAACAAAGGTGATGTAGAGTCCTTTGTTTTGTTCTCTGCACTTTTCTTGGAGCTGTCTGAGGGCAAAGACCATGTCAGTGGTTCCTCTGTTTGCGCGAAAGCCGCACTGTGATTCTGGGAGAATATTCTCGGCGACACTAGATATTATTCTATTTAGTAGAATCCTAGCGAAGATTTTGCCTGCAATGGAGAGCAACGTGATTCCCCTGTAGTTTGAGCAGTCTGATTTCTCGCCTTTGTTTTTGTACAGGGTGATGATGGTGGCATCACGAAGATCCTGAGGCAGTTTACCTTGGTCCCAACAAAGCTTGAAAAACTCATGCAGTTTGGCATGCAGAGTTTTGCCGCCATCCTTCCAGACTTCTGGGGGGATTCCATCCATACGTGCTGCTTTGCCACTTTTCAGTTGTTCGATTGCCTTATATGTCTCATCCAGGGTGGGAACCTCATCCAGCTCTAGCCTTAGGGGCTGTTGAGGGAGCTGGAGCAGGGCGGGATCTTGGACTGAGCGGTTGGTACTAAAAAGAGATTGGAAGTGTTCTGACCATCGGTTGAGGATGGAGATCTTGTCGCTGAGGAGGACTTTGCCGTCTGAGCTGCGCAGCGGGCTTTGGACTTGGGGTGAGGGTCCGTACACAGCCTTTAGAGCCTCGTAGAAACCCCTGAAGTCGCCAATGTCCGTGCTGAGACCAACAATGAAGACGCTGTTTACATCCGGTACCGCACGGATGGCAGTCTCTTCAATCTGAGGCGCCTGCAAGCTCACACCAAGACACAAGAGAAACTTGTCCGTGAACTACTCTTTGCAGATGATGCCGCTTTAGTTGCCCATTCAGAGCCAGCTCTTCAGCGCTTGACGTCCTGCTTTGCGGAAACTGCCAAAATGTTTGGCCTGGAAGTCAGCCTGAAGAAAACTGAGGTCCTCCATCAGCCAGCTCCCCACCATGACTACCAGCCCCCCCACATCTCCATCGGGCACACAAAACTCAAAACGGTCAACCAGTTTACCTATCTCGGCTGCACCATTTCATCAGATGCAAGGATCGACAATGAGATAGACAACAGACTCGCCAAGGCAAATAGCGCCTTTGGAAGACTACACAAAAGAGTCTGGAAAAACAACCAACTGAAAAACCTCACAAAGATAAGCGTATCCAGAGCCGTTGTCATACCCACACTCCTGTTCGGCTCCAAATCATGGGTCCTCTACCGGCACCACCTACGGCTCCTAGAACGCTTCCACCAGCGTTGTCTCCGCTCCATCCTCAACATCCATTGGAGCGCTCACACCCCTAACGTCGAGGTACTCGAGATGGCAGAGGTCGACAGCATCGAGTCCACGCTGCTGAAGATCCAGCTGCGCTGGTTGGGTCACGTCTCCAGAATGGAGGACCATCGCCTTCCCAAGATCGTATTATATGGCGAGCTCTCCACTGGCCACCGTGACAGAGGTGCACCAAAGAAAAGGTACAAGGACTGCCTAAAGAAATCTCTTGGTTCCTGCCACATTGACCACCGCCAGTGGGCTGATAACGCCTCAAACCGTGCATCTTGGCGCCTCACAGTTTGGCGGGCAGCAGCCTCCTTTGAAGAAGACCGCAGAGCCCACCTCACTGACAAAAGGCAAAGGAGGAAAAACCCAACACCCAACCCCAACCAACCAATTTTCCCTTGCAACCGCTGCAATCGTGTCTGCCTGTCCCGCATCGGACTGGTCAGCCACAAACGAGCCTGCAGCTGACGTGGACTTTTTACCCCCTCCATAAATCTTCGTCCGCGAAGCCAAGCCAAAGAAAAGAATACATGTGTCTATATATATATACATGTGTATATATACATGTGAATATATACATGTGTATATATACATGTGTATATATACATGTGTATATATACATGTGTATATATACATGTGTATATATACATGTGTATATATACATGTGTATATATACATGTGTATATATACATGTGTCTATATACATGTGTCTATATACATGTGTCTATATACATGTGTCTATATACATGTGTCTATATACATGTGTCTATATACATGTGTCTATATACATGTGTCTATATACATGTGTCTATATACATGTGTCTATATACATGTGTCTATATACATGTGTCTATATACATGTGTCTATATACATGTGTCTATATACATGTGTCTATATACATGTGTCTATATACATGTGTCTATATACATGTGTCTATATACATGTGTCTATATACATGTGTCTATATACATGTGTCTATATACATGTGTCTATATACATGTGTCTATATACATGTGTCTATATACATGTGTCTATATACATGTGTCTATATACATGTGTCTATATACATGTGTCTATATACATGTGTCTATATACATGTGTCTATATACATGTGTCTATATACATGTGTCTATATACATGTGTCTATATACATGTGTCTATATACATGTGTCTATATACATGTGTCTATATACATGTGTCTATATACATGTGTCTATATACATGTGTCTATATACATGTGTCTATATACATGTGTCTATATACATGTGTCTATATACATGTGTCTATATACATGTGTCTATATACATGTGTCTATATACATGTGTCTATATACATGTGTCTATATACATGTGTCTATATACATGTGTCTATATACATGTGTCTATATACATGTGTCTATATACATGTGTCTATATACATGTGTCTATATACATGTGTCTATATACATGTGTCTATATACATGTGTCTATATACATGTGTCTATATACATGTGTCTATATACATGTGTCTATATACATGTGTCTATATACATGTGTCTATATACATGTGTCTATATACATGTGTCTATATACATGTGTCTATATACATGTGTCTATATACATGTGTCTATATACATGTGTCTATATACATGTGTCTATATACATGTGTCTATATACATGTGTCTATATACATGTGTCTATATACATGTGTCTATATACATGTGTCTATATACATGTGTCTATATACATGTGTCTATATACATGTGTCTATATACATGTGTCTATATACATGTGTCTATATACATGTGTCTATATACATGTGTCTATATACATGTGTCTATATACATGTGTCTATATACATGTGTCTATATACATGTGTCTATATACATGTGTCTATATACATGTGTCTATATACATGTGTCTATATACATGTGTCTATATACATGTGTCTATATACATGTGTCTATATACATGTGTCTATATACATGTGTCTATATACATGTGTCTATATACATGTGTCTATATACATGTGTCTATATACATGTGTCTATATACATGTGTCTATATACATGTGTCTATATACATGTGTCTATATACATGTGTCTATATACATGTGTCTATATACATGTGTCTATATACATGTGTCTATATACATGTGTCTATATACATGTGTCTATATACATGTGTCTATATACATGTGTCTATATACATGTGTCTATATACATGTGTCTATATACATGTGTCTATATACATGTGTCTATATACATGTGTCTATATACATGTGTCTATATACATGTGTCTATATACATGTGTCTATATACATGTGTCTATATACATGTGTCTATATACATGTGTCTATATACATGTGTCTATATACATGTGTCTATATACATGTGTCTATATACATGTGTCTATATACATGTGTCTATATACATGTGTCTATATACATGTGTCTATATACATGTGTCTATATACATGTGTCTATATACATGTGTCTATATACATGTGTCTATATACATGTGTCTATATACATGTGTCTATATACATGTGTCTATATACATGTGTCTATATACATGTGTCTATATACATGTGTCTATATACATGTGTCTATATACATGTGTCTATATACATGTGTCTATATACATGTGTCTATATACATGTGTCTATATACATGTGTCTATATACATGTGTCTATATACATGTGTCTATATACATGTGTCTATATACATGTGTCTATATACATGTGTCTATATACATGTGTCTATATACATGTGTCTATATACATGTGTCTATATACATGTGTCTATATACATGTGTCTATATACATGTGTCTATATACATGTGTCTATATACATGTGTCTATATACATGTGTCTATATACATGTGTCTATATACATGTGTCTATATACATGTGTCTATATACATGTGTCTATATACATGTGTCTATATACATGTGTCTATATACATGTGTCTATATACATGTGTCTATATACATGTGTCTATATACATGTGTCTATATACATGTGTCTATATACATGTGTCTATATACATGTGTCTATATACATGTGTCTATATACATGTGTCTATATACATGTGTCTATATACATGTGTCTATATACATGTGTCTATATACATGTGTCTATATACATGTGTCTATATACATGTGTCTATATACATGTGTCTATATACATGTGTCTATATACATGTGTCTATATACATGTGTCTATATACATGTGTCTATATACATGTGTCTATATACATGTGTCTATATACATGTGTCTATATACATGTGTCTATATACATGTGTCTATATACATGTGTCTATATACATGTGTCTATATACATGTGTCTATATACATGTGTCTATATACATGTGTCTATATACATGTGTCTATATACATGTGTCTATATACATGTGTCTATATACATGTGTCTATATACATGTGTCTATATACATGTGTCTATATACATGTGTCTATATACATGTGTCTATATACATGTGTCTATATACATGTGTCTATATACATGTGTCTATATACATGTGTCTATATACATGTGTCTATATACATGTGTCTATATACATGTGTCTATATACATGTGTCTATATACATGTGTCTATATACATGTGTCTATATACATGTGTCTATATACATGTGTCTATATACATGTGTCTATATACATGTGTCTATATACATGTGTCTATATACATGTGTCTATATACATGTGTCTATATACATGTGTCTATATACATGTGTCTATATACATGTGTCTATATACATGTGTCTATATACATGTGTCTATATACATGTGTCTATATACATGTGTCTATATACATGTGTCTATATACATGTGTCTATATACATGTGTCTATATACATGTGTCTATATACATGTGTCTATATACATGTGTCTATATACATGTGTCTATATACATGTGTCTATATACATGTGTCTATATACATGTGTCTATATACA